>NC_143052.1:54023846-54328942 GCF_052426305.1 Pelodiscus sinensis | reverse complement strand
GACCAAGGCCATCAGCATGTGACAGATGGATCCCTGACCCGGTGATGTACACCTTCACCACTGCAAGAATTCTGGGCTGGGATCCAGTGGAGCAGGGAGGGCCCAGGTCCCCCTGCCTGGCTGCCACTCCTCACTGGGTAGTGCCCTCTGCCTGTGGCTGCTTGACCACACACCCTACTCAGAGGGTGACTTTATTGACTCTGGCAGCTAGGCTGTACAGCTCTTCTCAGAGGGCTACCCTATTGACTTTAGCTGGACAACTGTGTTCAGAAGGTGACCCTATTAGCTCCCGCTGCTAAGCCATACAGTCCATCCCCGTCCTTGGGAAAGGTATCTCCATTGACTCTGACTGCTAGGCTATACAAGTGCACCCAGAAGGTGGCCCTATTGTGTTCAGCTGCTAGGCTACACAGTCCCACCTAAAGGGTGACTTTACAGACTCTGGCCATTACACCTTACTGCCCTACAGATCTGGTGTCTTTATTGCCCTGCAAATCCATGGGTTACCCTTTTGAATTCAGGCCATTAGCCCTACTGCCCAGCAGAGAAGGGCTAGCCTAGATGTGAGTCACATGACCCTATTGCTCTACAGAGCAATGCAATTCCACAAACTTTGGTCTTTGGACCTTAAACCCCTATGGATCTGGACATTTTGATGGACACTTGCTCTTAGGTCCCACAGTTTTGAGATAAAGGGCAGCTTGAAGGATGAGGTGAACTAACCTTGCACTGGACGGGGTCTCTCTATCCCTTCACATTTTGGTTAAATAATTTTTAAGTTCAACATTTTAAGAAGAAAATCCTGTATCCACTGTAAATCCAAATATAATTCCATCAGCAACATAGGATAACAGAGCTCATTCTATTCTGTTTCCTTAAAGAAAATGTCCTAATAACAAATATTACAGTAAAACTCCAATAGTCCGGCATCCAATAGTCTGGCACTCCTGATAGTCCAGCATCAAAATGGCAAGAGCCTAATGAGTGAGCTTTGGCAAAAAATGAGTCATAAGGTAACAGCGGCAGCAGCTGAACTGAGCAAAAAGGGTAAAAAAGTCTTAAAAAAACGAAAACATTACAGTATACTGTATACAGTATGTACAATAAAAAGGGTTAAGAACACTTTATATACAGTATGTAATGTATACAGTATAGATATATAACCAGTTTATAATACCTCCTGATAGTCTGGCATATCTGATAATCTGGCACCACCAGGTCCCATAGGTTCCAGATTATCGGAAGTCTACTGTACCATGTTTACTGTAAACACTGTGAATTCATAAAGAACATATTACTTTTTGTTAATAAGGAACAGCTATCTTCTGGAGAGCGTTTAGTTCATCCTCAACTAATCTCTCTCTTCTAACAATAAAATAAGTGAGACTTAAGTGTGATGTGGATCTGTGCTGTACCGCTGCACAGTGATTAATTTCATTTTACTCTTGAAGTCAACGTTCCTTTTCTAAAAATAGGAAGTCACCCAAAGTCACTCATAAATACCCATTAGTGTTAATATTAGTTTTTCTCCCTATTTCCTATGAGCTAAAAGCACCTCCCTCCATCAGTAGAATGTGCTAACCACAGCCCTCATATAATTTGTTAAAGTAGCTACTGAACCCTGCACTTGCAGCTCTTTACAAAGCACCTTTCAGCATTCTCAAGGCAGTTTATTTTTTAATATATCAATCATTTCCCCACAAACTTACCTACTGTAAAAATGAATAGTTTGTAATGGAGCACTGACAAAGAGTTCCTTAAACCAAGAAAAAACTCACATCTTGTAACCACTGCACTGAGCTCTCTGCATACACATATACACGAAACCATTAATATTTTCTCAAACATTCTCAAGTAACTGCTTTTACAAATTCAGTCTAAATGTACAGGCTCCTTTCCTCCCATGGCCAATTAAGAAAATGCAAATAAATGTGGAAAACAGAAAAAAAAAATCTCTCTACAAAACCCAAAAGATACACAGTTGCCATATCCTTAAAAATCCTTATTTCCTGGCCCTCTCCTCTTTCTTAGCTCAAGTGTTTCTCAATAACTGTAAACTTAAGTCTCTTCAACCCCAGTGGCTGAACATCACCATGTCAAACCTGTAGATGCTTAGAAAATCACTGGGATTCACAAAAACTGGATTAGGTGTCTAGGTTCTCTGTACAATGAATAGGGAGAGGTAGGTGCCTAGAATGAGATTACCAGAAACCAGGAATCTAGACAACTCCTCATTTATACTAGTCAATGGAAGATACCAAGGTGAGCTGTGTGTGTTAAGCCCCGCCCCTCTTTTGGAGATAGTCACCTAATTGTGGCCTGAAGGGAGGTGCTTTCTCTTTTCTGGTATTCTCAGCTGCAAACCTGGTGTGGGGGAATTAAGACTTAAGGAACTCATCTGGGATTCCAGTTCTCAGATTGCCTTAATCTTTGCTTACTCTATGACACTAAAAAGAACAACAGTGCTGCACCGATTCATGGGACCTGTAGTCCATCTGCCACGTTCACATGAAGTGGAGAAGCAGAAAAATTGTTTGAAGGAGGCAGACTGTGAGGAGGCAGCCAACAGTTCAACATAGTTGAGAGACACTACTGTATTTTCAGTAAGGGTTAATGGAGTTTAACAAAGGGGTAACCAACCTTTTGCAGGCAGTTGTCTGTCTACCTGTTTGTATTCATGTTACCAATTCAAAATACAGAGGCTACAGTCAGAAAAGAAGCTATTCAGATAAGGTAGGCGGTTTACGAGGAGCCAATTGCCTTCAGAGTTACTCCACAATAGCTACAGCACTACTAACCACTTGGTTCAGGACAATTTAAGGACAATTCAGGATACCCTAAATGAGTTCAGGAGGTAGACCAACAGCTTGGCTTAGAAGTCTGAACATATGATTGGGCAAACAAGGAAGACTTTCTGAATTGTAATCCTTACTCTAATTGCTTTTGTGGTCTTGAACAGTCACTTAAGAGCTCTGCCTCAGTTTCCCTCTATGTAAAATGCAATTAATACGACTACTTTACACAGCTGTATGTGTATTCAATAAATCATTTGTACAGAGTTCTGTTATTAACTTTTGCTACATGTCAAAGGTTTTCAATTAGAAACAAACAACAAAAACAAAATAGTCTCATGTAGAATAATACTGACTAGACTCTAATAGAATTTGGTATTATTGCCAAAAGCTTTCATAGTCCTTCCTGCTACTGAATTTAAAGACAAGAAAAATGATTTGATATTGACATTCAAAAGCAGCATGTCAGTGTGAAAACACGATTGTTCTATAACTTGATGTGTTGTAATGTGTATAAATGTGACAATCAAACCTTAAAATTCTCATATTAAATGAGATTAGAACTGGTGTCGAAAATTTACATTGCAGTGGTACTTACAGAATCTGTAATGCACCAAAATAAAACCATATGACAAGCTGAGAGACTATTTAGCAAACCTGACATTCTGTTTCAGACGCATTTCCATATGTTCCCCTAGTCTGCTGTGAAGTATGAGACTGAAGGTGAAACATATTAGTGAGAAGCATAGTTCTCTAGTATGATCTCATTTTGAAAACCTTCTATTGGTTTTATAGCACATTTATTTTCTGTAACTAATGGTTAATGAGTTCAAAATTCTGTTATAATGGTCCGTTGCATGGCCCAAGACTTCATCAATTTTTTGATAGCAACAGTTTCCTTACAGAAATAGCAGATATAAATGTGGCAGACAGAGAGAGTTCCAGCTGTAGTACTCTTGTCATTGAGGTTGCTGAAGCACAGAGAAGGCTTAAATTAAACCAATTAACTTACTTCTAGAAGGAATTGCTGAGTCTTGGTGATAACTGTTGGGATACTGAAGTAACTGGCTCAGTCGATGGAAGGATATATTCTCGGGAGGAACAGGAAGCAGGACATCTTGGACAGTGAGGCCATGTCTAGATTGCAGGCTTCTTTCGGAAGAAGCTTTTCTGGAAGAGGTCTTCTGAAAAAAAGTCTTCCGAAAGCGAGCATCCACACTGCCAAAGTGCATCGAAAAAGTGATCTGTTTTTTTGAAAGATAGTGTCCACGCTGAATGGACACTATCTCGCATGTAAGCTATGATTACTGTAGACGGAGTGGCAACCAGGGCACCTGTGCTTTTTCCTCTTTCCTCTTCTTTTGAAAGAACTCCCTCTTCCCCGTCCACACACAGAAAGAGGTTTATCAATGTCAGAAAAACCTCTCTGTTCTTTCGATTTTCTTTCAAAAGAACAAGATTGCAGTGTGGACGTAAGTGAAGTTTTTTTTGAAAAACAGCCATTTTTCCGGAAAAAACACCTCTGTAGTGCAGACATGCACTGAGCTTGGTGGAGGAGAAACGCTATATGAAAAGCTCCTCCTACTGTATGCTTGTGCTCTACCTTGTCCTATTTATAAAAAGAGGACTAAAGATTCTATTTCTTTTCCACCACCTGACTGTTTTTGTGACCAAGGGTATGTCTTCACTGCAATAAAAGACTCGTGGCACAGGCATGTATGGCTGGAATGAGCTGACTCTGGCTCATGGAACTTTGCAATAACTATTCATATTCCTATTAATTAGAAGAAAAAATTGCAAATGAAAAGATAAAATAAAATTAAAATGTTGAGTAAGTTATCGAGGCTGAAAAAAAACCTCATGCATTTTGCTTTGAAAAATATAAATGCTTACAAGTAAGTATTTTGTAGGATTTCAAAGTCTGCCTCTGGCAAATGAAAACCCGACATGTTAAAGTTGGGAAAAGCAGACGTGTTAACTTTTGCTCTCTAGCTGTATGCATACAGTATGTGAATGATTCTTTGTTCACTTAGGTATTTAGAACGAGATTTAGGAAAGTGCTGTAAGACACTGAAGATATCACCAAGTATTATGTCATTTCAAAGATCATGGACTTAATTTTTCTGTAACTTATTTAGGCATACTTACTCACTTAAACCAATTCCATTTCAGCAGCGAGAGAAAATAACTAGGTGAAATATATTTTACAGGCAGTCCCCGGGTTACGTACAAGATAGGGACTGTAGGTTTGTTCTTAAGTTGAATCTGTATGTAAGTTGGAACTGGCGTCCAGATTGAGACACTGCTGAAAGTGACCGCCAGTTCTGACTTACATACAGAATCAACTTAAGAACCCCAGGCGTCCCCAAGTCAGCTGCTGCTGAAACTGATCAGCAGCTGATTCCAGGAAGCCCGGGGCAGAGCAACTCTGCCTGGGGCTTCCTGTAGTCAGTGCTGGTCAGTTTCAGCAGAAGCTGACTTGGGGACGCCTGGGGCAGAGCAGCTGGGGTGCTGCTGGGTTGCTCCAGTAGCGCCGCTCCTGGGTGCTACTGGACCAACCTAGCAGCACCCCATCTGCACGTCCTGATTCAGCTGCTGCTGAAACTGACCAGCAGCGGCTGAATCAGGACCTGGGGCAGAGCAGCTGGGGTGCTGCCGGGTTGGTCCAGTAGTGCCCAGAGCGGGCGCTGCAGGACCAATCGGCAGCGCCCCAGCTGCTCTGCCCCAGAGTCCAAAACAAAAGCCTGGTCTGCTGGGGGGGGGGGGGGCGGGGAAGCACACTAGCTGCCCCCCCCCCTCCCCAGCAGACCAGGGACACGGGGAGCAGAGCCTCTGAGGCTTTGCTCTGGCAAAGCCTCAGAGGCGAGGGACCCCGCCGCGGCTGCGGCTTCAGTCCGGGAGCCTGTGGTCTGCTGGGGACGGTCCCCAGCAGACCACAGGCACCCAGATTGAAGCGGCAGCAGCGGCGGTTCCCCGCGCCTCTGAGGCTTTGCTCTGGCAAAGCCTCAGAAGCGCGGGAACCCGCCCGGTGCCCCTGGTCTGCTGGAGACGGTCTCCAGCAGACCAGGGGCACCGGAGCAGCTTACCAACGGGGCTTTCTCGCCCCGACTTCCGGGGCGAGAAAGCCCCGTTCGTAAGTGCGGATCCGACATAAGTCGGATCCTCGTAAGTCGGGGACTGCCTGTATTTGTATTCACAGCAGCATTTTACTAATGCTAGGATAACACAGAATCTGCATTATGAGAAAATATTGCAATCAGCAAAGCCATGTTAGAGACGAAAAAAGAAAAGCCAATCTTTAATGTATTTTTAAAAATTAGATAAGCCTGCTATTAGCTGAAGAAACTGACTCCTATGGTTAAACAAGTAGTTCCAGTCTTCAGTTGGTTGTGGTATTTTAATATAGAGTTTAAAACGATAGCTCATGAATTCACTATAATGTGGTTACAAAATCACTGAACACCAGACATTAGCTAACAAAAGTTAGTAAGCCTGTATTTTACTCAAGATTACGGTAAATGTTCTGAAATGCAGTTCAATAAATATGCAGCTGATTATTTTATGACAAGTTTTTAAGTTTCAGATTACTGAGTGAAAAGGAATGTATGTTTAATATTTGTATTGATAAATTTCCTTTAAATTAAAATTTAAACCAATATATCTTTCAAGCTGGAATCTGCTTATTTATAAGAGCAAATTCTCCTCCAGAATATTCACCTCCCTCTTAAATTTATGGCCAGGCTTTTTTTTAGGCCAGAAGAAGGAGAGAATATAAAAAGAGACGAGAGAAAGAGAGAGAATCGGGAGGAAGAAAGATGAAATAAAAAGTGTGTGTGTGTATATATATAAATTGGCTTCCAAACAAAAAAGTTTCAGATCAAAATATTTTGTTGTGCTTTTTAATAACTAAATTAACTGCAGATATTAATGTGTTATAACTCACCTATTTTTACTCCCACTGTCCTTCAGGAAAATAGCTAGTCTGAGCTGTCATAAGGACTCTATTAAGAAGCCAATCTTCCAGCACAATAACATTTTTGTTTACATTTACATTGCTTATTATATACATCTCACTGTTTTAGAGTTAGAGGCTGGTTATGCATTTTTTCCCAGCACTATGTTTCTGAGAAGGGCTACAAAGAAGGGAAGAACTGACAGGGAACATGCAATCAGGCTATGTCTACACTGCAGCCTTTTGTTGGCAGAGACAATGCAGATGAAGCGCTCATTAGCATTTGTTGCACTGTCATTTGCATATTCTCTGCTGATGCTTTTTGTGGTAGAGGCTGACAGCTCACAGCCCTCCCTGACTACCTCGGAGGTTCTGATCTCTGGTTTCAGAACTCCCAATAACAGCACTGGTGAAACTCATATTGGAATACTGCACAAAGATCTGGTAACCATATTTTAGGAAGGATGTTGAAAATCTGGAGAGGGTATAGAAAAAAAGACAGGAAAATGATTCTAGGACTGAAGAAAATGCCTGAGTAGAGAGAACTACTTCAATCTGTTCAGTTTATCAAAAAAAAAAAAAATTGACTTGTTTACAATATTCAAATACCTTGATGGGAAGAAAACACTGGGATCAAAGGGTTCCTTAATACAAGAAAGAAAGACCTAACAGGAGCCAATGGCTAGAAGCTGAAGCAAGACAAATTCAAATTAGATACAAAATTTTAAACACTGATTAAACAACAGCACAAACTACCAAAAGAATTTGAGGTGCTCAATCTCTTAGAGCACTTCTCCACAGCAGAGCCAAACTTGAAATAAGCTATGTAACTTGAGCTATGCTAACTGCACAGTTTAAGTCAAAATAGCTTATTTTGACTTTTGATGCTGTCTACATAACAGTTATTTCAAGAGAGAGCACTCATCTGACTTCCCTTACTCCTCGTACAAGTCGAAATCAGCAGTCCTCCAGCTCGATATTATTTTGACATGATGTCAAAATTACTGCTTGCTGCATAGACACGGACTATGTTATTTCGGAATCATGACAGTTACTGCGAAATAACACTGCTATGTAGACATAGCCTTACTGTCTTCAAATCAAACACAAGTTATTGGGCTCAGTTACAGGAGTAATTGGGTGATATACCTGTGATATACAAGAGTTGAGACTAGATGATATAATAGCTCTTTCACACCTTAATCTGTAAAACTCTATGAAGACTCCCTAGCATTCCCCTTTTTTGGATGACTTTTATCATACTGTTGCTGCAAAGTAATACCTTTGGCTACACAGGTTGTGTGCCAAGGGGAATCATAAAGCTCACAGTTGTCACCATTCTCCTCAAATTTAATGAAAAAAACAAAAATCAAAGTCAAGTGTCTGGACCTTAAGATGGCTACACCAGCATCCAATTCCATGACAGTTATAGTTATTCTGAAATAGAATTTGGCATATTACATACTATGGCACTTGATACCTCAAATACACAAAAATTGGAGACAAAAAGACACACAGAGAGAAACAGACAGTTTTGTCTAAGACTCTTTTTAACAGAAATGGCATCATTTGTTGGTTTTTTAATTCATCAAGTCATAAATTCTCAATAAGAAAAAACCCCCTACCTACCTGAAATTTTTATTTGAGCTACTTCTCCATCTCCTCCTTCACTGTGTGCTCGAACCTCAACCACATATTCACCATCGTTGGGGACTGGCAACTCTATTGAATGTGTTCCAGTTGAATACAGTGTACCCTCATGTTGGCCATCTGGTCTAAACAGCACCTTGTAAAGCCAAAAACAAGTACAGTAATTGAAATGTCATGTTGTAGCTGACACCACAGTTACATTCTTCTAGTTTCAATTAGCAAGTTTAGGGTGCTAAGATTATATGTACATGACCAATTGTATATCAAAACTAAAATATATTACTTTGCAACTTGCTCTATTATAAAGAAGCTTGGTTGGAGAGAGCAGATATTGCCTCTGTCTTTTCTATCTCCTTTTCAGATTAATTTTGCATATGGGTTCAAGTTAAGACTTGAATGGCTGAGGATAATACTTTCAGCTCAGCAAACAAAGCAAAAACATACCATACATCTTGCCATATACCAGAACATAAATGATTTAAGAATGTCCTCATAAAATAGCACAATTATTCTTTTTTATTTATGTGTTTCAGAGCTGGCAAATTATTATAAATGTGAAGTATGTGATTTATGAGACATATGGAAATAATCTCTGCTCATTTTCAATGATTCACAGGAAGTAACTCAATCCATCAAACAAAGACTTGTGCAACATATAACACTGTAGCTATATTACTGCCAAAGTCCCAAATAAATAATAATAATAATAATAAATAGAAACTCTTTTTAATGGTTTCAGCATACTAATGGCTATAACTAATCACTTCCCTATAATGTGTAGATATTCTTGCATTGTATGTGCATGTATCATGATGTGCTGTACTTTTAAGGACAGCTCTAGATACATTTGTTTTATTATTGTCTTTGACCTACAAGGACAGTTATTCTGGAGGTTGTAATTCTCACAGGGAGGATGGCAACAGTAATTCGGAAGTAATTCATGCTGGGAAAGGGGGCAAAAATATAAAGGAGCATATTTTTTGAACATATCCTTTAAGAGACACATCACTGTGGGAACAATCAGTTCCGCTGTATGTCTGAAGTGGTGATTCTGAGCCTTTTCCATACTTCGTTTCCATACTAGAACAAAATTTTAGGCCCTATCCCATCTCACCATAAAAAGAAAGGTGGTCAAAGCCATGTGGAACAGGGGAGTTGTGACCTCTAGATTGTGAACAAATCGTCTAAGCTAAGGATGCAAGCACATTAGAGCCAGAGCAGATACCAATATTGACAACAGCACATACTGTGTGCAGGATATGAAAGTTAGAAACTATTTTTATAATTCATACTTTGTATCCTTGAACAGCAGATTCATTTGACATTGGCTTGACATGGTCCCAAGTGATGATGTACCTTGAACCAGACCTGACAGAACTGACAATTCTTGGACGTTGGCTTGGAGCTGAAAAAAGAAACATATACAATTTTGTATGCAGAAACAATCACACTTCCCAAACCTTCATTTACATTTGAATGAGCCTTTTAAAAAAGAAGATTATGGCTGGCCTTTCTGTGAATGTGGGCTAGTTTCTCTCCTGGAATGCAATTCTGTGGCTCCAGCTGTAAATTTTTGCATGGCCCATGCAGTGGGCTCCCTGTGGGTTTGGCATTTGCGTGTTGCCAGAAGAGACCTAGCCAATTTCTACCCTTTTCTGTGGAACTAGGTTTGTTTCCTTGAAGGCATCCCCGACCAGAATCTCCTAGAATTTACCTTAAGTACATGTATACATGGGATTTAAACTTTTAAATAATCATACCAAAGCATTTTTAATGTTCTTATCTCTGTGGTAATCAGAGAGCCTTCCTACATAAAATAGCAGCCACATAAAATGCAATCTTCTTATCCAAACACATGCTCACTGCAGGGCGGAGTCAGATTGCACACAGCTTACCTTACTGACAAAACATATGTTACTCACATACATTTTTTAGGCCACACAACACTTTTTTGAAAACATGGTCCTTTATTAAATATCATTCATGACTAAGGAAACCATATTTCCCTCTGCTGACTATAGGACACCTGGAAAAGTTACTGGTATTCAGGTGAGTTAAATGGCAATCAATTAGAAATAAAAACATTCAAATTATTGCGTTGACTGAGCTCCTGTCAAAAAGAAGTATTGAGTAGTTGAATTCTTTTACCTTCTTATCTTTAAGGCTTTAGGGTTCGTGTAGGGAAGGGTGAAACACGCACTCTTACCTCCCACACACAGATGACATGCACACACTCATGTACACCTTTCTCACATGGAGGCCTGTTGGGGGTGTGTGCAGGGAGGGTCACTCAGAAGGACAGGAAGAGGGTATGTGGGGACACTCCAATTAACAATTAAAACTTTAGTGGGGGCATACAGGAGTGGAGCACCTCACCAGTGTTACCATGAGTCACTTATGCATGGGGAGAGGGTGACTAACCAACCCTCCCTGCCAAGTGCTCACCACGCTCTGTGCCTGGCTGGGCTCTTGGGATGGATCCACCTCTCTCAGTATCTGGGCCCCATCTTTCTAAGGCAATGTGGGGGCATCCAATGTTAAATGCCCATCCACCCCCTGATTCCTGCCAGGATTCACACCAAACATGGGCAGCAGCAGCCTTTCAGCATGGTTCAGGAGAGAAGGGACAGGAGCTGCTTCCAGCTCCAGAAGAGGAGGCGGGGAAGAAGGGATGACCTAGCCTGTGCTTTTGCATAGTTCATCCCTTCCCGTCTGCAAAGTGTTGGAAGGCAGCTAACAACCTCCAGGCCACTGCTGGCCACTGTACATAACCCAGCTACCCCTTGTCCCTGACTACAGCATACGTAGGAAGGGGCTAAGATCAAAGCCACATTCTTATGTAGGGGCTCAGGAAACCTGACTGCAGGGGCTTCAGAGGCTATGGAGCCTAGCAAGATAGGTGTCTCAGCAAGAGAGGGTGTCTAGGAATGGAGCAGCCCTGAGTGCAGAAGTTGTCAGGAGTTAAGGCAGGGGGACAGGTCCGCATTAATACCTTTGGCTGATTCTTGCAGAAGAGGGGGCCCGCCATCAGTGGTCAGGCTACAGAGGGTCAGCCAGTCAGCAGTCACACCTGCCCTCTAGGGATCTCCACAATGATCACACACCCTTATCCCACTGTCCTAGACACTTGAATAATACATAGGGGAAACTGAGATACACACGATATTAGAAAACAACAAGGAGTCCTGTTGCATCTTAGAGACTATCAGATTTATTAGGGCATAAATCTGAAAGGGTATGCCTACACTACCCTGCTAGTTCGAACTAGCGGGGTAATGTAGGCATACCGCACTTGCAAATGAAGCCCGGGATTTGAATTTCCCGGGCTTCATTTGCATAAGTGGGGCTCCGCCATTTTTAAATCCCCGCTCGTTCGAACCCTGTGCCGCACGGCTACACGCGGCACGAACTAGGTAGTTCGAACTAGGCTTCCTAGTTCGAACTACTGTTACTCCTCGTGGAATGAGGAGTAACGGTAGTTCGAACTAGGAAGTCTAGTTCGAACTACCTAGTTCGTGCCGCGTGTAGCCGCGCGGCACAGGGTTCGAACGAGCGGGAATTTAAAAATGGCAGAGCCCCGCTTATGCAAATGAAGCCCGGGAAATTCAAATCCCGGGCTTCATTTGCAAGTGCGGTATGCCTACATTACCCTCCTAGTTCGAACTAGGAGGGTAGTGTAGACATACCCTAAGTCTCTAAAATGTCACAAGACTTCTTGTTGTTTGTGCAGATACAGACTAACACGGTTATCCCTCTGAGACTGTGTTCAGAGAAAACATTAAGAACATTCCCACCTCATTATGGTATGGTGCTCGACCCACTGAGTATCATATTAATATATGCAAAGTACAAACCAATAGTAACAAAGTAGAGAACTTTAGAAATGCATCCAAAGCTCCTTTACTTACGTGCTTTTCTTGTGACAATGTCAATAACACTACTGGGTGGTCCATACCCTGCACTATTGAATGCACAAACATCTACGTGGTATCGGGTATTAGGTTTCAAATTTTCCAGTTTTGTTGAGTATTCCTGATTGCTCACTTGCACACGCTGCGCAGCTGCTTCTTTGTCATGAACGGTCCAGTAACGAATCTGCACATAGTTGGATTGAGTGATAATTTGGCGTAATTAATTCTATTGAAATCTTACAAAAACTTTGTAATTTAGATTGGCACATAGAATAACTTAAAAAAATTAAAGTGTATCTGGCTAATGCTGCTCTTTATACTATTTCAAATGACAAGTTCACAAAGAAACAGAAAATATTTCGGAGTTGATGTGGAAACTTTTACACCAATGAAACTGATTTGTGCACAATTAAGCTAATGGGAGTTTTGTGACTTCATTGGGGGCAGGATCAGGCCTTACTAACAGGGCTACATCATCGTTGCTCTTTCATACTTGGAATTTTATACTCAAATTCAAATATTGTTTTACTAGGTTGCAATGTACTCTTAGAAGCAAAAACAACTTTGACTATGATGTACAGTATACTCTACTTCCTACTTATACCAGCATTCTAGCCAATGCAATCCCTACAAAAACAAGTACACTGTAATTCATATTTTCCATTCTGCTCACATTCCTCACACACAGTATTTCCTATCCAACCCAAGCTGCACAGAACACTTTTACTAAAATGTATTATGCACTATAACATTTATCATATTTGGCCAGTATTTTTGTTCCCATGATGTAAAGGTTATAATAAGCTATTGACAAAGCAGTTTGACAACATGGTAACAAGGTATAACAGCCAAAAGGGATCTATAACACCCCAACCTGATATCCATTTCTTGCTCATTCCTCTGGAAATTGTGTTTAACTGCACTGAACATGCATTGAACTTAGACATCAAAGCAGTATCACTCTCTTAATAAACTGACTTGCTGATTCTTGCTTTATTTTTAATCTCCTCTTGTCTCTTAGGAAGGACTTTAAGTAATGAAGCTTAAATGATTAGACTAAAGAAGTGTGCAATATTTGCTGTTTTTAAAGTTAATAATAAACAGCAACTTTCTATCATTTTAAAGCTTTTAAAGGTTTTTATACATTGTTATAATTTCCCCTCTCTAAGTATATTGTGCACTATTATCTATCTTTTTTTTAAACCTCCTCTTTCCTTCCCCATTTCAAGACTGGGGGGAAAACTGACAAGTGCTCAACAACTTAAGTTGCATAGATTTCTTATTTTCCTCCTCTTCTTCCCCTCAGAATTCTCCTCTGTGCACTTGTTTTATATCCACCTAAATTACACATTTAATACCAATGTCAGGGAACAATTCCGGGATTTAATACCGGATCATCACCAAGTTAACAGAACTGATGTGTGTGTTCTATTAACATAAACACCCCAATTTTGCTTTTAGGCCACATTTGCCTTAAACTTTTTTTTCAGATGACATTAGTTTTGTTCCCTAGCTATTTCATTTTAAGGAGATTCCAAAAATTTGTTAGGAGAAGAAGTTGGTGTTGGCTTGGTTCTCTAGCTCCTACCACCACAGTGCTCCCCGTCACAAGTTATGGTACAACTTGCTGTTGGGCAAGGCTTAATGTTTCTCGTTAAGAAATGCTTTGTTAAACCATTTAATAAATCTGTAGCTTTCTTCTATCCCTCAGGTATGCACTGTAGCTGAATGAGTAGTGAGACAGTAGAAGGGTTTCCCTTCTTATTCAAATACCTAGAGGGGCATTTGAGCAGCCAAAATAATTGAACAGAGGCTTTCCTAATTTAATTTACACATCAAAGTTTATGTCAATGCTTAAATACGTTTGCCTGTCAATAGTAATAATACAAGCTATCAGTAACATGAGCATTATAAACATATGATTACCACCATGGCTCTACCAACTCTTTCACACTATAGATATTATTGCACATGCACATACTGACCAAATTGGCTTTTACTTTAAATATGGCTTAAAAGCATGCAAGCACTTGTATTTTTTGGATTAAAGAAATGTACATGCTGCAGAAGGTTTTGGAAATTTAATCCTTCAGCAGACTCCACTTAGTTTTCTTGAAACACATTTAGAATAAAATACAGACAATGTTAATACATTCTTTTAGGAAATAAATGAGGACTCGGAGGAAATGCCGTGTGTTCTCAACTGAGAGATCTACAAGTTACATTTCTGGGACAGTTTCACTGACTGGGCCCAATACATCTATCTGTTTTTTAGAGGCAGGAACTAAAGTCTACCATTGGTGACGATAGTTACGATGCCCCAATGGTAACATTTGCCGGATAACTGACGGAGCAGTTTTAGATTTAAGCTTAGGCAACATCAGTTTTATGATAATCCTGCTTGAGAAGCATGTGCTGTGAAGTGTCAGAGGGGTAGCAGTGTTAGTCTGAATCTGCATAAACAACGAGAAGTCCTGTGGCACGTTAGAGACTAACAGATTGATTGGAGCATAAGCTTTCGTGGGCAAAGACCCACTTAATTGCTGCACGTAGTAGAAATTCCACAGGCAGGTATAAATATACCTTTCTTTTCAAGTGTCTATATATTTATACCTGCCTCTGGAATTTCCACTACATGCATCTGACAAAGTGGGTTTTTACCCACGAAAGCTTATGCTACAATCAATCTGTTATTCTATAAGGTGCCAAAGGACATCTTGTTGTTTATGTGCTGTGAAGTGTGCATTGAAATGAGAGACTGAGAATTCAGGATAAACTGGAACCCAGCATTCTAGCCAGATAAAGCCAGAGCCCTTGGCATAGGATTCCCCTGCCAAGGACACTGAGGCCTTCACATATTTTGATGTTTCTACAGAACAAAAACTTATAAACAAAAACAGATTTTTGTGGTTCTTAAATACCAAAGAGCAAATGTTCATGTTTAAGCTTTAAATTGACAATGCTATATCATTGTCTTATTTTATAAGCCCTCGTTTAAAATATGAAGTAAAATTACTTCTATATCCAGGCTTTTTCCTTACTGAGGCTTTATTAAAATGTGTAGAACAATAGGAGAAAAATATGCATATTTTTTCTAAATAGTTGCTTAGTCTCAGGCTAGTATTTTGGTTCCATTATACTGTAATGAAGTGTTGTATATATGCCCCTGCCTTCCACTGGGCAGAATCACAACTCGTCAGCTAGTGCCCTATGCTACTAACAACTTGAGGTGTTTTGCCTTTGGGTTAAAGTGACTGGGGCCTTTGCAACTGGAACAAGGGGAAGCTGAGCACTATCTTGATTTCTGCCATGAAGTTCTAAATGGGCCTGAGTGTGCAGCAAAATGACATCTGTGAATAAGTCGTCGGTCATGTATCTGTTAGTTATGGTGTGATTCATGATATGGTAAAAAAATTCTATTTTATTTTACTCATTTAATATACTTTATTGATACTTACAAGGAGATATGGTGATAATGTTGCCATGCAGTGCAAACCTCTATAGTGACTGCTAGGGGCTCAACTCTTTCATTTTTTGCGTATACTCTGATATGCTAAGTGTATTTTTTACATAGGGGTGGTGAACACACTAAGGCTTTTGTTGATCACTGGACAGCTGCCCAAAATCCTTGAATCCCTCTCCCCCAGGAGAAACTTTCTATATGTGTCCAATTCATCTACCCCCTGTAAACCAGGAGTATAATAAAATAAGTAATATAGAACTGTTAAGTTGAGTGAGAAAAAGGAATGAAACTTTAAGCCACTCCACTGAGATGTGAGTTAAATCCCTTGCAGGAATAAGATCATTCAAACATTAAATTCACCTAAATCCCAAATACATTGAATCTTGGTTCAAATAACTTATATTTAATAATTGTGACAATGTGATCTGCATGTGTTAAATTCAGAAGTCTGAACAGCTTTTCTCTACCTATCTACTTAGGATACAAATATGACTATATATTTGGCTCATAATAATTATTTTTGGAAACAATGGATTATTTCCTTTAATGCAGAGAAATTAGCACTTAATTGCTAATCTTTTCCCTTTCTCCTGCTCTTTCTTCATTCTGGTTCAATGGAAATACTGTAGAAACTATGCTGCATATTCTCATTGTCACCACCTTGGTGAGTACATTTCCATTACACACTGATTTTTTTCATTAAAAGATTTTGGGATCAGATTTGGGGCTCAGTTCCTTCTTTTTGTGTGTGTGTTGTCTCTGGGATCTATCCAAGTAAGAATCCTCATGGTGAGGGAACCCTCAGTAGGCACTACCTGTTTTTTGCCAACCCAATTTCAGCTCTCACTGGAATGGTTGAGCCAAGAATGAGGAGAGGATTCTCTGATAATCTCTGTGCCAGTGGGGTCATTGCAAGGCATGATAGCATAACACAGCCAGCAAACCCACTAGGTTCAGGGAAACTCATTTAACTCCCTTGTGGTCCTGTGCCACTGGTGTGCCTAGAAAATATTTTACAGATGAGAATTTAGCCCATGGTAAGCCTGGGGGAGATGCTTTTAAAATGATCAAGAAAGTAGTCCTATATGATCCTTGTGTGAGTTTCACATAAAAAAGTTATAAAAATATTCTTTATCATAACAGAACAAATATTTCAGGGTGACCAGTTGTATAACAGAGAGTATGCTACAAAATAAAGCAACTATAATATTACCTATTAGAATAATGTTTCTGTAACAAAATCTTTCATATTTATCTTTCACTTCCAAGAAATTTGACTAACACTAAAAAAATTCTATTTTATTTTACTCATTTAATATACTTTATTGATACTTACAAGGAGACATAGTGCCTAATAATAACCCCCCACAAAACAGTATCATGACATAAACCTGTATAATAAAAGCCAAATAATATATTTACTACATGTAAGAAGCAAGAAAAATATATACCCACTCAAGCTGCAGATACTGAACAGCTCTATTTTTTTAAGATTACATGACAAGCACTCATAAATCTTACATTCTCTGGATGGAGGGAGGTAGTTCATGTTTTATCTTTCATTTAGGTGTAAGCTGAGGACACACCTCAGTAATGGCAAAATTTATCAGTTCACACTCATCACCACTAGTGCAGTAGTCATGAAAGCCTGCATTAGTGTCAAGAAAACCTGACTCTTCTTGGTGTGAAAAGGCTAGTATCACAGGTGAAATGCCTTCTCTACTTTTCTGTCAGAATCCTTATTCTTAGATGCTTGAATACATGGCATCAGTGATGTACTGAGAGCGCTATTTTCAGGGAATGTGAAGGATTAAAATGAAAAGGAGAAAATACTCTAGTTTCACTAGAGATTTTGATAAATTGTGTTGCAGCTGGAAAGTAAATAATTGAAATCTGTGATTATATATTCCAGTTTTTAAACAACTTTACTTTGACCAAACTAGTACCCCTTCCAAATTAAAACAGTCCAGGACAAAGAGTGTAGTTCTGTAGTTCTTACCTGTGGTCCTGGCTCCATGCGATAGTTCTACCACTACCCTTTACTGGCAGTCGCAAAGGATCCTCCTCCCCTCTCCAGTAGGATGACACTGCCTTCTCACATCAGCCACTCAAGGGGACACCCTCCCTTGGGGAGCATCAGGTATAACAGTAAGGCTATGTCTAGACTACACTGATCTATCGGAAAAAGGTAAGCAATTTGCGCTCCGCAATTTGCGTACCTTTTTTTTCCTTCATAAGAGGCTGTCCCAAAATTTGGCCCATCTATACTGGGCCAAATTTCTAAAAATCCTCCTCTTTTGGAACAGCCCTTCTTCCTCTTTGAAGAAAGAAGACAGGATGTCCAAAAGAGCGCGTCTGCTCTTCCGCAAAAAAAAGCGGAAGAGCAGATGCGTTCCCTGGAAAAAACCCATAGTGTAGACATAGCCCAAGGCAGATTTCCCATACTGACCCCAACAGCTGATGTACATCTTCTTGGCTAGGTAGACTGGGATGCACAGAGATTTCTCTGCTGGGGATACTGATGATTCCCCCCACCTCTCCCACACACACACGCGCGCTTTAGAGTAGTAACAGAGATGTAGCCGTGTTAGTCTGGTCTTGCTGAAACAAAAGACAGGACTATGCAGCACTTTAAAGACTAACAAGATGGTTTATTAGGTGATGAGCTTTCGTGGGCCAGACCCACTTCCTCAGATCAAATTGTTGAAGAAAATTGGCATAACCAAATGGAGAGATCCATTTCCTGGACACCACAGTACAAATCACCAATAGTAAATTAGGTACCACTCTCTACAGAAAACTCACTGACTCATACAGTTACCTACATGCCTCCAGCTCCCATTTATAAACCTCAACTACCCACCCGGAGAAATAAAAAAACAAATTGAAAGAGCCAGACGAATACCATTTACTTCAAGACAGACCCAAGAAAACCAACAATAGAACACCACTTGTCATCACCTATAGCCCTCAACTTAAACCTGTCCATCACATTATCATAAACTACAACCTATACTGGAATAGGATACACTCAGTCCGAGAGGCTCTGGGAGACAGACCCATAATCTCCTAGGCTGTGTCCAGACTCCATGCCTCCGTCGACGGAGGCATGTAGATTAGCGAGATCGGAAGAGGGAAATGAAGCCGCGATTAAAATAATCGCGGCTTCATTTAAATTTAAATGGCTGCCCCGATCTGCCGATCAGCTGTTTGTCGGCAGATCGGGAGAGTCTGGACGCGATGCCCCGACAAAGAAGCCTTTCTTCATCGACACAGGTAAACCTGGTTTCACGAGGCTTACCTGTGTCGATGAAGAAAGGCTTCTTTGTCGGGGCATCGCGTCCAGACTCTCCCGATCTGCCGACAAACAGCTGATCGGCAGATCGGGGCAGCCATTTAAATTTAAATGAAGCCGCGATTATTTTAATCGCGGCTTCATTTCCCTCTTCCGATCTCGCTAATCTACATGCCTCCGTCGACGGAGGCATGGAGTCTGGACACAGCCCTATAGACAACCACCCAACCTCAGGATGATTCTTACCAACAACCACAGGACAGACCACACTAATACTAACCCTGGAACTTTCCCTTGCAACAAACCCAGTTGCCAGCTTTGTCCACATATTTACTCTGCTGACACCATCATTGGACCTAACCATTTCAGTTATAAGATCAAGAACACACATTCCTGCTCATCCAGAAATATAATTTATCCATCATGTGCCAACAGTGTCCGTCTGCTATGTATATTGGACAAACTTCTCAGACACTTCGCCAAAGAATCAATGCACACAAAACAGACATCAGACAGTTTCACAAAAAACAACAACCAAAAAACAGTTTCTTGCCATTTCAACCAGAATTGTCTCAAAGACCTGATTACCTGCATCCTGCTTCAATGAGATTTTAACACAAGACTTCAAAGAGAAGCCTCTGAACTGTCATTCATGCTTAAATTTGACACTTTAAGAATGGGCTTTAACAAAGATGCTAATTATTTACCCATTACAAAGATAGCTTCCCCAATTATCACCTCTAATATCATTATCTCATAGACATTAACCTCCCCCTCACCCCACCTCTCCTCTGTTCTAAAATCTGATATGTCTATTTTACATGTGTTCACTTTTTTTGATTGTATCCCTTTGGTATATATGGTTATGCCAATTTTCTTCCACAATTTGATCTGAGGAAGTGGGTCTGGCCCACGAAAGCTCATCGCATGATAAACCATTTTGTTAGTCTTTAAAGTGCTGCATAATTCTGTCTTTTGTTTCATGCTTTAGAGTAGTGGATCTTGTAATTAACACCCTACAATGATTCACAGGGCAATAAGGGACACTAACTGATACATTCTATAAGGCAACTCTGCATTTGCACATGCTATTTTTGCAGCATATAGGTAATTATAATACATTGGACAAGTAAAATTTCAAAGCAAGTAATTAATTCAGCAAAACCCAAATCCTTTTCTTAGAGTATAGCCAAAATGAACAGATTGTATGCTGCAGAGTTCTCCAAAAGCCACTCTGTATTTGCAGGAAGAAACCAACTCTCTGCTGGGCTGCTCCATCACCACTATCTAATTGCAGCAGCCCTGCAGCTGTTGTGCCCCTTTTCTGCAGCAGAACAAAAAAAAAAAAAAAAAAAGTTTTGCTAGTGGAGTCAAGATGTTGTAGACTCAGTGACCCTGTTCTGCTCCCAAATCATTCCTTTTTGCAATGGTGCACCAAAAGTTGCAGACATATTCCCTCAAATCCTGTTCCACCCTGCACATTAAAATTTCAGGGTTCTGCATCTTCTTACGGACTATATATAGAGTAGAATCCTATATATACAGTAACTGCAGCTAGTTACTCTCTCTTCCCCCCTCTCTCTTTATATATATATACACACACACACACACACACACACACACACACACACACATATACAGTATGTAATACTATAAATACTATAAATTCTGTTGGGGATATTTCTAAAACAATTACTATACCTGATCATTTCTTCTGCACCGAGAAAGACATTACAATGTATAGCAAATGTTTACACCCAAAACTTCTAAACATGTTTTGGGACATTTATGAGCCAGATCCTCTTTTGGTATAAACTGGCAGTTTGTCTTTCGAGTTCTATGGAACTCTCTCAACTTACACAACTAGGGGATCTGACCAAAAGTCCTTTTAGTCTATTTTAGTATAAAAATGATACATTATATGAAACATTGACTAGAGAATTAAATTTGTACAGAAAATTAAACAATACTGAGTATTAGAATGTGTACTGCCTGTGTATAATCAATTACTTTGTTTAAACGAATGTGAAGATATTTATAAACTTCTGAACTCACCTGATATCCTTCAACAGACTGCTCAAAAATATGCTCCCAGGAAACGGAGATTTCAGAAGATGATAAGATTTTTACATTCACATTTCTGGGCCTTTCACTGGGAGCTGAAAGATTGAACATATGGAAAACTTTCTACACCATCAAGTGCACTGTTATATTTACTTGCATGGTCTTTTCTCATTGTTATATTATTTTCCCATTTTCACAAGGCCAAGTCCTGAGGTCTTTAACCTATTTATACTTAGCTCTTATTTGGGTAACCTCTAATTTCATTGGGTATTTGTTTTACTCAATTTGGTTTCAAAGTGGAGCAAGAATCTCCAGATTGGGCCCATATCAAATATGTATTAGTTTTAGCAGGTTCTTAAAGTGAAAGTTTCATAAATTAAAAATGGGTTGAAATAAAAATAGAACAAAAAAAAAAAGAGATCTTTTACTCGGTTGTATAGAGTTTCTCTCTCACGTTAAAAACTGTTTGCTACATTTCAAAGACAATTGCATGCAAATATTTATTTGCTTCTTACGCATGCAAATAAAACATACATTATGTGCATGCAAATCAGATAATTATGTATGCAGTGGACTAGTCATGTGTCTAACTGACCACATATGTGCATTCACAGCAGGCATTTGTGCATGTATGTTGGACACATGTACATGTTTGTGTGTGATTAACTTTAAAAATCTGAATTTGTATATCTAAATGCACAGTTCAGATAATTTTAAAGTGATAAGGTTTTCTTTTAATTTAAAAATTAACCTATAATGCCTAATACAATAGGTGCTTGTTTAATAATATGAAGCTTCTAATTTCACTTTGTGACTTGCATTTAAAAGGAGTTAATGAATGTATATATGCATACACAGTGCATAGAATATATGAAAGATTCCATTTTTCAAACTAAGATCAGTTCCATGTTATGGGTCTTTTGAAACAAGTTGCAACAGACAGCCACTGCTGCCTCAGCACAAGAAAGCTTTCATATATTTAATCTTCCAACTGGGCATCAAGTCAACTATGTATCAAAACAGCTAGTTTTCAGAAAAAAAAGTAACAGTTCTTATGAGAAGCATCTAAGGTAATAAAATAATATGGTGTACAAAGTTACTCTTTTTAATTGTCTTTCACTAACAGTTAATAATTAAAATTTATAACTTTTAAAACAAACGATAGACTGAAGCTAACTCTATGTTCTCAATTATAAACATTTAAATAAGCACAAGGTTCGCAATGTAACATGTTAGTACTAAGCATGATTAGTGCTAATGCAATTTTATTACATATATTTTTGCATGAAACATATCAAAACACAGAATAAAAGCACTGCACTAAAATGAATGAAGATTTTAGGATTAAAATTAGACATAAGTAGCTTTGTTACTAACACATAATTCAGTAGCAATGAAAATATATATCATGATTATGAGGCTTTATTTACTATTTCTAACAATACATTTGATAAGTTCCCTTGACTGTCTGTAGCCTTATTGTTTGCTAAATCACATCTGTGCAGACATTAGTGATGGAAAAAACCAGGTTATCTTATCTGTTTTCATGCTAATACAGCATTGCTTCCCACTATGCCATTTAGTAGTATTTTGCCCAGTGCCCAAAATTTAAATGTCCAAGTATCAGGGCTTCCATCATTTCCCTTGGGAGACTACTCCATAGCCAAATAGTTCTTACTGTCACGGTGATTATCGCAATGAGTCAATCTGAACGTTCCCGTTCATATATCTCTCCCTTATGTTTATTTATGCCTCTCTGAATAATACTAATTTTACTCCTTATTTGGTATTTACACTCCATAAATATTTTGCAGACACTCCATTGTTATATTACAGTCTGAATACTTAATATCCACTCCATTTGTCATTTTGACAATTCTGTAATAATATCAAGAATAAAAGCAATCCTGTTTGCTTCACAATACATATTCTTTACTGAAAACATGCTGCTTATTGCTCATAGTTCAGTTATCCTATAAGGGAAACCTTGTGGAATTAGGTGCTGTCAGGGCAGAGAGAATGCGAGCCTCGTGGGGCTCTGTGTACAGTAGAGCTAAAGGGAATCTTCACCACTGTTTGAGTCCTAGTGCCTGCAGAGGTCTCAGGAGCACATGGCATGCTCTGCCTCTTGCTACACATGTTGGAAAGTTGTATGGTATGTTACTTTGCATCCCGTGCTCACTGACATGCTGGGTGGACAAGGACAGGGCTATGCACAAATGCTTTCTCCTTTGAGGCTGCTAATGTAGACAATGGCTGGTGCTCCCTGACATCTAGAGAGCAATTCTGGATGCTAAGGGGAAGGACAGAGTTTCTTTGTGTCCTGAACCCTTTTGGTGGCTGGGATGGCTAGAATTTGACATTGAATGCTTAGTTTCTCTGCGCAGGTGCAGAGTCATTTTGTTGGGACTAGAATGATAGGGCAGCAACCACCAAGACTGTTTTTCCTTCATTTTCTGAAAGTTAGTACTATTGTTCATTTGCTTTTTATTTTATTTTTTAATTTTCTGGAGCTATACATACTTGCTGCGCCCATGGCGTTTGGTCATGTGCAAAATGACTCTGTTAAATAATTGAACTCAGAAATCACAGTTTTGCTGTTCTCATATAGGTGGTTTGAATATATAACTAATTTAAGTTGTAGGTGCACATTTAACACTTCTAGTATTAATTTTTGCTTTTAGTAATTTTTTCTAAACAAAATACATTGAGCACTTCACTATTAGGTCTGAAAACTTACAGGTCAGATGTTGATAATGTTCTTAGAAATAAAGAGATACTGAAATATTATTTGGATATTAGCAACATATTAATTCATGATTTTATACTATTACAACAATAATCATTCTGCTGCTGCAGCAGCTGTTAAAGATGATATCCTAAGGTACACTTCTCCGATAACTTGATCAATATTAATTACATTAGCTAAGGGTAGCTAGTGCGGCTCCTGAATTTCCATAAGAAACAGAAGGGTCTATTGTATGTTTTTCTCTCCGTGTGGGGGATTTGTATACAAAATTCCCATTAGTGCTAAATGGGAGGTACAAGCATAAATCTCCTATAAAGTACACTGAGATGAGAATGGAGTCTAACATGTGATAATGTGGCCTTGTAATCTGGTACCACCTCTTGGCTTTTTGCACTCATTTCAACAGCTGGAGTTCTGTTTTGGTGAAGCAGATTCTGTTCTGCAACATGAAAAAAAATTGAGTAATTCTTTACAGTTCTGCTTTGTGCTTTTGGCAGCAGACATTAATGTAATGTTTTTGTTATGTATTATTGCCTATATTTTTCTGGTCTAAGGCTTACCTTTTTCTAATGCTTTCTTTCACTTAGAATAGTAAACGGCATTTCTAACTGAAATCTTGCAGATTGATGAATTTGAAATAATTCCAACATGGATTAAGGAAAAAGTTTTAGTCAAATGTCAAAGAGGTTGTCATTTAATTATTCACCTGATTGCTTTAATGTCTAAACTGGAATAAAAGAGCACACACAGGCTAATTTCTAATACGTATTAAAATTTGAACAGGCTTGGAAACTTAGCCAAATTAATCATTACTCTAAAATAGTATGGTTAAATGCCACCGTTGTTAAGACAGATAGGGTTTACCACATCAGTTTTCCTGTTAACAAGCAAAAAATATACTGCTACTTTATTTTAGATAAGAATATCACCGACTTCTACTAAAGCATATGTAAAAAATGTAGCTAACAGCATTTTTGTTTCCATTAATTCAGTTATGAATATCAATCTTATGCTAGGTCTAGACCAGCAGTTCTCAAACTTTTTGACATGGGGACCAGTAAATCCATTTACGAGCTTTTGGAGGACTGGTAACATTCATTTGCATAGCTGCATATTCATTAAGCAAATGATGAATATTCAAATAAGTTGTTTCTGGTCCTCCCAAAGCCCCCAGTGCCAGCCTTAGCAAACCTTTTGATATTGTCAACCACAATATTCTTGCCAGCAAGTTAAGGGAATATGCATTGGATAAATGGACTGTAAGATGAATAGAAAGCTGGCTAGACCAGGGTTTCCCAAACTTTTTATTTTAGTTGGAACCCGTTTTTTTTACTGCTGTTTTTTGCAGCCCAAAAATATAAATGCATATAAAAAAAGAATTAAAAATGAATAAATTTTCAGTGTTTCACCCGGCTGCATCCTCCGCCCAGCCTGGGCCAGAGCTTGGGGGACCCGGCGCTGCATAGGCATTCCAAGACGCGGGAGCAGGAGCAGATTGAGGGTAGGGTATCTGGCTAGGAGGGAGGGTGCAAGGAGGGGTAGGGTTGCCAGGTGTCCAGTTTTGTACCGGACAGTCCAATATTTGAAGGTTCTGTCTGGGAAACAAATTGAGAAAATGCCGGACATATAAAATGTCTGCCATTTTCTAATTAGGTAAGTTTTATTATAATTAGGTGTATCAGTCCGTAGCTGCGAACTGCCTGGCTGGTAGATGTGCTCATGCTGCGTGAGTGTGTCTACCAGCCAAGCAATTCGCAACTACTCGAGGAAAGGTATGGGGGGGGGGGCCAAAATGGAATCCCCAAGGTCACACTCACTCGTGTTCCTGGGTCTTCGTGTGCCTGGGTCAGTCCCGTTTCCTGCTGGCCGATTTGTTTCCTCCCTCCCCCCGCTCCTCCTCCAGATCTCCCGTCCTGCCCTGCTGCCCCCGTCCAGCCCTGCTTCCGGTGGCTGGTTTCCTCCTACCCCCGACCAATCTCCCCCGGCCAGCCCTGCTCCCCACGACTTCCTCCCAGCTGGTCGATTCTCCTCCCGATCTCCCCAGGCCAGTCCTGCTGCTCCACAATTTGCGTAGCTTTTTCTGATTGAGTTTCCAGAAGAGACTTCCTCGCCATTTGGCCCCGTCCTCTTTTGGTGGAGTCCTTATTCCTCACAGAACAATATATACAGGGCTCCCTGAAAGAGCACGTTTGCTCTTACGCAAAAAACAGCAGAAAAACCTTCCAGTCTAGCCATACCCTTATTAAGTGAAATATCTCAAATACTCTGCCACTAACTGCAATTCTCACTAAAAACTCGCCAATGTATTATAAGATAGCAGAAGTGTTTTCATCTTTAGATGAATGATTTTAAACTTAAATTGAGTACTTTTTTGAGTGGTTTTTCTTAGAAAGATACAATTCAGCTTTCAAAGACTGTGTCAATCACATAGCATTGGTGAAGCTAACTCAAATATGTCTGCTGCACCACAAACGTGTTCCAGACAATAAATATAGAAGGCAGAACTTTTTTCAGTTCCACAAAGTCTTTATTTTTAACTGGCCATACAAAAGTTCAGAATGTGTATTTGCTATGTGAATTTCTTTGTGGATTGTTAGTTCAGACAACAAAATACCATGCAGTACAATTCTGTCCATCATGAGCACTGTCCTGCCTACAGTTCTTTATGTGGAGTACATGTAGACTCCACACTAAGGGTGTGTCTAGACTACAGGGTTTTTTCAAAAAAAGTGGCCTTTTTTTTCGAAAAATCTTCCCCTGCATCTAGACTGCTGCCGAGTTCTTTTGAAAGTGAATCAAAAGAACGTGGCAGTTTTTTCGACCGCGGTAAACCTCATTCTACGAGAAATAACCCCTTTTTCTGAAAGTCCTTTTTCAAAAAAAGGCACTATGTAATGCAAACTGTGCTTTTTCGAGAGAGCATCTAGACTCTCTTTTGAAAAAGCGGCTTACTTTTTTGAAAAATCTGCTTGCAGTCTAAACACGCTCTTTTGAAAGAGGCTTCAAAAATATCTTTAGAAAAAGCCTCTTTCAAAAGAGGCTTGCAGTCTAGACAAAGCCTTTAGTTGGGAGCATGCTTCCCAGTGCAGATAGACAGATATGTCCTAACTCTGCTTAAA
Organism: Pelodiscus sinensis; assembly: GCF_052426305.1. Lineage (NCBI taxonomy): Eukaryota > Metazoa > Chordata > Testudines > Trionychidae > Pelodiscus > Pelodiscus sinensis. The sequence goes on along the minus strand of NC_143052.1, from coordinate 54,301,947 downwards.
CTTAGATGCTAAAAATAACAGTATGGCCATGGTGCAGACAGTGACTCAGGCTGTCTGCCCAAGTACAATCTCACATAGCCCACTGGGTAGGTACTTGGGCAGCTAGCCTGAGTAATTGCCCATGCCATCATGGCTGCACTGCTATTTTTAGCATTCTAGCACAGGGGGAGCTGGCCTCTGTCATTCTACTTGCACTGGGAAACACAGACATGCATCATAGACATACTCTCATGGGAATTTTGCCTGAGTAAAAACTTCAGGAGTAATGGCGTACTGAATTCTGTAGTTAATTTCACTCACCCTGATCCTGGTCCTCTTTGATTTTGTTAATGCTGAGTCAGGCCTCTATTGTAGATTTTAATATGTAAACTACTCACCATCTTTTGCTGAATAAATGATGGCAACAAGGCTGAATGGTCCATCCCCTTTGTTGTTAAATGCTTTCACTTTTACTTGAAATTTTGTTGAGGGGGGCAGAGCGTCATCTTTATGCACATATCGGCCAATATCAGGATTGGTAACTGTAACTCTTCTCCATTCCTTTTCACCGAATGGTTTAAAGGCTACTATGTAACCAAAATTCTTCCCAAAATGGTACTCTCTTGGCAAAGGCTGACGAGACAAAAGACCAACAATTAACTTTTTATTGCTAACCAGTAGTTAACTAATTAGAAGTTTACAAATATTTATCCACATACACATAGCAAAAATACTGCATTGAATTTGCAGTCTCTGATGTGATGGAAACACTTCAAAAGCCCACCATCTCCGTTACTTACTACATCTGGTAATAATAAGATTTAAGTTCAACTTCTGCTTTTGATCCAGTGCTATAGAAATGTACATCATGCTGTCTTCAACCAAAGAAAGCTAAGATGAGTTTGCTTTAAAACTATATGCAGCTGCAGCCAGAAAACGAGACATCCTTTTGAGAAATCATGAGTGACAATGAATATATTTAATAGACTGTGTGTGCATGGGAGAGAGGGACAGCGAGTATGAGTGAGCAACTCACAGATGTCTATCACAGGTTCCAAACACAGACCATTAGTAATGGTCATACCAGCCATTATGTCGCAAATATCCTTATGATGATTTATTTCCCATATGTAGGTGTAATGGCAAATTCTCAGTCAGAGCAGCTAATGTGCTATATATTCAACTGCTGTTGCATCAGTGTTGCCAGAACTTCAATCCCTACAGACTTCAGACATTTCTCAGACCCACACAGATGACCATCCATGATTTTTATGACACCATGTAGGTCCCTACTGTCACTGATCAGTGATGCTTCTGGCTAAATCAGGGGTAACACTTCTGGAAGACTTATCCAGAGCCACCCTTCATGGATTCTGAAATACATTCTCATTCTAGATGTAAAGAGACAGGACCATGTTGCTATTCGTTGGATCCTATTGTGGCTGTTCAGCAACATGGAGCAGACTAGGATTATCAGAGCAACTAGCTTTATTTACCATTTCCTTAATTTCTGTGTGGACCTGAAGGCTGAGCAGAGGTGGATGTCTTTGAGAGCAGTCTCCTACTTCACCCTTTCTTGCCCACCAAACGAATACAGTTTCTCCTGCAAAAAGCACTCATGCAAGGGTTTATGTGATGGGCCACGGACTGGCAGCAACATAACACAGGTGGGAATACACAAACTTTTGGTTTTACCTTGCTGCCTATTACTATAGCATCCACTCAACGGACACTCCAGGTCAGAGTTTTTAGAATTAAAAATGGTTTTAAATGGAATGGGCAGAAAACAGAAATCCCTGTTTGCAGAGGATATTAAGGTTCTGAAATTGATTTTCATTCTCAAACATGGAAAGAGTGTCATGCTTTGTTTTGTTTCTCCCTATCTTGGGTTACCATTGTTGTTAGCACATATTGCATTTTCATTCTGGTAGCCTTTCAAATGTAATAAACAAGGACCAGATGGGACCTTCATTCCTTCATCTTCCCTATATGGAAGAGATAAGGTGTTAGGCTGCATTCTCCACAGGTAGGCTATTTTAAGATGTACTTTTAATAAATCACTTCGCTTCTTGACTCCTTTTTCCATGTACTTGGGGTTAGAGGTAAGCATGACACTTCACCACTCCTTCCAGTCACAGGTTTCTAGGTCTAAAGAGTCCCAGTCCTTTTTGCTTCAAACTGCTCTTGACAAAGTCTTTCCTTTGTATCCTCGGTTTTCCACTTTCTTTCTTGCTTCTGTTTTCTTTGCTACTATTTTTCTTCCTTTCTTTTCACTGGGAGTCCCTAGCTCATTATCCCCCTTATTTCTGCCATGCCCCCTGTGTCTACCATTTTCTTGCCTGCCATTCTCCTCAGTACAGTATATTATTTTCTACTATCCATATCTTTTCTTCCAGCTTTGTAAGGCCCACCATTTCCAAACCATAGAGCAGGCAGGGACAAGCACATTCAACATACACATTTTCCTTTAGTTTGTTCCTAAATTACAGGGTCCTAGAGTATTCCTGACACCTTTTTCATTGTCACCCATTAACACTGGGTTCTTCCTTTCAGGTGTACAGATCTCTTTCTGATGGCATTCCCAAGTACATATATTTTCTTCTGCTTCCTTTCTCCTCACTTTTATGATTTTAGGGTTTTATTGTGTTTATCTGCAAACACAGGTGCCCATTTTGGTATCATATTTTTCAGTGCTTCTTTTCTTGTCAGCCAAAAGGGCCAAATAGTCAGCATAAATGTCACACTGAAATATATTACTGTACATTGCTGAATGTCACGTTCCAGTCCTCCAAGGAGAATGGGAAATGGAATTGGCTGTGCTGTCTAGGAAGAGCAACAGAGAAAGGCTAAGGCCAAATGAAAAAAATCACTTTTAGTTCTCTACTTCTGCACTTCTTTCTAAAGATCTGAAAGAGCTTTTTTCTGTATTTCTGAGTGTCTCATGCAGGCTGAAATTATGAATAATAGAAAACATCATAGGCATGGGCAGCCACACGAATCTATTTCATAGTCTGCTCTCATGCCATTAATTAAAAAATCATTGGAATAGCATATGCAGATGTTTGTACATTTTGGGAAACAAATACCCTTACCTGAGTCAATCTGTGCTATTTCAGATGGGCATAGTAAATGTAAGCTTAATAGAAAAAAACTTCCTTGATAGTTATGCTAGTGGTAAGTAGGATATTTCTAAGAAACAAAAACCCCACCAACTTAATCTGAATGATTAAATGAATTGCCCATTATGGAACTGTGGGGAAAAAATGATACTAGCCAAGAGAAATAATTGGAATATAAATCTGTTTGGGGCCATTAGGAAGAACTAAATGATCTTATACTTCAGATCTTGCATTAAGTCATTTTCCTCCGGTTATATTTTTTTAAAATTAATCATAGCTGTCAATTAGGCCTCGGTTGGAGTATTGTGTCCAATTCTGGGCACTACATTTCAAGAAAGATGTGGAGAAATTGGAGAGGGTCCAGAGAAGAGCAACAAGAATGATTAAAGGTCTAGAGAACATGACCTATGAAGGAAGACTGAAAGAATTTGGCTTGTTTAGTTTGGAAAAGAGAAGACTGAGAGGGGACATGATAGTTGTTTTCAGGTATCTAAAAGGATGCATGCAGTGCAACAGGTGTCACAAGGAGGAGAATAAAAATTGTTCTTCCTGGCCTCTGAAGATAGAACAAGAAGCAATGGGCTTAAACTGCAGCAAGGGAGTTTAGGTTGGATATTAGGAAAAAGTTCCTAACTGTCAGGGAGGTTAACACTGGAAAAAAATTCCTAACTGTCAGGGTGGTTAAACACTGGAATAAATTGCCCAGGGAGGTTGTGGAATCTCCATCTCTGGAGATATTTAAGAGTAGGTTAGATAAATGTCTATCAGGGATGGTCTAGACTGTACTGGGTCCTGCCCTGAGGGCAGGGGACTGGACTCAATGACCTCTTGAGGTCCCTTCCAATCCTAGTATTCTATGATTCAATGATTCTATTATTATTCAAGTTTCCCCAATGCCAACACAGCCGTGAATATAGGTCTTTACATGCAGTCCAACAGGTATCATTGTTAATGTTTCTTTGAGAAAACAGTTCCAATATTTTTAAACTAATTTGTGTCTTGTTCAATTGTGTATGTTTTTGATTCTCTCTATTCAAAGAACAAAAAAAGGCAAAGTGAAAATAATCTGCGTATATATGGTCTAAGTGACTGTTTCTTGGCCTTGAAAAATTATTTTTACAGAATGTTAAAGTTTCCTTTTCAGTGCTTAAACCTCGTCTCCAAGTCAGTTTATGCCCATGCATCTCTACTATTGCAGATACAACTGAATCTAGCTGAAAACATTTTGACCTGAAGTAATAAAAAACCTCTCTCCCTCAAATCTGTGGTTGGCTACAACTGCCACATTGGATATATTCCTTCCCAAGGGCTTAGTAATGCTAAAATACAGCATTCTACAGACAGTCACACACACAGGTGCAATACACACACTTTTTGAAACAATTCTGTATTCCCTTAAAGGAGCATCCTTGCCAGGGCAATAAAGTAGATTCTGTAGGATTTATGTACTGATTAATAATAGAGAAAGCATTTTAAGCAAAGGTACGTACATACAGTATGAGCTACCTCTAACATATCAACCATTCCTAAAGAAACAAAGGATATATTTTCTACTCTCTATATGATATTTGGCAAATGAATAGAGGACCCAAAGGAAGTAATACAACGTTGCGGCTTGTGATTGCTGGAGACAAGTATAAACTTCCACACTTCTTTCTTTTATCGTGTATTAAGTATGGAACTTCTCTGTCTTTCCTATACTTTGTCCTCTTTAGAATCTCTGCTTTGTTCTTCTTAACTCCTCAGTGTTCTTTTCCATCCTACCCATCTTTAGTTTACATATGATCTTCCTCTTGCTTGCTTTCTTATCCTCTTTTGCTCCATTTTTTTCCTGTATTTCTTGCTCATTGGTTCTCTCTCATTTACCAGGTATTCCCAGAAGGTTGGTTTTTTTTCCCCAGTGGGTGGAATTTTCCAAAGAATTGCTCTGTCCCCAGAAGGAAAACAGTGATACTACATATTTCTATAGTAGACTTTCTAAAGAGAGATTGCCTTGGAGCCACCACTTATTGTGCCTGCAAATTACAAAAGGCTTTGTTTACTGTGAAACTATTCCAACAATCAGTGTCCAACACTCAGTGGCCAACTGCTGTTGTAGGTAGGTGTGTGACGTAAGAAGAGTTCATAATCAAAACTAAAAAGTCTAGAAATGTATCTTTTTAATCATTTAAGTGAACCTGCTTACTGTTTGAGTTGTGTGCTTCAAAATTAGAATGATACTTGACCCAAACTATACTTTAAGTCAAAATTCAAATGTTGCTTTTTAAACTCCTGTTAATCTAGTACAATAGACTTTGGTTCTGTGTTTTAATCTATGTGATATGTGCCAAGAGCACCAGATAGATGCCTAAAGATATATTTTATAAAGATGAATAGATAGCTATCTAAAAGCACACATTTCAAAAGATAAGACTGCAAACTTACTGTGGTTCTAACCTTGCCCTCGCTGAAGTCAAGGGTAAGATTTCCACTGGCTTCAGTGGGAAGAGAATCATACATAGCATTCTCAGCAGAGCACATAATCAATGAAGTTTCATTTTAATACTTACCATCCATGTTATCGTCAGCTCCCTATTGCTTCCACCACCTCCTCCAACATCAGAAGGAGCCACATTAGGAGCTGAAATAAAAGAAAAGATAAACAATTTTTTCTTAGAATTCAGAACTCCCATTCAATAAAGAACCATTAATTACTTTTTATTTATTAGCAGTGCCAACGGGCCTATATGGCCCACACAATTACAATAATGATAGCCTGAAATAGCCGTGAGAGTCTGTGGTTTTGCCAAGATTAATATATAGCTTTTGCCACAGGAAAAGTGCCAGTTCTCTCCAGTTATGGTAGCTAGGTATAGCTTGTAATAACTTTTTCCTGATTTTGTCCATGTTCATATTAAATTTGAAAAAAAAACTGTGAGTGTCTGTCTGAGACTGGAAGAGAAAAGCATTTAATTATACTTACTGTTGCTCATTCTGTGATCTTTAGAGACTTATGCCTCCATTCAACAAAGATTTATACACATGCTTCATTTCACATGCTGTGAACAGCTCACTCACTTCAATGAATCATTCACTGTGTGTAAAGTTAACCACATGGGTAATTCTCTGCAGAACTGGGGCCTACGTCCTGTTCTCATTAAAGTAAGAACATAGGAACAGCCATACTGTGTTAGACCAAAGTTCCCTCTAGCCCAGGGGTGGGCAATAATTTTTGAAGGGGGGGAGGGGCAAATTTCTGAAGTGGTTGTGGGCTGCCCTAAAAGGGGTGGGACCTCAGGTGGAAGGGGTGGGGCAAAGAGGCTTCCTGTGCTCCCTCGTCCGCTGATCCTGATTGTCTTTGCTCTCACCTCCCAGACCCTAGAGAGAACCACCAGCTGTTTTGAAGGTCTTGATTGGCCTGGGGACAGGAGAGCAGCAGGGGAGGCTGTCTTGCCCAATGCTGATGTAGGCCAGTATCCTGACTTCCAACAGTGGCCAATGCCAGGTACCCCAGAGGGAATGAACAGAACAGGTAATCATCAAGTGATCCATCCCCTTTTGCCCATTTCTAGCCTTGTCAAACAGAGGCTAGGGACACCATTCCTACCTATCTTGGATAAAAGCCATTGAAGGACTAATCCTCTATGAATGTATCTAGTTATTTTTTAAATGCCGTTAAAGTCTTGGCCTTCACAACCTCCTCTGGCAGGGAGTGCCACAGAATGACTGTGCATTATGTGTAGAAATACTTATTAGCGTTTACTTTAACCTGTTGCCTTTTAATTTCATTTGGTGACCCCTAGTTCTTGTATTATGTGAAGAAGTAAATAACTTTTTCTTTATTTACTTTTCCCACACCAGTCAATAGCAAACTAGCATTGATATGAATGGGTTAAGAATCAAGACTTCAGGCTCCACTATCCAAGGAAAATTAAAATTCTGATTGCACAGATTGTATTTTTATGTTTCATATAGAAATCTGCACTTTGAAGACTGATATTGAAGACTGACTTTGAACTAAAATCCATTAAAATTTAATTTCCATACAGCACAGTGGTAAAAAATAGGAATTTTCCCCTGTTTCCTCTATAGGCAACCTTCTGATTTTCAATTGTGTGATGCTGACAACTCTCAACCATGAAATATAGTTGAGATAAAAGCAAAGTAGTTCTTAAGGTATGAAGACTCCTTCCTCCCACCGACCTGGTAGGGAAGCTTCCTTAAAACTCACCTCTGCCATGACGAGTACAAAATACTTTCCAACAGCTAGGCAGTCGACATGCTGAGGCAGCACCTTCTCAAACTAAAAATGATAACTTTGTTGTTACCTTGTCTGCCCCTTTTTGAGTATCCTCCTATGGTCTTTCATTACTTAGGATGCATAGTTAAGCACTCTAAAGCTGTGTTTCTCAAAGTGGTCCACTGTCCACTCTGGTGTGTTTATTTACCGGCTCTGTGGCCAGGGAGCCTCGCAGCTCCTATTAGCTCTGTTTCTCTGTTTGCAGCCAATGGGATCCATGGGAAGTGGTGGCTCTTCCCACAGCTCCCCTTTGGCTGCAAACAGTGAAATGGAGCCAAAAGGAGCTGCGAGGCTCTGTGGCTGTGGCACTGGTAAGTAAACACATCGGAGCGACCAATTAACGGGTTTCTCAAAGTGGTTTCACAGACCACTTTCAGAAACACTGCTCTAAAATTAAGAAATGGTAGTTAAGGTTGCCCATACAACCTTAAATGCATATGCTTTAGGACAGTGTTTCTTAAACTGTGTTCCACAGCATACCAGTGTGCTGCGAGGCAGTCAGAGGTGTGCCGCAGAGACAACAGAAAAATATCTGCTCCTCCGCTCCCTGCAGAGCCCATAGACAGCTCCCGCTGTGGCTGCCCTCCCTCCCATCCCTCCAGCCCACAGGACGGCCCCTGTCCCATAGGGTCTCTGCTGCCTGTGCAACCTTCCTTTCCTCCTCCACGTGTGCAGGCAGTGGCTTTTACAGCGGCCGCTGCTGCTGGGCGGGGGATTGGTGACCGGAGCTGAGGAGCCGCTCCTGGACCTTGGCGTTTTAAAACTGCTGCCTGCGGGGAACCCAGCTCTGGCTCTGCCACAATCCCCCCCACCTGGAGCGTTCTCAGGCTCTGCTGCCCCCCATGCACTGCTGCTCTCTCTCCCCTGTGCCCCTCCCCAGCCTGCAGGGAAGTGGCAGTGTTTAATCTGATGGGGACAGTCGCGGTTTCTACTCTCTCCCCTTCTCCCACCCTGCCAGCGGGAAACAGGGCCTGGTGCTGCAGCTGTGCTGGGTTTCTCGCTGCATGGGTGAGGGAGGGGGAGGAGAAGGGAAACTGAGCTCTCCACACACACTCACCCCAACCCAGGAACAAAAGCATGCTCCCTGGATGCTTTTCCTGCTGCAGCAGGATGCCAAGCCAGGTAAGTGTCCCCCCTCATGCCCAGACCTCACCCCCAAACTCCCTTTACTCCCCTCCTCCTGCCAAGACACCAAGTCCCCTCCTCTACCTTCCTTCCTCGGCAGACACCCTGCCCCGAGACCCTCCTTTACCCTCCCTCCTAGTCCTGTGGTTGTCATACTGATAACATCTGACACCCATTTCGTGCTCATATAGCACATGTGTAAATGGCCACCCAAAGGGCACAGCAAGGGATGACTAGATCCAATAAAGCTATCGTGACAACTTAAGTAAATGGAGAAGTGGCCAACCTTCAACTTGCCTAACATTAATTAGTTTCAGAATCTTAATATTGAATTCTAGTCTCCAGTAGCTAAAATATGGATAGCTAGCATTCCAATAGGAGAATTCCAAGATGTCATTTTATAATTTACATAGTATTGAACAAAATAAACAGATTTTAGTTTAAACTTAAATTCAAATTACATGCACAGTAAACATGCAGTTAAGAGCTGCCATTAAAATGAAAGCCTTATGCCTATGGAAGAAAGGGTGAAGGTTCACTGCTGTGTGTGCCACTGACAATTGTCAGATACCACAGTTCAACTTATGTGATGTGTTATCTATTACTCAGATGGCACAGCAGATTAGTAGCAATGTTTGATTCTGTCACATTGAGCAGTTGTTCTTTATAATCAAATCATCAAAATATACTAGCATTGGTTCCAAGCTGTGCAATGAAAATATCTAACACTTTGGAGGGGGGGTATCAAACACATATTAAACTGAAAATCAAATATAGAATCTGGCTCCCATATAGCCAGAGATTCTTGACAGGAAATTCAGATGGGGTAGAACCAGTCATCTCTAGTAAGTGCCAACTCATGGTAAGCAATGCATTTACTTAGTACAGAGGATCCTATCCATTAACACTTTAATGCATTACACACTTCCTTTTGTATTCTAAGAAGCGTGCAAGATCAATCCCATATAATTTGATGAAAACATTTATAGCATCAGTTTAAATTCACCAAAAATGTCAGTGAACCTGACACCGGCAGAAACACTGCTCCTAGTTGTCCTCCCTTCTGTATGGGAAGCAACACAACCAGCTAAATCTTCCAAAGATATTAAAGGCCTGGTGTAAAACGGGAGGGCATATCATTCTTTAAGCTGGGAGGCATTTCATGAAGTCAGCGTAAGCCTATTAATATATATGCAATTCTCCTCCATGTGAGGGAGGGTTCTACTAGGGATGTAAAGAGCTAACCGGGTAACTGGTAAACATTGCCTTACCAACATGCTTGCCAGGGTAACCGCTCTATGGGCAGGGGTGCACTCCAGCCTGGCCAGGCCACAGCAGCCCCCCTACCTGCTTTGTGGTGTGGTGAGCTGGGTCAGGCAGGAGCAGCCTCCTGCCTGGGGCACATTGCAGCGGACCCTGCCCAGCCTGGGTAGAACAGCCCCCTTGCCTGTGCCATGCTATGGGCAGGGGACTACTCCAGCTTGGCCTGACCCAATGTGCCGCACCACCCACACCACAGCGGGCTGATTAACTGGTTAAACATATAGTTTAATTGGTTAACATTTTAAACAGGATTTTACATACCTAGTTTCTACCCTCCCTTCAGAAGAGCACAAAAACGTAAATAGCATGCCAGCACTGCAAGATGCAAATGCACATTTCTTTTTTAGACCTCAAGGCTTTTGTCCAAACTCTAGTATATTTTGATGATTTGATTATAAAGAACAGCTGCTCAATGTGACACAGAATCAAGCATTGCTACTAATCCATATGACACTAATAATCAAGTTTTTTGGAAGTAATTCCCTTTCACTTTGGTTTTATAGTTTTCACTTTGGTTTTCCTTTCACTTAGGTTTTACAGTGGATTTTTCTTTCCTGATTCCATTAACCTGACAAATCAATGCTTCCGCATTCCCTAACAATCTGATTTTTAAAACAATACAGGTAATTCTGCTTTTTATTATTCTTAGCAAAATTTGCAGTGGAAAAGCATTTTATCTATTTTACAGATATGTATTTCAATCTTCAGCAATGGAACAGAAGCCTCCAGAGCTACTATTTGCTAAGGCAGATAAAGCGATATACAAGTCTGATTGGATACAGACCTTTTTGCAGTGACACATTACCTCTAAAAGTGCTGCTGTTATCTTCTGCATACAGTCAAAACAGAATATATTATCTTGAATGATATGTTCTGCATCTAATTCTTTATTTGGGAGAATTCATTTTATGATATGCCTGTCCCAGCCTACGGGATATGCTTAACTGTGCTCTGAGATCACTACATTACACGATTAGGTACACTGGGCCATATGCTGTGTTGGATAATGTCATGTCTCTTGACACAGCATTAGAAGGCATAAGAACAAACCTTCAATCGCGAAGTGGCATTATCCAGTAAAACACACATCCTGGCATGTCTTACAATTAGAATATGGCATGCTAAGAAACCAATGAACATTTGCTGATTTGAAAAAATATGTCTATTTTCTTCCTGTAAAAACAATAATTAACTAATTTAAAACATACTGCAAAGGATCTCTGAAAGGCAGGAGAAGAGAACATTGCCAATGAATGCAGTCTCATGCTGTTTTTCTCTTCTTTATTATTTGGATTTAACCATCTTTACATGAATCAAAGTGTAAGTCATTCTATATGATGTTTGTATTTTTTGGACATACATCTGAGGATATAAATGTCTGAGCTACAATACCAGTCAGTTCATGTAGTTCTCACTGCTACTGAACAACAGCTAATTTATTAAAATAGTGCCTCCACCCTTGTCAATATTTTCCCTCTAACCATCAATAACAATTGGGAATGACTTTTATCCTGACATTCTCTATTTCTGAATTTATTACTGGACTCCGACCAATGGGGTTCAGTGATTCAGGGTGACCATGTTTGAAAATCTATATTCCAGTACAGGTTGAACCTCTCTAAACTGGCACACTCTGGTCCAGCAACATCCATGGTCCTGCATGATTTACTTATACAGGTGTGGACAAGTTTCCTCTGGTTCCATAAAGTTTGTTTACAACTTCTAGTCCTGGCTTTCAGTGTTCTGTTTTGTTATTTAGCTCTAATTTACCCCTAAATGTTTTTAAGAGCCCAGTAAGCAGTGGAAGTGTTATAATGCTGCTAGACAATATTGACCTCCTGTGGTTCAGCAAATTATCTTATTCAGCACCAGTAAGGTCCTGAAGGTGCTGGAATAGAAGGTTCAACCTGTAGTCTGAATATAACTGATATTACATTGAACTAGATGTAGGGGCATAAAACCCTGGGCCGGCAGTTCAAACTGGGGGGATGATATGATTTATAAGCAATGCTACTGGAACAAGTAGTCATACCAGCTTCAGAAGGTCTGTGACTGGTTGCAGCCTAAAGGACAACAGATAGGCTGCAGTAACAAGAGTTCTGCCATAAATAGGAAGAGAAGCAACAGGCTGAAGACAACAGAAGTTGCACTGACAGAGTTGATGGGAACATAGGACTGAGCCACTTTAGGGGAGCAACCTGAACAGGTGGGAAATGCTCTTGTGCGCTGAAGCCAGCTCAATGGTGGACATGATAAAATGAACTCAATAACCTGATCTGTGTCTGTGGATAAACTCATTCTAGGAGGCATGTCCCTAAAACAAACATGCTATTAAATGGGATAAGCTGCCAAAGTGAGAGATTTATTAGTCTGATGGACATGAAAGACCATATAGTCTTATCCAGACTCTGAGATCACGGCTAGCTGTGGCAGTGAGCTATTAAAAACAGCATTCACTACAGACAGTGTAAATTTATCATTTGGTACCAAGACTGCTCATTTTGTTGCCTAATTTTTGGTTAGCATGCTAGACTATCTGATAATTATTCATGAGAGTCATTTATGACTGGTTACACCATTCCATTTGGACTTCAATGATTTTTTGCACTCTGCCTCTTTCAAAATTAATGAAAATATTAAAAAAAAATAAAGAAGAACATTTACACATTTTAATATCTCAACAATTTGTGTCTACATACCTGCTCCTTCTGTTCTAATTCTTTGTGATGGCATACTAGGTTCTCCTGTCCCCAAAGTATTTGTTGCTATTATCCGGAACTCATACTCCATCCATGGGATTAAATCAATTACCTTTGCGGTCTCCATATTTCCTTCAATGTTTGGGGGATCTAAATGAAACAAGAGACAATTCAGAAAGTGGCACTTTGCAGTGCGCTGAAAGAATAAACTGGTTGCAGTTTCTGTAGTTCCCCCTTCTCTCTGTTTGTAATAAGCCACCTAGATGAACACTGAGTTAAACAAAAGAGAAATCCTGACTTACCAGGAGTTCTGGCATAGTGAGAAAATTAAATCCATGAAATTACCTGGGATAAACATTTACAAGATAAAAAATAACAATTACAAGTGGACAAATGGTGTAAGTAGCTTCAATAATTACATACTGGACCTTGTGACATCTAGACATTTCTCCTATAGAACAAGAAAGCAACTATGCTACGTCACAATAAAATGTTTCTGAAGTTCATAATTTCACTCATAGTTCTGAAAGTTGAATATGAAGTTGAGTAAATGCAAAAGGGGTAGCCAGGCATAGATGGAGAGCTCTATCAACTGTCCAAGAATGGCACATAAAGTCTGACTAGGAATTAGCACCTTGGTTTGGAGGAGGCTGAGGGATCTCCCTAGCTGGGAGGGGAGTCAATGTTGGGGAATGGCAAGGCAAGACTTATATACTAATATGTATTATTAAAATAATGAATAATAATAAATATTACTCTGCATTCCAGAATAGGCCTGATCAGTGCATGTGCAACTGTTGCAGGATCTTAATGGGATTTAGAGATCAATAAAACTGGGAATGTTTCTAGGGCATCTGTACTATACATGACAGAAAAAAGATTAATCTGTGATGATCTAATTCTCAAGAATAAGGATTTTAGAAGTTCCATTTTATTAAAGGAGTGTGATTAGGCGTAACAAAAGGAATAAAATGGCAATTCTATAGACCATATGGCAATATTACACAAGATAAATTATTCAAAGCTAAACATGCTAAGTGGGAGATAAATATTTTCATGGTTGAAAATCTGCACTACTTACTTGTGGGACAGAATCTGTGCATGTGATTGGCTCATATTAATTGCGAGAAATTAGACGAGTTTAAGATACAGTAATCAGATCTGCTGAAAAAATATATTCTGGCATGAACTATTTTCTACAAAATAAGGCCATGATCCTGAAAAGGCTTATATATTTGGCTTCACACATTATTAGTTTTCCAGAAAGGAATGTATAAAATTAAGAGCATGAATAAGTTTTTGTGAAATGAGTCAAATGTTAATCTATTAATTTTTTTTTAAAATTTCTAATATTGCCCTTACCTGTTTTGGCATCTTTCCACTCCTCAGAAAGAAAAGTCTTTGACTGGATAGTATACTTTGAAATAGGGCTATGATTGTCTGTTCCACGACTCCAAGTAAGTGTTACAGAGGTATCTTTAATATCTTCTATTCTCAAACCCCCAGGGGGACCAGGAGGACCTGAAAAACAAATTGGGTGAGGTAATTTACTGATTAAATAATACTTTTAAAACCAAAGGATTTTACAATCCATTTAACTATTATGTACATCTCTAGTCTCAAATTCTCTTAACTGCTTGAAGAATGGGCAACACAATCATGTCTTTACAATCTTCATAAATGATTCAGCTGATTTCTGCATTTGCATCTAAAGGACATGAGGATTTATAAAAACTTAAAGAACAAATGGTCCTGTAGCACCTTAGAAACTAACAAACAATATAGATAGTATCATGCGCTTTGGTGGGCACAACTCACTTCTTCATTTTCTTCATTGGAAAGGGTACAGAGAAGAGCAACAAGAATGATTAAAGGTTTAGAGAACATGACCTATGAAGCCAGGCTTCATGAACTGGGCTTGTTTAGTTTGGAAAAAAGAAGATTAAGGGGGGACATGATAGCAGTTTTCAAATATCTAAAAGGGTGTCACAAGGAGGAAGGAGAAAATTTGTTCCTCTTGGTTACTGAGGACAGGACAAGGAGTAATGGGCTTAAAGTGCAGCAAGGGAGGTTTAGATAGGAATTTTTTCCTAATGTCCAAACTGTCAGGGTGGTCAAATATTGGAATAAATTGCCAAGGGAGGTGGTGGAATCTCCCTCTCTGGAGATATTTAAGAACAGGTTAGATAGACATCTGTCAGGGATGGTGTAGATGGAGCTTGGTCCTGCCTTGAGGGTGGGGGGCTGGACTCGATGACCTCTCGAGGTCCCTTCCAGTCCTATAATTCTATGATTCATCTGAAGAAGTGGATTGTGCCCATGAAAGCTCATGGCATTATCTATTTATTTATTTTTTTAGTCTCCAAGGTGCTACAGGACATTTCATTGTTTTTAAAGGTTTTTTTTTTGTTACATACTAACAGAACTACCTCTCTGAGATTAAGATTTTTAGTTATTAATGATCCTTTCTAAATTCCACCTAAAACTTGGATAGTCATATCCCAAAACAACAGACCCATGAATTGATCTAAAGTGAATAGCTTTTTTTCTATGTCTAAATTTTACAGGGTACTTACCAATGCTCCCTTTAATCTTTTCCATCTGTGCGCAAATTGTTTCCATCCATGTGTGGATTACATTTTTACTTGCACTTGGGCATAGGTAAATGTGCAGCACCAGTAGAAAAGAAACCTAGCTGTGGGTGCTAATCTACTGGATGACATTTTAATCTCCTCCGAGAGGCCCACAAGCACACATCTTATAGGGAACACTGGTACTTACTGTTGTTATGGAAGCACTCCGTTACTGCCCCGATTTGTTCATAAAACTCAAGCATGGTAAGGTAAGTTTATTGTGCCTTCCTTACTGAATTCTAAGAAGAAACTGCATAGGTGTCTGGAGCATGCAGTTTGGTAACCACAGATGACTTGTACTCTTACCAGTCTAAACTAGAGAGTTAAACAGAGAACAATGATGCGTGTGTGTGTGTGTGTGTGTGTGTGTGTGTGTGTGTGTGTGTGTGTGTGTATGTGCAGACATCTCAATCAGTAAAAGATACCAATGAAGTAAGAAGTCTACGCTAAAAATAACTCTTGCATGATAGCTCTGTGATCATCGGCTTTGGCACCTAACAATTGTGCTTGCACGTCATTTCACACAATTTATTTTATACTGACTGCATTTGCCTTGGACTTTAGGATCAAATAGTAAGAAAAATATCAGTGAAGAAAACAAAGCAGAGGCGATACATTAGAACTGCTAAAATGAGACTTGGTGGTTCCACTTCCATGATAAACAGCTTGTCAAATCTTATCTATGACTCAATAAATTACTCCAACAATCTTTCAGTAGGTTACAGCAAGTATGTCTGAGCAAGTCACATGGCATCTTCAGGAGAATAGGGGAACTAGTCTCTCTTTACTGTGCAGACAAGGCCGCTAACAAATGCAGTTATAGCCTCTTTATAATTTATGTTGAGTTGTTATATTATCCAGTTATCTTAGGTGCTTGTACATGAACACAAGAAGTCTGGAAAACAACTAGGAAGAATTGGAAGTATAGGAAAACAGACTTGATAGGCCAATTCACAGGACTGGAATACTGTCATGGATCAAAATAAACTCTTCAGGAAGGACGGAGGTGAAGCGGGGTGAAGAAGAGGGAAAGTTGGAGGACTTGCACAGTATGTAAGAGAGCAGTATGATTGCTCAGATCTCCACTATAAAACTGGAGACATGCCTGTTGAGAGTCTATGGCTTAAGATTAGAAGTGAAAGTGAGAAGAGTGATGTTGTGTTGTGTGTTTGCTATAGATCACCAGAGTAGGAGGTTCAGGTAGACAAGGCTTTCTTTGGACAATTAAAAGAAGTTTTTGCAGAGTTCAGGGGACAACTTCATGGTGTAGATGCTGGAGGAAAAAAACTAGAGGTCATGCTCCTCTTAACCTGCTGCTCACAAGCAGGAAAGAATTGGTAAGGCAAGTAGAAGTAGGTAGCAAGCTGAGCTGCAGTGACCAGGAGATGACTGAGTTCAGGATCCTGTCAAAAAGGAGAAAGTTGAGCAGCAGAATACGGATCCTAGACTTCAAAAAATAAGACTTTGACTCTCTTAGGAAATTGATGTGCAGGATCTCCCGGGATGAGAGACTAATATGAGGGGAAGGGAGCCCGAAATGCTGCTTGTACTTTCAAGAAGTCTTACTGAGGGTGCAGGAACAAACCAATCTGAAGAAAGCATAGAAAATATAGTGGGAGACCTAATTGGCTTATGATAGTAATCTTTAATGAACTTAAACACAAAATGGAAGCTTACAAGAAGTGGAAACTCAGGGTACATCTACTGCAACTCTATTTCAAACTAACTAGCGCTATTCCAAAATAACTTAGTCCGTGTCTACCCAGCAGGCAGTTATTTCAAAATAGTGCCAAAATACTGTTAAGCTGGAGGACTTCTTACTCCTACTCCTGTAACCCTCATTGTACGAGGAGTAAGGGAAGTCGGAGGAAGAGTGCTCTATTTCAAAATAAGTGCTGTGTAGATGCTCCCTATTTTGAAATAAGCTCAATTTGCGTAGCTTATTTCAAGTTAAGCTCTGCAGATGACTAGGCAGAAATATACAAACGTTGCTCGAGCATGCAGAGGTGTAATTAGGAAGGCCAAAGCAGCAAGCAAATGTTGTAAAAGATAACAAGAAGGTTTTCTACAGTTATGTGAGCAACAAGAAGGTAGTCCGGGAAAGTGTGGAACTCTTACTGAATGGGAAAGTGACAGATAATGTGGAAAAAGTTGAAGAACTCAATATTTTTTGCCTCTGTCTTCACAGACAAGGTAAGCTTCCAAATTGCTGCACTGGGCAGCATGGTAAGGGATGGAGGTAAGGAATCCCCAGTAGTGAAAGAACAGATAAGGGACTATTTAGAAAAACTGTATGTGCATGAGTCCATGGGGCTAGAGAATACATCTGAGGGTGCTGAGAGAATTGGCTGATGTTGCCTTCTATGATGAGATAACTGGTTCTTTGGATATTGGGAAAGCAGTGGCTGTGATATACCTTACCTTTAGCAAAGTTTCTGATACATTCTCTCACAATATTCTTGCCAGCAAGTTAAAGAAATATGGCTTGGATGAATGGATAGAAAGTTAACTAGATCATGGGGCCCAATGGATAATCATCAATGACTCAATATCTAGTTTGCAGCCATTATCAAGTAAAGTGCCCTAGAGTTGCGTCATTTTTTTTCCAACATCTTAATTAATCATCTGGATGAGAGGACAGATTGCAGCCTCAGCAAGTCTGCAGATGACACTAAGCTGTGGGAAAGGCAGACATGCTGGAGGATAGAGATAAGGTCTAGAGTGATACAGACAAATTGGAGGATTGGGCCAAAAGAAATATGATAAGTGTCAACAAGAACAAGAGCAGAATCCTACACTTTGGATGGAGGAATGCAAGGTGCCACTACAGATTGGTGACGGGCATTAGTAGAAGCATTGCCAGCAGATCAAGGGAAATAGTTATTCCCTTCGATTCAGCACTGGTGAGACCACATGTGGAATACTGGTCCAGTTTGGGCCTCCTACTACAGAAATGATGAGGGCAAATTTCAGAGAGACCACTGGAGGGCAACAAAAATAATTAAGGGGCTGGAACACATAACTTATGAGGAGAGGCTGAGGGAACGGGACTTGTTTAGTCTTCAGAAGAGAAGAATGAGGGGAGATTTGATAGCAGCCTTCAACTATCTGAAGGAGGTTCCAAAGAGGATAGAGCCGGGCTAGTCTCAGTGGCGGCAGATGACAAAACAAGAAGCAATGGTTTCAAGAAGCCATAGTTTTAGTTGCAGTGGGAGACGTGTTAGGAAAAAAACTACTTCCCTAGGAAGGTGGTAAAACACTGAAATTAGTTGCCTAAGGAGGTGGTTGAATCGTGATCCTTAGAGGTTTTCAAGAACATGCTTGACAAAGTCCTGGATGGAATTATTTAGTTGGGGTTGGTCCTGCTTTGTGCAGGGGATTGGATTAGGTGACCTCCTGAGGTCTCTTCAAACCCCAGTTTTCTATAATTCTATGAAAACAAAAAGAAATAATAAATAAATTAATTATGGACCACTTTTTATAAACAGAAAGAACTTGTATTATTACAGACCTGAATCTAATCTCCCACTAATGATGGAGAAATAAAATGCCTGCTATAGATTGATGACTTCACCCCCATGGAGAAAAATATATAGAAAAATATAGAAAAAAATAAAGATCTCCAGAGGTGTGTACACCTTCTACAAACCTATTACAAGACTTGGGACCTACAGGTAAACCTGGAAAAAATACCATAAAATAAAATGTTTATTACTGAGAGCTATACATTGTGTGCATGATGCATCAGGGAGCTTTGGACTGGCTATCAAAGAACTGTGATTTAATTCAACTGTAATTTTCCTGGACAGCAGTATCTCCCATGGAATACTTAAAGGCACTCCATGGGAGATTCCTCACTCCGAGAAAATTACAGTTAAATTTTTTCACCAGCATGACCCAACTTTGTTATGGAAGTAAAATCTGGGTTTCGATTTTAGCAATGGATTACACTGACTGGAATAAAAACCCTAAAAGACACTCTTCTTTTGGAAGCACTACAAACAAATTCTCTATGTGCACAAGACCTCCAGCAACAACAGCTGCAGTCGGGAACTAGGTCATTTCCCTCTGCTAACTGACAGTCACCAAAGAGTATTTAGTGACCTCTCAGCTAAAGAAACAAACAGACTCCCTTCTGCAAACTACAAGAATATTTAAAACTTATCCCATATGAAAACACAATCTGCTCTGATATATCACTGCTCTCCGGTCTCAAAAACTTTTCTCTCCTGACCAGTGGAACACACACTGCCACCCCAATCTGAGAAATACACAGGAAGCAAGGCCCAAACATAAAATAACAATATACAAGTCATTGGGGAGAACTAATTCAAACTAGCAACAAGCTAAACTGACACAAATAATAGGACAGAAATATGTTAGCAGATCACCTCACCCTATGCAAAACTACAGAAGAATATTCCCAAATTCAGAACCTGTGATCATACGGTGGAAATTTGAAGGCTCAAGGCAAATTCAAATCCCATAGATGGAAGGCTGTGTGCGACAAAGTGTGCCACAAAAGAGAGGCTGACACAGAGAGACTTTCTAATCCTGTGTCTCAATCACAAGGAAATGTGAGAAAGATATTTCCTTAAGTCATCAGAATCTTAAAGATCATTCATAAAAAAGTGCTGTGAGAAATAAAGTGTCTGTCATTGGGAGAAAGGAAAGAGATGACAGCGATTGAATCACATCATGCTATATAGCAACCTGCCATCAAGCCAGGTTAAACTACTGGCCACACTGCAGTCAATGTCAAAACTCCCACTGACTTCAGCAGGGACAGGATTTCATTCTAGAAGTGACCAGTAATGACAAAGACACAGGCAATCCATCTAGGGTACATCTATGGTTCCACTACTGTAGCACCTGAGCGTCTCACAATCTTTAATGAATTGATATCAAAAGCCTCCCCTTCCCCCACAGCGTATAGCCCTGGATGAAAATATGCCTAAGAAGTCTGTCCTTTTAAATTTTTTTTATTTTTTTTAACATATTACCAATATTCATGCATCTTTAGATGATTAAAAAGTCTCATTCACAAATTAATATATGCACTGCTTGATAGACACCTTACCATATTTTTGTAACGCTGAGACAACAGTGTTTTTCTAAGAATTCTTCCTGTTCCACAGCTTTCTTTAATTCAGATCTTAAAATAGCAATCTAAAAATATTTTAACTACAGTAATTGTTTCTTTTAAAACTGAGTCAGCAATGGTTTCATAAATATAGGGTCCTTTAAACAAAATCTGGAAAAGATATTTTGTTTTTGTAGCGCTATTTCTCCTACCATAAAACTGCTTACATAAGTTATTTTATTTTTAAAAAGTGTATTTATCTTCTATTTTATAATTACTATATATTGGTGCCTTTGAAAGTTTGAAAATACTACATATTTCCTTTAAAGACAATATTTCTCATTTATAGAATGAGACGCTTATGTAAATCACACTCAGCCTATCTGTATCTGGAAGTGCTTAAATACCTGGTAAATCTGGCTCTAAATGACTACTACAGCAGTGAGCTTGAACAAAATAACCTAATAGTAAATATCAATCATCTCCAGAATAACATTAGGCAAATTTCCTAATCCCTGCACAGAACTCAATACTTCCTTTTCCTATAAAACTTAATATACAATTAAAAACAATACCTCATGTATGCCTCTCTCTCATCTATTGAAATTGAACTGCATTGTTGGGAAGCTATGATAACTATTCTTTCTTTTACATATTCTCCATGGTTTATAGTTCAACTTGGGGGAACAAAGTTTAGCTCTACTTTTGGTATGGCAAAGTTTCATTTTCATTGGCCAAAGACGTTTAAGGCAGTGAACAGTTCGGTTATCCAGTTGCATGCTGTGAGAAATACAACATGGTCACCAAAATCATATTATATCGAGTCCCTTTCACACCCAGAAATCAGAAGTGAGGACAGACGAGACAAATATTTTTGCTATCCTGGTTAGATTTGGTATCTCATCTGAAAAGATATGGTGGGTTGTTAGAACTGAGGTCTGTGACCTTTGGGCTGGATTCCTGTCTGTCACTTGCAAAAGACAAGAGTAAAGTGATAACCCATTTGCATCAATGAATTCTTTAGGAAGTTCAACACACTAGATAGCCAATCTTCAACTTTTGTTAAAAGTCCATCTCTTGACATCAGAGACATACCTATTTGTTACCAACTTTTGAACCATCCTTTCCAAGGGAAGGCGACTGAAAAGGTCATTGGCTGAATAAGTTAAGAATTTCCAGTTTCTGACTATGGTATAGAGATAGCTCTGTTTGTGAAGACTGATGCCAAATCCCTCTCTGTGTTGGTACAGCTAGATCTATCATCTGCTTTTGACATGAATGACCACAATTTTCTGCTGGTTCAGCTGCACAGACTGAGCTGGTCAGGTTTGCCCTGCAGTGGTCCATTTGTATGTCCTTTAACATCACTTATGGGTGCCTTTCTTACCTGTGTAATTCATTGTTAAACCATTCAGGTAACTGAGTCAATGATATGGGCTTCAAAACACTGTAAAACCCCCACTGAGCACCTCAGCAATTCTGCTATCCTAACTGTGATGTCAGAAGGGATGTAGCATTAATTCAGATAAATGGATGTACTGTTTGTAGAATCAGGAAAACATTTAATGCACGGTGGCTTTTTTTCTAATACTTCACCTGTGAGACATCCTGTATCCTATTTCACCTAGCTCTGTATTACCATAGATCAGCAGACTATTTTATTGTCATGCTTCACTGAAATATCATGCTATGGACTGTAGTGACAATGCCACTTTTGTCACATTGGGCAGACTTGGTTCAGTAGTACATTGTTATGGTAGCCCACTCCAGCAGGGAAAGGGTTACAAGTAAGCCAGAAGAGGCTTGTGCAACCCTGGCCAATTAGGGTGGGGGGCAATCAGCCAATTAGGACCAGCATGGGCCCTATAAAATGCTGCAAGGGCTGAGAGGAGCAGACTCTTACTCCAGCTGTGGAACAGGAGGGACTAGGCTACCTGGGAAGCTACAGAGGGTACCTGAGACACAGCAATGCTGGGGAAAGGCAGACAGAGTTGGGGAGCTCTGGCCAGACCTAACTCCCAGGCTGCAAGCCTGATACAGAGTCCTGAAGGGTACTAGAGCTGCAGGGAGACAGCCAGGCTGGGAGGAGACAGCAGGTCCACACCCTTGCCAATGATGAGTGGCCATTTCAGACTGCAGTTTGCCCTGCAGCAGGGGCTAGATGACAACTCTCTATTGGTCACTGAGCCAGGATGGGCATAGAGTAATGGGGTTCCCTGGGAGGGGAGGACCCCAAAGTATGGGGGCACTGCTGTAGGGCAGTGTCTTGAGGAAATGGTACCGGGGCCAGAAGGGACATGGGGCTTGAAGAAGCACAGAAGACAGTAAATTAGGTTGAGGCACCAGGCAACAGAAGGTGATCCAAGGCTGAAGAAGAGCTAATTCCTGAGGAGACCAGCAGGAGTCACCACACCAGTAAGTTGACCCCATTACAAACATTATCTGTTAAGTGTTAAGCACTCCCAGGGTATGTCTAGACTACATGGCTCTGTCGCCAGAGCCATGTAGATTAGTTTACTAGACATACTCAAATGAAGCAGTGATTTAAATAATTGCCGCTTCATTTAAATTAAAATGGCTGCCACGCTGTCCCGATCAGCTGTTTGGCAGCACAGCGCTGTAGTCTGAACACTCTGTGGTCGACATCAAAGGCATTTGTCGACCTCCCCGGTAAACCTCATCCCACGAGGCATACTGGGGAGGTCGATAAATGCCTTTGATGTTGACCGCGGAGCATCCAGACTACAGTGCTGTGCCGCCAAACAGCTGATCGGCACAGTGCGGCAGCCATTTGAATTTAAATGAAGCGGCGATTATTTAAATCACCACTTCATTTGGGTATGTCTAGTAAACTAATCTGGCAACAGAGCCATGTAGTCTAGACATACCCCCAGTGTTCCACTGATGTCAATGGGAAGAGGATCTTAGCCCCATGTGGTCTTACACCATTCTGTAGAACCTGAACATCAAATGCAATGCTGGTAGTAGTGTCTTTCACAGTATTTCATTATGTGAATGGTACTAATACTACTTCTAGCATGTTGGGTTTGAAGAAGTATATCCTTTATTTAAAAAAAAGAGATGCCTCCTATTATTGTACTATTAAGCCATCTAAATGGACTATTTCCTTCCAAAAGAGTCTTCTATAATGTTAGTAGATTCAGACAACTGAAATTATAATTACTCTACAGTTACAGTGTCAATCAAAACTTCGTTTGCTGTTATTAATAAAAACATTAAATAAAAAAATCTACAACAATGTGAAAATCTTCCGGCCCCAAAAAATGAGGGAAATTCAGAGTGAAGGCATAAAATGTCCTTTATGTAAGGGGACTGTTACCCCTTACTAAAACTCTGTGGGAGTTTTTGGTTTGCCAGCTCACAGTATCTGAAGGGGAAGAGTTCATGAGACTGACTGACCCCAGAGACAATGGAAAGCAGCCAACACTCCAGCTCAGCCTGATTGACAGGTTGGACAGGCCAGTGAGGAAGGGGAGAGGCCAGGCCCCGTCCTCCCTGTGAGCTGGGATTGTTCTGGCTCTCTCTCTCTCTGAACAAACAAGCTGTGTGCAGAAGAGGTCCTGCAAAGACAGAGAGCTGAAAAGAGCAGTGCAAGCTGTATGAAGAAGTCCTGCAAAAGGAACAGAGAGCTGAGACACTGCTAAGAGGAGTGCAAGCTGTGCTGAGGGGCAGTTTTTGCAGCAGCAGAGCCAGGCATACAGAGCACAAGGAATGTGTTGAGCAGCAGACTGGCAGGGCTCAGAGAGCAAAAAGGAACAGAGAAGCAACACAAGGAACTGGAACTGGCCAAGCAGCACAGCCTGCAGCTGGATGTGGTGAGCACCTGGGACCAGCAAAGTGTGGGGAAAGGCTCTGGACTGGGAGAGGGGTCTGGCCACTTCGAGCTTGAGACTGTGTGGTCACTACCAGAGCTAGTGTGTCCAGCCTGTAGCCCCCCTGCTGCATATCTAGGGCCTCTAAGAAAGAGACTGTGGACTGTCCTTATACTCTGCAGGCTGCTGTTTTGATGTCCCTGTGCTACAGAGCAGAGCTGTGTGTTCTCATTTAACCATTCTCATTTTTTTCTTATTCTTTTCTCTTTAGTCCGTTGTTGTTTAATAAATTGTATTTGCTTTGAACCTTATGAAGTGATCACTGGGCCAAGAAGGCCTGCAGTGTAAAGAGAGCACCTCGGAGTGGGGACACCCTAACTCCTGCCCCTAGTGACTACAAGGTCAGGGATTAAGCCCCAGGAAACCTGGGCCCAGCCTTGTTGGGGTTTCAAGGGTTCTGCTACTCAGGAGAGTGGAGGGGGAGCCCTCAGGATCAGGGAGCCGTGGGGTAAAGGAAGTGGGAGCGGGGACTCAGATCCTTTCGCTGGTTCATTTCACCGGGGTGTATAGAAGCCAGGAAAGTTCCCCACAATAGCAGGACCATTCCCCCGCTTACATTTAGCTACCAAGCTGCTGTCTAACATACCTGGTAAGTATGGCAAAACATACTGCCTGTGCTGCCCATGCGTCAAGTATGTCACTTTTGAAATACCAACATTCCAGAGCATCAGCATTTCAGAGCATGCTGTTTGCACAGAAGTTGTGCATGAAGGCCAGAAAAAAAAAACAGATTAACTCACCCTGTTGAACCTATGCATTGTAACAAATCTTTTAAGATACCTACCATATGCGTAAGCACACTATTCTATGACCACAGCAATACTTAGGGACAGAAGAATGAGTTAACAGAGTGAGAGACTTCACTCTCAATGTCCTTGTTTCAATCATTTATACATCAGTAGCATTTGTACTGTAATGTGTAGTTTCATACACAATATACAATTCAAGGAAGCATTACAAATGGCTGTTTCAAAATTTCTTTTAGTAGACAAACAGGAAAGACACAATTTCTTCAATCTATCTTGAGAAGTTTTATTACACAAAAGTGAACACCAAAGTAAGTTGTCTTAAAAATATTAAATCAGGAAAAATGTGATACTGAAACTTTTATTCTTATACAGAAAACGCATTAGAAGCACACTGGATATATTTTAAAAAGTACACACACCTTTAAATATCTACTGGAATCACAATCACAAACAGATTTATTAGGAGGTGTTCAAACAATAATTCCCTCCTAATTTTAATCTCCATCAATGCTTGATAACAAATAAAATGGTTTTAATGAAAATATCCCTACCAGACTCACTCTGATAACTTATATGAGAAATAGCAAAATATTTAATTATTTTAACTTGAAAAAAATCTTACCTCTTACAACAAGGTCAGCAGAAGCTGAAGAGTTATCAACAATTGTCTGTGCCGTGCATGTGTATCTTCCAGCATGCCGCAGCTGTACATTTTTAATAAGCAGTTCACCATTGGCCTTTATCTATTACAAGAATCATATCATTCTGATTAATAATTTTTTTATATATTTGTCACACTCACATGTCTATCATTTCATATACAGTAATGGTCACTCATGACTAGCAAGAGCTCGCTTTCAGGACAAAAGGAGATGATTACCACCTCAGAGAAATACTTGATTTATTTATATTGCATTTCTGGGAAAAATGTTGCTTTTAAATAGAGCTGAAAATCCAAATGTTCTGAAAATAAAAACTCTATTTTTTTTACTAGCCAGTACTGCACTTTGTGCACATGTACCATGTACATGTACCACCTTATTAAAACACTGGTTTATAATAGTTTTAGCCTATTATTTCCCAATATTACTTACATTATTGTGGAATTACACATAGATATAGAGAAAAGAAAGATAACACTATCATCATGTTAGTAAAGATCTGCTTCATATACTGGGACAGCTCAGACCATACAATCAATGTATGGATCATCTTCCTCAATGGCACTAATTTTTGCCTCCCAGGCATGCTGTAGAGGACAAGCCTG
Organism: Pelodiscus sinensis; assembly: GCF_052426305.1. Classification (NCBI taxonomy): domain Eukaryota; kingdom Metazoa; phylum Chordata; order Testudines; family Trionychidae; genus Pelodiscus; species Pelodiscus sinensis. The sequence goes on along the minus strand of NC_143052.1, from coordinate 54,275,798 downwards.
TTCAAGACCATGTGAATAAAGATCTACACCTTTACATGGAACCCCACAGTACTGTGAAACATCCATCAGCCCTTTAAAAGGATTCATGGGAGCATGAGTGGCAAGAAGATTCCTGTAGTAGGACAGATCCCATGGAGCCATGCTGTGAAGTGGTAGAACTTGAGCACAAGATCTCTGTGCAGATGATCTTAATACAAATTAATTCCATGGGATTTATAAGATTATGAAGGTGGAACCATGGCTTCTTCCATTTTGGGAAAACTGTCTTTCCCAAGGATTCAGCTGAAGACAAATTGAAAGTTCTGTAGGATGCTGAGAATTCTTTCAACAACTCAGCAACACACATATTCATGTGGTTAACTTTAAACAATCCCTGACTCAGAGAAGTTCAATCTAAACAGGAAAAAGAGATTCAGACGTGCAAGGCTTTGTTGAACAGCAGATGAATTTGTAACACATCCATGCGATGTTTTAAAAAATCTTGCCAATAATAAGTAACAGCCAAATTTCTTAGGATGGTGGAGTAACACTGATAGAGCTCATGGAGAAATTCAATCTTATTATTGGGTACAACTTGTATTAGAAAAGCACCTAAAGGTCCCAGTCCCTTACTCTGAGCTCTGTATGAACACAACTATCTGCCCTGCAGCAAGGAGCAAGCCTCCCAGCAAACATGCATTCGTTCCGTTTAGCTAGTGTGTTGAAAACAGCAGTGGAGACATTGCAACACAGGCAGCAACTCAAACTAGCTACCGGAGCTTGGATGAGCCTTGTACTCAGGCAGCTAAGCCCATGCCACTGACCAAGCCTCAGTGACATTTTTAGAGCACTACCTTGAGCAGAGCTAGTGCATGTTTGTCTACCTGAACTCCTAGCAGCAGTGTAGACATGCCCAGAAAGTCAGTCCCTGACCTAAGGAGATGAGAGGGTCAGTGCCTCAACTGTGGTACATGAGAATAGAGCAAGGGTGGGCAAAAGCCTCTCAGCGGACTGGATCTGGCCTGCCTAGGGCTTTGATCCAGCCTGCAAGGCAGTTCCAGCCCTACTCTCTAAAGGCGTGCCCAACTTGTGGCATGTGTGCCACGAGGGCAGGAGTTCAGCCCTGCCTCTCCTCTCCTCTCCTCTCCTCTCCTCTCCTCTCCTCTCCTCTCCTCGTGCAGCCGCTAGAGAATACTCCCCTCCTCCAGCAGCAGGTTAGGGCAGCAGGAGGCAGTGCTGGGGCTGAGGCTCCTCAGTGGCACCTTGGCCATGTGGTCCGGGGCCGGCCCCAGAGGCTGGAGGTGCTGCTGCCACGGCGCCTCTGGCATCCAGGGCTGGCCCCAGGCTGCTTGGCTATGGTACAGGCGCCTCCAACCCCTGAGAAAAGCCCCGGGCCATGTGGCTGCAGTAGCAGTGCTTCTGGCCTCCAGGGTGGCCTAAGGCCACGTGGCCATGGTGTGTCAGGGGCCAGCCCCAGTCTGTGTGGCCGCAGCAGCACCTCTGGGGCCACGTGGCCACAGTGCCTCCAGGGCTGGCCTGTGGCCACGGTAGTGGTGCCTCAAGGACCGGTCACAGACCACATGGCCACAGCAGCAGCATCTCCTGCCTCTGGGGCCGGCCCTGGATTCCATGGCCGCTGCGTCAGTGGGGCCTCCTTCTAGGGCGGCTGGGAAAGTGTAGCTGTAGCTGTTGCTGCAAGGGGGCATGAAGCCAGGTAAGGTTCCCCTTCATGCCCAGACCTCCCCCCCTTCAATCCCCTCACTTCACTCCCCCCAAAATCTAGCACCCCCAGCTTGCTCCAACACCCTCCCTTGTTCCTGCTCCCACACCCTACTGCCATCCCTATCCTACTTGTTGCCAGCCCTGACTTGCGCACTGTACCCCTTATATTTTTGATAAACTAATATGAGAAAGTTAAAACACTTAACCTGTTTAATAATTTAAATTAAACCATTCTTACTAGTTGCAGCTGGGTCAGAAAATAATGTCACTATACCCAGGAGGGTAGTTCTCAACCCCGCCCCCTCTGCCTGAGGCCCCACCCCTTCTGGGTTGGCCTGCGGCCACTTCCAAAATTTGTGATGTGCCCCCCCCAAAAAAAAATTATTGTACACCGCTGGAATTGAGTGAAGAAGCTGTTGATATGGGTGGTTATTGAAGTCATCAGATATAAAAGGGATTGACCAAAAAATCATTGTTTCCTATCAATATACAATAGAACCTGCATACAAGTAACAGTTATATGGTGTTTAAACAGTACACATCTCCGAGTCAACAGTGTAAATTATATGTCTACCTAGTGTTGATTACCGATACAGTACACTGCAAATACACAAATGGTATAAAATATTCTGTAGCTGACTTTAATTATCTATATAATTTCATATCTATGTATTGTTTTCAGTCTCAGAAACAATTATATAGAATGTAATGAAAGTATACCATGCTTGGTATTTTAAGCCCTCAACACTTCAAATATATAGCTACTGAATAGGGCAATTATTTTTTTGCATCATATGTGTAACACCAAACCAAATGAATGATAGTCTTTTGTTTTAAACATGTTTCTTGTTATCTCAGAGGAAAAAATATGAAATGTATGTACATTCTCTGCTCCCTCCACCTTTTCTCTCTCTGGAGCAGCCTGAAGCTGTCCTCACAATCCAAAACAAAACAAGAGGACTAAATGGACCCACCTGGAACACCTGTCAACAGCTCTCCCTAGACATCTAGTAAGGAGTCTGCTGATACCCACTGTCATACAACCTGAAAACCATATACAAACTACCTTTGCATGTGCCGCATAGCCTTTTATCTTCTCACTGTATCTTTAAACTAGAATCAAGCAGATTTATGGAAAAAAAGAATAGACCTAAAATTTCTTCATTCAATGTTCTGAAAGTCTTACTCCTTTGAATCTGTTCATGCAGCATTCAGTCTGTGCGACACAAAGCTAGTCTAGAACAAATTACCTGTGCTTTCTTTTCGTCTTTCTTTTTTGCCTAAAATGAAAATTGAAAAGTGGGTTTCTTAGTGAATGTTTTCTGTTAAAATATTGAGCTGATTTTCATTTATTCATATTAATGCACCACAGACTAGCTTTTTCACTGAAAACTATTACTTTTACATTGTCTGCTAATACATTATTTAACTGATAGCGTAATGTCTGCGCTGTGTAAGGACGGTAAGTAATTATGAGATAGCAAACCCATATGTTAGCATGGAAAGTTGCCTTCTGTCTCCACAGAATAAACCAAATAATTCTAAACAAAATATAACTGAAAGGGTATTCATTATAAATGGAAATGGTATAAAATATACTAATCTGCAGTGACAGCTTGCAATAACATTTTGTAGGATGTGAAGAGTTTTACTAACTTTACTATAGGTAAGTTATGTGAATGACAGAATGTTTCATGCAATGTTATCTACTAAGTACAGCACTGCAGAAACAACCTGTTAAGCAGGCTCAGGCCTTGAGAGTCCTTTCCAGCCTCAATCTCAGATCAGAACTACTACTGCTCTTCTCAGCAACTAATGTGCTTTGTTCTCTTTTATATTTACAATCCATCACCAGCTCTCTCACTTTCTTCTGGGCAAAAGTACTGTAGTAGTAGCAGTCAGTCCTGACAACACATCCATTCCTTCAGGGATCTTATTCTCCTGCAGCTCCTCCTTTCTTTTTACTTATAAAGTCCTAGCTGCTGGGCATACTTCCATTCAATTAGACCTTCAGTGGTTTCACCATTTGCCAAAGTTAGCTGGCCGTCTTTGCCAATTGCTTGCCTTCTAATTAATATAACCTGGTGGGGTATTCAGTGACAGGGTGCTGAGTTAGTTCCTGAGTCAGGAAACTCTGGTACACAAAAGCGGCGAGGAGTCCTGTGGCACCTTATAGACTAACTGAAGTCGCTGCTTTTGCAGATTCAGACTAACACGGCTACCCCTCTGATATCTGGCACACAAGCGTTTCTAACACAAGCGTTTCCTACTCTTTCAGTTATCTTAAGAATTTTATTTCATAATTTTATTGTGGTCTGAATGATTAGTTATGAGCTAAGTAGTGGATACTGCTCTCATTTTTTTCTAAATGACTATTATTAAATTATTACGGTTTCACTTGTTGTCTCAAACCACACACACAAAAAAGCAGTTTATTCATGCAAAACTCCTATTGATTCCAAAAGTAAAACACAATGTATTCTGAAAAATTCTCCAGCACACTATAACTCATTAATGAGGGAATAAAATGAACAGAATCCATGTACTCATTTTGTCCATTTAAAAATACATTAAAAGAACAAGGAAGTACAAAGTCAAGCACTCAGAAGTTAGATAAAGCCATAATTTAAAACCGAAGAGGCTACCCGGTGAGAGTACAAGCTGTGGTGTGAGTGTGTGTGTGTGCCTGACTGTTTGAATTTTACAGTTTGAAGTGTGAATTGAGTCTGATTCCAGGTGAGTGCTAGCAGTTTCAGTTTCAGCTTCTGTGGCAGTTGGGACTGAGAGCCTGCCATTGTTCCCTTGATTGCCTCTGATTAGCCTCAGGCTCAGCCTTCCCCTGTGTGACTCAGAAGGGGGCAGGCCTGACCTAGGCAAGCAGGCTTTAAAAAGCCAGAGCAGTGCGACCAGGGGACTGCAGACAGGGGAGTTGAAGAGGGAGTTGGGCAGAGGGAGTGACTGATGGTGATGAAGACCCGAAGCGCTTGTGCCAGTACTTCTCCTGTCTCCTCCACCTGTGCCTGTATCCAGACAGAGAACCTGAGCATGGATGCCTCTACCCAGGTCCTGGTGTGGTCTTGCTGTATTTGTGGCTTGCAATTCCCACTGAGTGATCTCCAGGCTGGGGGAGACAACCGTTGTGAAAGGTGCCTGCTGGTGGAATCTCTCAGGCAGCAGGTGGGAGAGCTACAGGAGGAGGTGGCCAGGCTGAGGAGCATTCGAAGCCATGAGGAATTCCTGGACAGTATTCCTGTGGAGTCCACGGAGGTCACTGTCGTAGGATGTGGGACTGTTGACCAGCCACTTATGGAGGAGGCAGTGGTGCAGGGTGAGCACTGGCAGCTGGTTACTTCTGGCAGCGGGCAGTGTTCCACCCCTGCTCCTAACCCTCCCACTGTGTTACATAACCGTTACACTTTACTTTCAGCAGGAGACAAGGAGTCACCCCCCACAGTGGAGGAGACCAGGCCTTGCACCACCAAGGTTGAGCAGTCTCCTGCCACCACTGCGAGGAGGAAACGTAGGGTAGTGGTGGTTGGAGACTCTCTTCTGAGGGGAACGGAGGCACCCATCTGTCGCCCTGACAGCTCATCTCGAGAGGTATGCTGTCTGCCAGGGGCCCGTATCCGAGATGTTACGGAGGCATTGTCGAGGATTATCCGGCCCTCTGACTACTACCCCATGCTACTCATCCACGTGGGCACAAATGATACTGCCAGTTGTGACACTGAGCGGATCAAGTGTGACTACAGGGCTTTGGGAGTACTGGTGAAGGAGTTTGGAGCGCAGGTGGTATTCTCTTCTATCCTTCCTGTCAAAGGTAGGGGCCCGGGCAGAGAGAGGTGCATTCTGGAGGTGAATGCCTGGCTGCGACGATGGTGTCACCAGGAGGGATTCGGCTTCCTTGATCACGGGGTGCTCTTCCAGGAAGGACTGCTTGGCGGAGATGGAGTTCACCTTTCCAGGAGCGGGAAGGCCTTGTTTGGACACAGACTGGCTAACCTTGTGAGGAGGGCTTTAAACTAGGTTTGTCGGGGGCAGGTGAGCAAAGCCCACAGGTAAGTGCTGAATGTGCGGTACTGGGAGATGGGTTGGAAATGGGGGGGACTACGGCCTATAATGGCAAGGAGAAAGGAGGGTCAGGGCACAACAGGGAGGCAAGATCAAATCAGTATCTTAGATGCCTATATACAAATGCGAGAAGTATGGGTAATAAGCAGGAAGAACTGGAATTGCTAACCAATAAATACAACTATGATATCATTGGTATTACAGAAACCTGGTGGGATGGGACGCATGATTGGAATGTTGGTATGGAAGGGTACGGCTTGCTCAGGAAGGACAGACAGGGAAAAAAGGGAGGAGGGGTTGCCTTGTATATTAAAAATGTACACACTTGGACTGAAGTGGAGATGAATGTAGGAGATAGCTGTGTAGAGAGTCTCTGGGTTAAGCTAAAAGGGGTAAAAAACGAGGGTGATATCATGCTAGGAGTCTACTACAGGCCACCTAGCCAGGTGGAAGAGGTGGATGAGGCCTTTTTTAAACAATTAACAAAACTATCCAAAGCCCAAGATTTGGTGGTGATGGGGGACTTCAACTATCCAGACATATGTTGGGAAACTAACACAGCGAGGCACAGGCTATCCAATAAGTTTCTGGACTGCATTGGAGACAACTTTCTGTTTCAGAAGGTTGAAAAAGCTACCAGAGGAGAAGCTGTTCTGGATTTGGTTTTAACAAATAGGGAGGAACTAGTTGAGAACTTGAAAGTGGAAGACTGTATAGGGGACAGTGATCACGAAATAATAGAGTTCATGATCTTAAGGAAAGGTAGAAGGGAGACCAGCACAATTGAGGTAATGGATTTCAGGAAGGCAGATTTTGATAAGCTCAGAGAACTTGTAGGTAAGGTCCCATGGGAAGCAAGACTGAAGGGAAAAACAACTGAGGAGAGTTGGAAGTATTTCAAAGGGACGTTGTTAAGGGCCCAAAAGCAAACAATTCCGCTGTGTAGGAAAGATAGAAAATATGGCAAAAGACCAGCTTGGCTTAACAAGGAGATCTTGCACAATCTCAAAATAAAAAAGGAGTCTCATAAAAAATGGAAACTAGGACAAATAACAAAGGATGAATATAGGCAAGCAACACGGGAATGCAGGGGCAAGATTAGAAAGGCAAAGGCACAAAATGAGATCAAATTAGCTACAGGCATAAAGGGAAACAAGAAGACCTTTTATAAATACATTAAAAGCAAGAGGAAGACCAAGGACAGGGTAGGCCCACTGCTTAGTGAGGAGGGAGAAGCAGTAACAGGAAACTTGGAAATGGCGGAGATGCTCAATGACTTCTTTGTTTCGGTCTTCACCGAGAAGTCTGGAGGTGTGCCTAACGTAGTGAATACAAGCAGAGAGAGGGTAAGTTTAGAAGATAGGATACACAAAGAACAAGTTAAAAATCACTTAGGAAAGTTAGATGTCAGCAAGTCACCAGGTCCTGATGAAATGCATCCCAGGATACTCAAGGAGCTGATAGAGGAGGTATCTGAGCCTTTAGCTATGATCTTTGAAAAATCATGGCAGACAGGGGAGATTCCAGAAGACTGGAAAAGGGCAAATATTGTGCCCATCTATAAAAAGGGGAATAAGAACAACCCAGGAAACTATAGACCGGTCAGTTTAACGTCTGTCCCAGGGAAGATAATGGAGCAGGTAATTAAGGAAATCATATGCAAACACTTGGAAGGTAATAAAGTGATAGGGAATAGCCAGCATGGGTTTGTGAAGAACAAGTCATGCCAAACTAATCTGATAGCTTTCTTTGATAAGATAACGAGCCTTGTGGATAAGGGAGAAGCGGTGGATGTCATATACCTAGACTTTAGTAAGGCATTTGATACGGTCTCGCATGATATTCTTATTGATAAACTAGGCAAATATAACTTAGATAGGGCCACGATAAAGTGGGTGCATAATTGGCTGGATAACCGTAGTCAGAGAGTGGTTGTTAACGGTTCTAAATCCTGCTGGAAAGGGATAACAAGTGGAGTTCCTCAAGGGTCTGTTTTGGGACCCATACTGTTCAATATCTTCATCAATGATGTAGATATTGGGATAGAGAGTACGCTTATTAAGTTTGCAGATGATACCAAACTGGGTGGGGTTGCGACTTCTTTGGAGGATAGGGACATAATTCAGAATGACCTTAGCAAGTTAGAGAAATGGTCGGAGGTAAACAGGATGAGGTTTAATAAAGAGAAATGCAAAGTGCTCCACTTAGGAAGGAACAATCAGTTCCATACATACAAGATGGGAAGCGACTGTCTAGGAAGGAGCATGGCGGAAAGGGATCTAGGGGTCATAGTGGACCACAAGTTGAATATGAGTCAACAGTGTGATGCTGTTGCAAAAAAAGCAAATATGATTCTAGGTTGTATCAACAGGTGTGTTGTAAGCAAAACTCGTGAAGTCATTCTGCCGCTCTACTCTGCACTAGTTAGGCCTCAGCTGGAGTACTGTGTCCAGTTCTGGGCGCCACATTTCAAGAAAGATGTGGAGAAATTGGAAAGGGTACAGAGAAGAGCGACAAGAATGATTAAAGGTCTAGAGAACATGACCTATGAAGCCAGGCTTCATGAACTGGGCTTGTTTAGTTTGGAAAAAAGAAGATTAAGGGGGGACATGATAGCGGTTTTCAAATATCTAAAAGGGTGTCACAAGGAGGAAGGCGAAAATTTGTTCCTCTTGGTTTCTGAGGACAGGACAAGGAGTAATGGGCTTAAAGTGCAGCAGGGGAGGTTTAGATTGGACATTAGGAAAAAATTCCTAACTGTCAGGGTGGTCAAATATTGGAATAAATTGCCAAGGGAGGTGGTGGAATCTCCCTCTCTGGAGATATTTAAGAACAGGTTAGATAGACATCTGTCAGGGATGGTGTAGACGGAGCTTGATCCTGCCTTGAGGGCGGGGGGCTGGACTCGATGACCTCTCGAGGTCCCTTCCAGTCCTATGATTCTATGATTCTATGATTCTATGATAATTAAGGTTGCCTCGATTTATCCCGTTTGTGTATATTAGTGTATAATACACTTTTAAATTCCACAATCACATATTCTTTCCACAGTACCCTGTCTCATTTACTGCACAGGATGGACACCATTCACTGAATGAATGGCTATTCTATATCTTGTTATATTTTGTTTATTCAATGTGTGGGCCGAGCCTTATTTACTGAATATTATTCAAATACTACTCTAATCTTCCTCCTTTCACCATTATACAGTGTTTCACAAACATGAATTAATTTGTTTTCAAAATATACGTGTCAAGTGAAATGGTGGCATTATCTCCATTTTAATGAAGGGGAATTTAAGCTCAGAGAGATGAATATAAAATGTGTTCACTAATTTTAGGTAATAATAATTTGGACAAATTTGGGACTGATTCACCTGAACAGCAAAGGGTACACTCATGCCACAGAGACATCCCCCTGCTAACTTTCAAGTCTCTGATGCAAATCATGAAATTCTCAGAACTTCACAACCTAACAGCTGTCAGATTTTTTTAACATGGGCAAAAAACAAGCTATTTTCCTCTTAACCTGGTTCTAAACCATTGTTGCTGAAACTTTCCAAAATAATTCAGCAATTTGACCAAATAATGACCAACTGAAAACAGTTTTATAGTGGGAAGCATCAGTCAACCTTACCCATATGCATTGCTACCTACAGCAGCTATAATTATTCCATATATACACACACTGTAGGTAAAATACCACTCTTTGTTACACTACTACAAAATCCACTAACAGGAGTTGCACCCGTTAAATGACTGTAGAACATGAACTTCCAAAAAAATACACACCATTATGAGTAATATTTTATGTTAAATAACATATGTACATAATGTTTAAAATAACTCAGTTATGCACAGATGCTAGTTTGTAATTGTATCCTGTAACTTCTTTAGAAAAAGGTTATTGAAGTAAATCACAGCATTATGCACGTGTTAGTCTTTAACATATTTTCATAAAAACCCTAATCATCCTTTCAAAATATATATAAAGTTCTTTCATGCAAGGTAAAATGTTACAAAAGATTAACAGCTGGATTGATAACACACCACATTGGAATGATTAACATCTAACCCTCCTAACTCACTCCAGATTGTTCAGAAACTGCATTTTCCTATGGAAAACAAACACAGATTAACTTATTGGGATCATGAAATGTCATAGTCAGAAGCATAGTGGCAATATTCACAATTAAAAAATGTAAACATTAATTTTGGTAGAATTAACTTTTGAAATAATGGTTATTTGCAATGTTTTTCTCATCAAATTATAGGGAAAGATATAAACTGTCAATGCAAAACAAAAATTGCATGGGATTCCATTAATGGTTCTGAAGTTAGAAATGTTTAAGCATTTAATACCATTTTGGATGTAATGGACACTTATGAGGTCCAGGTTTATGTCTCTTGACTGAAAACAGGAAAATAAAAAATTAAAATGTAAACATTTGAAAATATCCAAAACAAGAATATCAATTGAGAGCAGCCATACTTGGTAAAGGAGAAACGTATAAATATTTGGAAAGAAGAAGCATAAGAGGAAACAGGATAGGATACAGGTAGACAAAGGAAAAGCAGAGAAGTGTCTGATGAGGAACTTTCTGTGATAAAAGAACAAGAAACTTTTTGGTGCAACATCAGAACTTTCTCTTTAAGAACATTGGTGACATAACCAGTTAATTTGGTGTAAATGAGGATTACACACATATGGAAAAGCATATGAAGTTAGTTCTATACTTCACTGGCATCTGGTATGACAAAGAAACTCCAGTTCACAATGTAGTGAATTCAGGTGCCATGTGCAATATTTATTTCTCCCCTGAGTCGAAGTCACTGTTCATCATAATCACATAGACTCAATGGATTATTAATATTTTCCAGTATATTAATTCCTGTTTTCCAATATATAGGGTAAATCTAATTAGCACCAGTCTTGATTTTAATGGTTATTAAATTAATATCTATACACTTTTCAATTAATTGACAATACAGGTTTGACTGTCCTCTCTGCCAGTGTGAATCCAGACTAGTGCCAGTTTTGTGGCATACTATTCCCTTTCCCCATGGAAGCTCCTATAGTACTTAATGGTGATCAGACTCTACAAGGCTTTTCAGGGAAGAGTTCCCCCAAAATATATGGAGATTATTGCATACAATAACACTGACTGATTCCAAACCATCAACTCCTCTTTCCCTGTATCATGCCTGGCCTATGTTGCCCAAGGAGCTGAGGAAATAAATACTATTCCTCTGTGGAAGTGCTCCATCCTCCTGATAAAATAATGGGCAAAACTATTTGAGTTTCCAGTTCTCTGCATTAAAAAGAAAACCCACACACCCCAAAAGCCTCAATGCTGAGCCTGAACTTTATTAACATATCCTGGGAGCAATGATGTATGAATCTCAGAGCTTTGGCTATTATGCAAATACACAAACAAAACTTTTCCCAAACCACACAGGTTTGGTCTCAATTACATAGCTCAGAATTCACATGAGCTAACCATATTGCTCCTTTCATTCAGTACATTTATTTTTTTTCTAATCAGATACACTCATTCTAATATATTTAAGTTCATAAATAAACCATTCAATATTTTAAGTAATGTTACATCTACTGACCTATTAGTTTAAATATCAGTAATAACCTTTTGTAAATTTCACTTATATATAATGGCAAATAGTGTTGAAACAATAAACAATGTGAAGAAAAAAAGTGATCTATCCTGAAAATAAAACCTGTATACACTGGAGCTCTCTCTTTCTCTCCATGGAGCTCCCCTGAACCAAACTTTTTGTACTCAGTGATAAAGCTTTCTATAACTCAATAGGAGTCTAGGTTCTCAGTGGTAAAAAGAAAGCTTACAAAGCAAATACAGAACATAGGCATCAGCAGATTCTGTCCACAATTAGATATGAATGCTTTGTATGTTTTCACTCAAAACCTCATCTTGGCTGGGTTACAAACTGCCTCCATCAATATCAAGAGAGCTGAATCACAAACTGGAAATTGTGATAGCAGTTCTCAGGGATGTTCCAAAGTGTATATGCGGTTCACCACTCAAATATTTGCCAACTTTAAAGCAAGAGACTTTCATCATATGAGCCATCTACTTATGATTTTAGACTATAAAATCATGTCAAAGACAAAAATATCTCTGTGATGTTCACCCTCTCTGAGATGTGATGCTTTCTAAAGACTTTTCCCACTTAACTTTTGACTGCTGTCAGAATGTGGTCAAAGGTGAATGCAAATCTTTCCCAGTACCTCTCTGGTGACCTAACCGAAGTAATGATCCATCCCTGAAGGAACATCAGATTACAGATCTCATTCCATACTGCAGATGACATGCCACTTGGCACTAACAAAGCTATTTGGAGGAGTATAACAAAACAGGAGCAGTGGGCAAAGTTTTCAAATTTGGGTCCCCAAAATTAGGCATGTGTTTTCAGAGATTCTGAAGAAGTGCTCTGAATATACAATTAATACCAGGTAATTCAGAAAAAGAGGAAACAGTTTAGCCAGAGCTTGCACTCCTCTTTCTTCACAATAGACTAAAGGATTTTTTTTAAAAAATCTGTACATCCTTTAATTGGGGACAAAAATACTGAATGAAAATGAGTTTCCCTTGTCCCAGTGAAGGATGATAAGGAATGGCAAAAGATAACCATCTGGCATTATAATAAATAGAAATAGCACAGTTACTTTGAATGTTGTAGCTACTTGTTGTGATAGTGTAAAATGTAGTTAAAGTCACTTTTCTCACTGCTTGTTCTCAAAAGACATAGGCAAAATCTACTCAGATTTACACCAGTGCAAGCCCATTGTCTGAGTCTCATTAGCAGAAGAATTTGGCTTATCCTGGTTTGTAAGACATATTTGGCAGGCAAGGTAGGGGTAACTAAAAATCAGCAGTCTAATGATAGGGCTTACACAGTAGGACCTCATCCTTCAAAAGACCTATACTTATATGAGAAGGAAGTATGGTGCTAATTCTACCCTTGACATGTGGACCAAGAAAAATTTCCAACAAATATATTATTCTTCTCCCTTCATATATTCCACTACTTTTGGTGCCAGAAGATATCTGGAAACCTATGCTTTGTAATGATATCAGTGTGATAAAGTCTTGTGTTACTTCATTTTCAAGCAAGAAAATGTTAGAAGCTGAATATACTTTTGCACAAGGCTAATGTTCTAGTAGCTGGTAGGTGGAGGATATAAACTAAACTGCTATCTTTAGATTTCTGAGTGGAGTTATGGACCTATGCCTTTCAGAGTCCATGTTTAGCAAAACAGTCATGACACATAGTTTCTGGTAGTCTTCAAAGTCTCACAAACACACTGATTACAGAGATAATGTGAGCTGTTTTTTCAAGGAATTATTTTCCTCCTGGAATAACAGTTGGCATCTTTCTAGTTTTCACTGAATAGACCTAATTTTTATTGTTTTGAAAATACCATTGCAGATTAATCATATGTTTCTCCAGTGCCATCCAGTGCAAACTGCTTGTTTATTTCACTTTTACCACCATGTCTATTGCTTTCCTACTCCTGCTTGCTTTTAACTAGGTATGTTAAATATTGGTTAATTGAATAGTCGAGTAACCTCATGAAATTTTATTGGTTAGTCGACTATTCTATAATCCATAAGGGCGGAGCCGGAGGCCACTGTATCAGAGGTGGCAGCATGGGGTGCCAGGAAGGAGCTGGTCTATAAGGGAAACCAATTTAAAAACTAGCTCCCCTTACGGACCAGCTGTCTGTCACCCTGAACTGCTGATTCTGAGAAGGTGGGACTGTCTAGGGGAGATCTGAGCTCTTGGACACAGCGTGAGCCAGGACTGAGCTAGGCAGCTCTTAATAGACTTTAAATGCAGAGCCACAGCAAGGGTAGGTCCCGAACCTGTCACAAGCCAGCCTGCTGGCCAGCCTGATAAAAAATTTACTGGCAGAGAAAGTGGGAGAAGGAAATGTGTGTAGTCTATAGCATTAACCTATAAGATTTTTCTCATCTGTTAATTGACCATACTATTACATTCCTATTCTAAACCATTGACTCCATTCCTCTCAACCTATGCTCACTCCCCTATTGTTACGTTCTTTAAAAATTCCAGGTTCCCCACAAAATCTGATCCAGACTGAGCAGAAACAAATGACCCCCAGACCCACCTCTCTCTCTATATATATATCTGTGGGAGTGAAGGGGCAGACTGGTGACAAGTTTATTGTAAGTCACCTTTATAGATTTTGGGCACCACATTCAAGAAAGATATGGAGAAATTGTAGCGGGTCCAGAGAAGAGCAACAAGAATGATTAAAGGTCTAGAGAACATGACCTATGAAGGAAGGCTGAAAGAATTGGGTTTGTTTAGTTTAGAAAAGAGAAGACTGAGGGGGGACATGATAGCAGTTTTCAGGTCTCTACAAGGGTGTCATAAGTAGGAGGGCGAATACTTGTTCATCTTGGCCTCTGAGGATAGAACAAGAAGCAATGGGCTTAAACTGCAGCAGGAGAGGCATAGGTTGGACATTAGGAAAAATGTCCTAACTGTCAGGGTGGTCAAACACTGGAATAAATTGTCCAGGGAGGTTGTGGAATCTCCATCTCTGGAGATTCTTAAGAATAGGTTAGATAAATGTCTATCAGGGATGGTCTAGACAGAATTTGGTCCGGCTATGAGGGCAGGGAACTGGACTCGATGACCTCTCGAGGTCCCTTCCAGTCCTAGTATTCTATGATTCTAAGGGCTCCTTTAGAGATACAGATCAGCTGATCTGCCTGACAATGCCTTAGTCAGCCATTGTCCGCTCCCTTAAACAATATAACAGTTTCCTTCTGCAGATAGATGAATGTTGCTCTGAACATGGTTGCTGTGCTTCTGGTTCTCATTCTTATCCCAGTCCATGCATCTCAACTTCTTCCTTCCTGCTTTTAAACTACCTTCCCTGTACGCATTTTCCATTTCCTCCATTTTAAAACTCCTCCACAAACTTCCAATGCTTTTGCTCAGTGGGAACCTTAGATTTACTACAACAGAGCACCCTGCTGTACTCTGCAAAGAGGTAGACAAAGTAATTCAAAACTTTTAAAATGCAAAATACTTTCTCCCTTTCTTTTTTGGTGCAATACAGTTTGTGATCTGAATAAGCAGAGAACTATAAAATAACACTGGCTGTCTAATTAAAGACATAAATGAGAAATGAATAGCTGCACAAAGCAACATTGTCTACCATGTCCTCCTCCCAAGCAGCAACTGTAGTCTGCAAATCAGAATCTAAATTACAAAAATGAGCAGATACTGTACAACACCCATCTAATAACAATTCTGAAGTCTAAGTTACACTGTGTGGTTTACAAAATGTGACTGGTTCAGGCCAGAGGACTAGATTAGAGAGAGAGAGAGAGAGAGAGAGAGAGAGAAAGGCAGCTCTAAAAGGCAGCAATGGTCTCAGCTAGTTAGGAGAGGGTTATTTCAGGGCAATCAGGAGCAGCCTAGACAGGGATGCTGTAAATCAATTAGGGGAAGCTGATTTCACTTGAGGCTGCAGCAGGGCCTTGAAAAGAGTGGAAGAGGAAGTTCCAGTGAGAGGAGACCAGTACAGATAAAGAGAAAGCCAGAAAAAACGGAGAAAGGGAATAACAGCATTGCCAGAGACAGCAAGGAGGGATGAAGCTTTCCAACAAGGGGTGTTTGAGGTCCTTTCCTAGCCCCCTTCCTCCCCCGCAGTAGTAGCCTGAGAGGCTGACCAGGGAGAGCCTGCTCCAATGCCCTTTTTAGCCTATGGACAGAAGCTCAAACCCCAGCAAGGGCATGCAGGACCCATGCCACAGTACCTATACTGTGAGACTGTGCACAGAGCAGGGGTCTGGGACCCAGGAGTGGGACTGACCTTGCCACAAAAAAAATCTGTAATAATGAATTTCACTTTTTCCTATATGCTGGCTCCATTTGTTTTACTCTTTGCATTTAATACCTAATGACTGATAGAGTGCTTGGTTAGGACTCACTGGTCTGCTCTGTGACCTTACCTCTCACCTCTCTATGCCTCAGTAACTCCATCTGTAAAATGGGTGTAATACCTCCTCTGTAAAGTATTTTGCCAACTATAGAAGAAGAGCATCATAAATATAGTAGCCCAATGTCTGTGACTCTGTAACGCTGAAATGCTGGCTGTTCCCTCCCACCGTGGCACTCAGCTGACTTCTGTGCCACTCAGCCTGGCCGTGCGGGGGAGCAAGCGGCACAAGCAGCCATTTGGGCGCCGTGGTCCCCATGAAGCACCCCTGTGCTGCATGAGGAGCGTGGGGCCCAAACGGCCACTTGCGCCACTTGCTCCCCTGCGGCGGCCAGGCTGAGCAGCGCAGAAGTCAGCTAAGCGCCATGGAGGGAGGAGAAGGGGGTGAGGCAGTGACATACATGGCTAGGGGGTGGGGCCTGGTGGTGCACATGACCAACCCGCCCCACTTTGCCTCCTGCCGTGGTGCTCGGCTGACTTCTGCGCCGCTCAGCTGAGCTACCGCGGGGGAGCCCAAACAGCCGCTTGCTCCACTTGCTTCCCCGCGGCGGCCCGGCTGAGTGATGCAGAAATCAGCCGAGCCCCATAGCGGGAGGCGAAGGGGGGCGGGGCTGTGACATGCGGCAAGACAGCAGCTCCAGGTCCCGCCCACTGGCTGTGAACATCACCGCCCCACCCCCCCTTTGCTTCCCACCATGGCATTCGGCTGACTTCTGCACCGCTCAGCCGGGCCGCCACGGGGAAGCAAGTGGAGCAAGCGGCCGTTTGGCCTTCACGGTCCCCCGAGTGAGAGGCAGGAGTGGGAGGAGAAGAGAAAGAGAGAGACAGAGAGAGGCAGGCGGGGAGGAAAAGGGAAAGAGAGAGACAGGAGGCAGAGGAGAGCTGAGGGAGAGAGAGGGGGAGGCAGTAGGAGGAGGAGAGAGAAAGACCGGAAGCTCAGGAGAGAAGACCGACGTGGAGGAGAGACCTGAAAATTCTGTCTTATGATGGGCTAATTGGCTAGTTATATAAGAGTTAGGTATGATCATTATTTTATGGAGGTGGCGAATCATAGCCAACAAGAATGCAGGCTTCCCCAAACTACTCAGTCAATGGGACTTCACTCTAAAGGGACTAGCTCCAGTTCATTTAGTTCTTGTTCTATCAACTGAGACTGTTAGGAGAGAAGCATCAATGTTTAGAGTAGTTTTTTTGAGATGTGGATATTTATTTATAGAAACTTGTGAACTGAAACCACCAACCAATTATACATATAACAGCAGTCATTGTTTTCTTGTTGCAGGTTACCTTTGTCCCTATTACAGCACAGTCCATCACATATATGGAACACACAACAGACTCAGGAGGGATTGTCCCATATGCATTTTAGGACAGTGGAAGGCAACCTGCGGCCTGTGAGCTGCATGCGCCCTTCCTGGTTCCATATGTGGTCCATGTGACCTTTTGTTTACTGATACCCACATGAAGGGTTGTCAGATTCTGCTGTTTTCCCATCCACAAAATTTTCCTACCGATATTACTAATGTGACATGCATGTAAAGCAAGGGCATATGAAGTGAAGGGCATGCTGACTACACACAACACTGACTGTGAAAGCTGGGTGCTCCCTCTGCATCCAATCAAAGTGCTGCTACAGTTCAGTTAGCTTATACTGCAAATTCTAGGTATTCAAGCACAGTTAGCAAAACTACCCTATCCTGGGAGGCCCTCTTGGTTCCAACAATCTTGTGGCCCACTGAGATGGAGGGCCACTCATGAGTCCCACTCACTAGCCTAGATTGCCCATCTCTGTCTAAGGAGCACACACTCTACATTTGACCACCCTGAACAAGTCTTTGCAGGACAAATAAAGGAGACCCAGAGGACAGCACTGCATTTCTACAAAGTATTCCATATATGACCCTAGAAGACTGAGAATCTTTATGTGCTTTCAAATCATGGTGGGGGCTTGGACTAATTAATATTTGCATAAAAATGTTGTTGTATAAACAGCAAAGTAAAGATAATTGGCGTGAAAGGTGATCAAGTCCGCCAAGTCTGAAAAACCTTGGCTGGTAATTCCTTAGCAGGCAGGGGAAATCCTGAACAAATTTTCAATTCCAATTCTGCGATAAAAGATTGATGTTTAGGCATTTGAGATATGGGGGTGGAAGGAGTTAGTTGAAGAATCAAAATAAAACTCTGCATACGCTAAGATGCATGGAGGCTGAAATATGGGAAAGTAATGAATTGCAACTGCTTGCTAGGTAATTTGCTGTCAGACTGACAGAATGATTTACCAACTTTTCAGGATAAACTAGAGATAAGATGGATCAAATCAGGAACTTTAACGTGGCTCCAATTTTGAAGCAAAATTAGTCCCAGTACACTGGATGTGGGCTTTATTTGCCACAAGGATCAAACATGCTACCTGAGAAAGAGGTTCTACAAAAATCACTCACATGCAAATAATGCACACTACAATACTGTACAATCTGAAACATGCTTTCAACACAGGCTCATAAAACTCAATAAGCATTATTAAATGTGAAAAACGTTTAAAAATACTATCAACAACAAGTCCATTTAGTTCAATTAGTGGCTACTATCTTTGAATCTTTCCTTCTGAGAATGGGAATACAATGTCTATTTGGAAGCATCCACTTCTTACGCATTTACGTAGTTAAAACAAAAGGATAACAATGGAGATACCAAAGCAGCTACAGGCCTACTATCTTAGGAAAAACCACGTGTTCCTCTGATGATGCTACTTACATTTCTTTTTCAAAAATTTTAAACCAAGCAGTGGCAAATTCTCTATACAGCTCCATGAACTGAATTTAGCAGCGCCCATATTGGAATATGGGGGGTTATGATAGAGGTATGTACAATCATGAGTGGTGTAGAGAGGGTGAATAAAGAAAAGTTATTTATTAGTTCCCATAATAGAAGAACTGGAGGACACCAAATGAAGTTAATAGGTAGCAGGTTTAAAACGAATAAAAGAAAGTTCTTCTTCACACAGAGCATAGTCAGCCCGTGGAACTCCTTGCCAAAGGAGGCTGTGAAGGCTAGGACTATAATAGAGTTTAAAGAGAAGCTAGATAATTTCATGGAGGTTAGGTCTATAAAAGACTACTATCCAGGGGATAGAAATGGTGTCCCTGGCCTCTGTTTGTCAGAGGCTGGAGAAGGATGGAAGGAGACAAATCGCTTGATCATTGTCTTCGGTCCACCCCCTCTGGGGCCCCTGGTGCTGGCCACTGTCAGCAGACAGGCTACTGGGCTAGATGGACCTTTGGTCTGACCCAGTACGGCCATTCTTATGTTCTTAATATTTTATTGGCAAATGTAGGTGTGTCCTGTCATACTCCATTCCTCCACCATGGAGGAAATTTTTCATCCTTAGCCTCACAAATATGTTTTCTTCATTTAGGTCTAATCTGCCCTATAGGCAGCACCAGTGCACTTTTAATCTGTTAAAGACACATTTTGGTAGTCTTTCTGCATCTGCTCAACTTACTGATGAATGTTTTTTACTGTTGTCTAGGTTTCTGATATAAGGCTTCATGAGCCATGGTAGTCAAGAGTATGCTGGATCTCCCAGGACCACTATGGGCATTTCCAAAACCTCCACTGGAATCTTCTGTCTGGAAAGAAAGTCTCTGCGGTGCTTTCTGCACAGTTCAGTGCTCATGTAGATGCATGCATCCTGCACCTTCATGGACCACACTGTCAGTGAAAAAGCCCACAGTTGTTGTAATTCCATCTTTCTATTGATGTACTCCATCACAGGATGGTCTGGGGCCAAATCTGGAATATGTATACCATTTATTGCCCTTCTACAGCTAGGGTATTCCATTGCCACAGTTACCCACTATTTTATGCACATTACCAAAAGTCATAGTCCTTTGTAGCAGGATGAAATTAACGGCTCTGCACACTTGGTTTAATGCAACCCAAAGAGTCAACTTCCCAACTCCAAATTAATTTGTGATTGGCAGGTAGCAGTTCGGAGTCACCAGCTTTCACATTGCCAACAAAGCAGTGAGCAAGCAACTAAGGAGCTTGTGAAGAGGTGAGTGCTAACAGGGAGTTTAGAGAGGGTGTTCTCCAGGTAAAGGAGAAGCAGATACTGGACTCTTGAGTGAAGTGGCTGTCTGCAGAATGTGTTGTGTTTGGGGCTTTCTTGCTGTGTGCTGAGCTTGTGTTTGTGAGTGAGGTTTTTTTTTTTCCTTCCCCTTTCCCCACCCTCCCATCACGGAGCATGTGCTGTGACTGGCAGCTGGAAACTGTTGGCTTCTAATTAAAGCTTGAATTCTAGAAGCCTTTGCTGATTGGCTGAGCCTTGGTAGGGGGAGGGACTTTCAGGCAGTCCAGGGCTTTATAAAGCAGTGAACAAGCATCCAAAGAGCTTGCGAACAGGTGAGTGCTAACAGGGAGTTTAGAGAGGGAGTTGGGAAGGGGAGAGGGAAGGGAGCGAGGTTCTCTTGCCTTTCTTTTAAATCTTTTCCAGGACAGCAGGCATTGATGGTGATAGGTCTGCTGTTGTAACCTGCACAGCATGTGCCATGTTTGTCTTCTTCCCGGAAGAAAGAACAGATTAAATCTGCACTAACTGCAAGATGGTTGCCA
Source organism: Pelodiscus sinensis (assembly GCF_052426305.1). Lineage (NCBI taxonomy): Eukaryota > Metazoa > Chordata > Testudines > Trionychidae > Pelodiscus > Pelodiscus sinensis. The sequence goes on along the minus strand of NC_143052.1, from coordinate 54,255,395 downwards.
TTTTGGAAGAAAAAAGTAGAGGACTTGAGGCCCAAGTGTCGACCCTACGCTCAATCAGAGATAATGAAGACTTCCTTGATAGAAGGCAGCGTTTAATCCTGCAAGCACGGCAGGCAGAAGAGCCAGAGAGGGCAGTACAGGACCAGGAAGATAACTGGCAGTATGTAACTTCTAGAAGGAGAAAAATGCCAGCACAGGAATCCCCATATGCTACAGAGGTAAGTAATCACTTTCAGGTTCTCTCCACAGGCTCTGCAGTGGTGAATGCTTTGAAAGGGACCTCACAAGGAATAAACTAGAAGGGAACACCATCTACTGGAAGGCATGGGATGCACTGTTCTAGGCATGGGGGATCCACGACCACCACCCCCAAAAGAAGATGAGGGGTGGTGGTGGTCGGGGACTCCCTCCTAAGAGGGACTAAACCATCCTTCTGCCATCCGGACCTGGAATCTCGAGAGGTGTGCTGCTTACTGGGAGCTCGAATTCAGGATGTCACTGAGAGTCTTACAAAACTGATCAAACCCTTCGGCTTGCTACCCCTTCCTACTTCCCCATGTGGGAACCTAATGATACGGCCAAGAATGACCTCGAGTGGGTTACTGCAGATTATGTAGCACTGGGAAGAAGGATCAAAGAATTCAGAGCGCAAGTGGTGTTCTCGTCCATCCTCCCTGTTGAAGGGAAAGGACTGAGCAGGGATCGTCGAATTGAGGAAGTAAATGCGTGGTTGCGCAGGTAGTGTGGGAAAGAGAGCTTTGGTTTCTTCGACCATGGGACTCTGTTCTGGGCACAAGCATTGTTAGGAAGAGATGGGATCCACCTAACCAAGAGAGGAAAGAGCATCTTCGCAAACCTAGTGGGGAGGGCTTTAAACTAGGTGTGTTGGGGAATGGTGACCAAAACCCTTAGGCAAGTGGAAAGTCGGATACCAGAAAGAAATGCAAAGAGGAACGAGCAACAAAGGAGGACCCCTGATTCGAATGGAGAAGGTAGTGCGGTCAACTGGTTATCTGAGGTGTTTGTACACCAATGCGAGAAGCCTGGGCAACAAACAGGTAGAATTAGAGGCCCTGCCCAGTTCAAGAAATATGGGATTTAATTGGGATAACAGCGACTTGGTGGGATGACTCGCATGACTGGAGCGCTGTCATGGAAGGGTATAAACTGTTCAGGAAGAACAGGCAGGGGAGAAAACAGGAGGAGTTGCACTATATGTAAGAGAGCACTATGATTGCTCAGAACGGCAGTATAAAGAGGGAGAAAAGCCTGTTGAGAGTCTATGTGTTAAGTTTAAAGGAGCAAACAACAGCATTGATGTTGTGGTTGGTGTTTGCTGCAGGCCACCGAATCAGGTGGATGAGGTAGATGAGGCTTTCCTTGGACAACAGAGAGAAGCTTCCAGATCGCAAGCCCTGGTTCTCATGGGGGACTTTAATCACCCTGACATCTGTTGGGAGACCAATATGACAGTACACAGGCAATCCAGGAAGTTTTTGGAGAATGTTGGGGATAACTTCTTGACACAAGTGTTGAATGATCTGACCAGGGGCCGTGTGCAGCTTGACCTTCTGCTCACAAACAGGGAGGAACTAATGGGGAAGCAGAAGTGGGTGACAACCGCGGAAGCAGTGATCATGAGACGGTAGATTTCAGGATCCTGACCAAAGGAAGAAAAGAGAGTAGTAAAATAACACCTTGGACTTCAGAAAAGAAGACTTTGACTCCCTCAGACACCTGATGGGCAGAATCCCTTGGAATGCTAACATGAAGGGGAAAGGAGTCCAGGAGAGCTGGCAGTATTTTAAAGAAGCCTTATTGAAGGCACAGAAAGAAACCATCCCGATGCGTAGCAAGAGAAGCAAACATGGTAGGAGACTGGTTTGGCTTACAGGGGAAATCCTTGGTGAACTTAAGCACAAAAAGGGAGCTTACAAAACGTGGAAATTTGGACAAATGACCAGGGAGAGCTATAAACGTATAGCTTGAGAATGCCAGGGGGTTATCAGGAAGGCGAAAGTGCAATTGGAACTGCAACTGGCAAAGGATGTGAAGGATAACAAGAAAGATTTCTACAGGCATGCTAACAAGAAGAAGGTGATTAGAGAGGATGTGCGGCCCCTACTGGATGAAGGAGGTAACCTAGTGACAGATGATGTGGGGAAGGCTGAAGTACTCAATGCTTTCTTTGCCTCTGTATTCACGAACAAGGTTGGCTCCCAGACTAATGCGCTAAGTGACGCAAGATGGGATGAAGATGGACAGCCCTTGGTGGGTAAAGAACAGGTTAGGAACTATTTAGAAAAGCTAAACATACACAAATCCATGGGTCCAGACTTAGTGCATCCGAGGGTACTGAGGGAGTTGGCAAATGTCATTGAAGAACCTTTAGCCATTATCTTTGAAAAGTCATGGAGATCAGGGGAGATCCCGGATGATTGGAAAAAGGCAAATGTAGTGCCCATCTTCAAAAAAGGAAATAAGGATGATCCAGTGGACTATAGGTCTGTCAGTCTTACCTCAGTCCCTGGAAAAATCATGGAAGGAATCCTTAAGTAATCCATTTTGAGGCACTTGGAAGGGGGGAAAGTGATCAAGAATAGTCAGCATGGATTCACAAAGGGCAAGTCGTGCCTGACCAATCTGATTAGCTTCTATGATGAGGTAACTGGCTCTGTGGACATGGGAAAGTCAGTGGATGTGATATACCTTGACTTTAGCAAGGCTTTTGATACGGTCTCCCACAATATTCTTGCCAGCAAGTTAAGGGAATGTGGATTGGATAAATGGATGGTAAGATGGATAGAAAGCTGGCTAGAAAGTCAGGCCCAGCGGGTAGTGATCAATGACTCGATGTCAGGATGGCAGTCGGTTTCTAGCGAGTGCCCCAAGATTCGGTTCTAGGACCGGTTTTGTTCAATATCTTTATTAATGACCTGGATGAGGGGATGGATTGTACTCTCAGCAAGTTTGTGGATGACACTAAGCTAGGGGGAGAGGTACTTACGCTTGAGGGCAGATATAGGGTCCGGAGTGACAGACAAATTGGAGGATTGGGCCACAAGAAATCTGATGAGGTTCAATAAGGACAAGTGCAGAGTCCTGCACTTGGGATGGAAGAATCCCAAGCACTGTTACAGGCTGGGGATCAACCGGCTAAGTAGTAGTTCTTCAGAGAAGGGCCTGGGGATTACAGTGGATGAGAAGCTGGATATGAGTCAACAGTGTGCCCTTGTAGCCAAGAAGGCTAATGGCATATTAGGTTGCATTAAGAGGAGCACTGCCAGCAGATCCAGAGATGTGATTATACCCCTTTATTCAGCTCTTATGAGGCCACATCTAGAGTATTGTGCCCAGTTATGGGCCTCCCCACTACAAAAAGGATGTGGTCACATTGGAGGGGGTCCAGCGGAGGGCAACCAAAATGATTAGAGGGCTTGAGCATATGTCCTACGAAGAGAGGCTGAGGGAGTTGGGTCTGTTTAGTCTGCAGAAGTGAAGAGTGAGGGAGGATTTGATAGCAGCCTTCGACTTCCTGAGGGGAGGTTCCAAAGAGGCTGGAGAAAGGCTGTTCTCAGTAGTGATGGATGGCAGAACAAGGAACAATGGTCTCAAGTTGTGGTGGGAGAGGTCCAGGTTGGATATTAGGAAAAACTATTTCACTAGGAGAGTGGTGAAGCACTGGAATGGGTTACCTAGGGAAGTAGTGGAGTCTCCATCCCTAGAGATTTTTAAGTCTTGGCTTGACAAAGCCCTGGCTGGGTTGATTTAGTTAGGATTGGTCCTGCCTAGGGCAGGGGACTAGACTTGATGGCCTTCTGAAGTCTCTTCCAGCTCTGATTCTATTCTTCACCAAGAAAGCAGCTCCAGTTTTGGTTTCTGCAATGTTGTGCTGCAATGCGGAGACAAGCTCTGCACACAGTTCCTGGAAGGTTGCTTTCTGCATCTCAAAGTTTTGTACCCACTACTTGTCATCCCAACCCTGCATAACGATACCCCACCACTCAGTACTGCTTTCCCAAACTCAAAAGTGATGGTTCACCATGTTCAGCTGCTCTACTAGTGCCAGAAGTAATCTGGTGTTTCTTTGCATGGGACAAAGAAGATCATGCAACTCTTGGCCCTGTTCAGATTTGGATTTATTCACAACAGTGGCCATAAATGTTGAGAACAGTGCAAGAGCCATCCGGGACATAGTGGGAGCATAGTAAACAGAGGTCATTGAAAAGTGCTGTGAAACACAGTTGGAAGCCTCTGCTATGCAGGGATGGAAAGAAGTGCCTCATGGGAAGGTAAGCCCGCACACCCGTGATGCACTTTGATCCCCATAACTACTAGCCGCAGAACATGGGGAGTAACTATACAGAGTGCACTGCTCTCACTGTTGATGCTAGAGTGCCAGGTGTACACGCACTTTGTTGCCAGAAGGAGCATAGCACAGGCGTGGCACTTGTTTGGGTCCCGATTTTGGAAGGGGCGGGGGCGAGGTTAAGCCCTGTCATCCTGGCCTTGCTCCCTGGCTATAGTGCCTGGAAGAACGAGATAAGTTCCTATGCCCCACCCCCGCCGGAGTGCCGGGCAGAGTGGGAGAGCGCCCTGGGGCTCTGACTCTGCTCTCCAGCCTGGGCACGCCACAGCCCACTCAGGCTCACTCATGCCATGGCTATGCTCCTGGAGCATATTGTGAACACACACAAGCAATACTGGTTTTGATAGGGATATTAGATATCAAGTAACTGAATAACTGTGTAATCGCATTAAATATTAATGGTTACACAATTATTCGATAGTCCCCCGGGGTGGGGGTGGCAGCCAGTGCTCTCCTGGCTCCACTCCCGGGTAGTCCCCTGCCCTCCCCCATGCTGCTGCCTCTGTCAGAGTCAGTAGTGCGAGGGGGATAGTGGAGGCTGTTGCAGGGGAAGCCCCTGTCTGCAGGGAGCCTGGGCTTTGCAGTAGCCTCCCCTACCCCTGTGCTTCTGCCTCTACTCGAGGAAGTGGCACAGAGGGGTGCACAGCAGCTCAGAGCCAGTTTTAAGCAGGCTCCCCTCCAAGCACCGGCTCCTATACCCGCCCCCGATGACTCTGTGGGAGGCAGCAAGGAGGTGGCAGGCATCTCTGTGAAATTGGCTTCCTGTGTGTACTGGCTCCCACTCTGTCAGAGACAGCCATGTGGGGGTATGGGGCAGGCGGCTCTGCGGGATCAGGTGCTCATGGGTAGCTGGCTTAAAAGCCTGCTCCCCATGGGCACCAGCTCCACCGACCCCCCTTGCTGCCTCTGATACAGAGGCAGTGGGGTAGCGGGGAGTGCATGTAATCGATAAGATTAACCAATAAGCCCAGGTTTATCGGTTAATCATGCAGTTGACTACACACTGACATCCCTAATTTCTGATACAGGCAGTCCCCGGGTTACGTACAAGATAGGGACTATAGGTTTGTTCTTAAGTTGAATCTGTATGTAAGTCGGAACTGGAGTCCAGATTCAGCCGCTGCTGAAACTGACCGCCAGTTCTGACTTACATACAGAATCAACTTAAGAACCCCAAGTGTCCCCAAGTCAGCTCCTGCTGAAACTGATTAGCAGCTGATTCCAGAAAGCCCGGGGCAGAGCAACTCTGCCTTGGGCTTCCTGTAGTCAGCGCTGGTCAGTTTCAGCAGCGGCTAAATCAGGACGCCTGGGGCAGAGCAGCTGGGGTGCTGCTGGGTTGCTCCAGTAGCGCCGCTCCTCGGCACTACTGGATCAACCCAGCAGCACCCCATCTGCTCTGCCCCAGGCGTCCTCATTCAGCCGCTGCTGAAACTGACCAGCAGCGGCTGAATCAGGACCAGAGCAGCTGGGGTGCTGCTGGGTTGGATCAGTAGCGCCCAGAGCGGCGCTGTGGGACCAACCGGCAGCACCCCAGCTGCTCTGCCACAGGCGTCCGGAGAAAAGCCGAGTCTGCTGGGGGGGAGGGGGCGTACTAGCTGCACCCCCCCCACCCCAGCAGACCAGGAAGACACGGGCGGCGGACTGAGACACACCGCGGTCCCGCCGCCTGGGTCCTCCGCGGCTTTGCTCCCCGTCTCCCTGGTCTGCTGGAGACCAGCAGACCAGGGAGATGGGGAGCAAAGCCTTTGAGGACGCCGGCAGCGGGACAGCCACGGGGCATCTGGGCTGTCCTGCTGCCGGCTTCCCCGCGGCTTTGCAAAGCCGAGGGGGGGGCTCGGGCAGCGGGGCACCCCAGGCGCACCTGGGCTGCTCCGCTGCCGGCTTCCCCGAGGTACCCCTGGGCTGCCCGAGCCCCTCCGCGGCTTTGCTCTGCGTCTTCCTGGTCTGCAGATCAGGGAGACGCAGAGAAAGCCCCAGAGTACACGGATGGCAGGTCCGTGAGGTCCCGCAGTCCGTGTACTCTGGGGCAGCCCCGTTCATAACTGCGGATCCGACATAAGTCGGATCCGCGTAAGTCGGGGACTGCCTGTAGTTGGTTTAACTTGGGTTGACAAAGCTCTGTAGTATAGAAAAGACCAAACTATTTACGAAAATGCTGATACTTTTTTTTTGTTAAAGAAAAACAAAAGCGATCGACAAAGTCAAAATACTGAGTGGTGGCATGATCAGATGTTTTCATAGAAGATACCTTAAAGTGGTCAGTGTGGACTTTCTTTGAGGACACATCCAATTCTTACTAAACCAAATGAGATCATGCAGTCCATTCTCCCTTCTATGTATGTATGTTAATATTAATGCGAATTCTATAAGCATTTTACAGGGAAAATAGAGCCCTTTATTTTCAGAGGGTAGCTATTTAAAAACACTTTTGGTAACAAAATATTTTAATATTTCTCTAGATTGTGGATATTAATTTTTACAGTATAAAAATAGTAAACTCTTCAGTCTTCAACTATACATGCAAATTCAGTAAAGAAATATGGAGGTGTCAGAGGCATTGAGAATGCATGAAGTGCTAAATTTCCATGGTTATTTCTTTAGGATATTGAAAGAACATGTTAATGCTGAGCTACTCAAGGAAATACCTGGGCAAACACAACATTGAACAATGTTCAGTTGAGTAGAAACCTGAAAGTGTACCATTAATGTAGAAAACTATTTGAAAAAAGCATGAACTAACATTGAAATACATATTGTTTCATTTTAGACAGCACTGTCATAATTTGCCTTGTGAGATGAAAATAACACTGACAAGTTTTCTTCTGAAAAACGAGTTATAGTGCTAATGAAATTCAAATTAGTTCTATCTTCAATAGCTGATGGCACTACCAAAGCTGCCAGCTCAAGACAAAAGATGTACAGTATTCAGCTATTTATATACATTTTATTATTTCATTATGCATTTATGACAGCAATAGTAGCATTATTTCAGCTACTGACGGATAATAGTATGATTAGGTTTCAGCATTTTGATCAGCACTCTAATAATAAATTAATAGCCCCATTATTAGAAAGACCTCTGAAGCTCCTTAATCTACAGGAAACTGTGGCACACATAACAATTATGATGTTACTAATGGAATATTTATTCTTTCATATTTATGAAAGGTTGCATGGTAAAACATAATTCTCCTATTTCCACCTAATAGGTGTGGTTAGAGGCTGTCTAAAGTCCCAATTACTATTGAATTAGACATCTTATGCAAATCTGCCACCTGGTGGCACAATCGAAAAACTGCGAGATGCATCCAGCTAAGCTAGGTACGATAGAGAGAAAACTCATAGGTACAAGCAAGCATAAAAAAAGAATAGAAGGCATGAATAGATCAGTAAAATGAAATCTGTAATTAATCTGTAATTAATTTCACTTGAATATATATATATTTATATATATAAAAAATGAAGAATTCAACTGCTCATGGGTATTTCATACACAATAATCTGGCAGATATGTGTACAGAACACCAAGAATTTTTAGAAGCACCCTAACACTTTTCCTGGTTATTAAATATGACAAAAAATCCCAACCCCAACAACTGCTTCAATGCAATCCTGAGATCTAAACAGAAAGGGACAGACTCCCTGATTTTATGGCCAGAAGGGACCACCAGGATCATCCAGTCTGATATTCTGCACATTGCAGCCACAGAACCTTGATAATCTATTCTGTAATAGATTTATAACCTCCCCCTGACTTCCTGAAGTCCTCAAATCATTAACAATCAAATGAAGTTATGGATGAGCCACCATTAACACTAGTTTATAATAGCAAGTGGTGCATGCCCCATGCTGCCGAGAAAAGCGAACCTTCCTCCCCAAGGGTCCCTGCTAATTTGTCCTTCTTGACTCCAAATATGATCAATTAGATCCTGAGCATGTGGGCAAGACCCACCAGCCATACATCTTGGAAATAATAATTTGTAGTAATTGAGAGTCCTCCTTCTGTAGTGTCTCATCTCTGGTTATTATAGACTCTCTCAGGGTATGTCTACACTACAAAGTTAGTTCGAACTAACGGACGTTAGTTCGAACTAACTTTCCTAGGCGCTACACTAGCGCTCCGTTAGTTCGAACTTAATTCGAACTAACGGAGCGCTTAGTTCGAACTAGGTAAACCTTATTTTACGAGGACTAATGCCTAGTTCGAACTAGCTAGTTCGAACTAAGGGCTGTGTAGCCCTTTAGTTCGAACTAGTGGGAGGCTAGCCCTTCCCAGGTTCCCCCTGGTGGCCTCTCTGGGCACAACCAGGAAAACTCTTCTCCTCTCCCCCAGCCCCGGGCCCTTAAATGGGTAGACTCTGGCCAGACGGCACTAGAGTCAGCCAGCCCTGCCAGGAGTGTCTGCCCCAAACCAGTGGCTGCAGGATGAGCCAGGCAGCCAGTGCCAGTGACACGTCCTCTGCCCAGTCCCCCAGCACCCAGGGGCCAGCCAGGGGCCGTAGACGGCGCACGGCCTCCTGGTCTAGTGCGGAGGTCATGGACCTCATTGAGGTTTGGGGGCAGGCCCCCAACGTCCATGATCTCTGCATTAGGAGGAGGAATGCGGCCGTTTATGGGCGCATAGCAGCCGCCATGGCCAGCAGGGGACACAGGCGCACCCAGGAGCAGGTGCGCATTAAAATTAAACAGCTGCGCCAGGCGTACGCCAGGGCCACAAGAGGCGGCGCCGCTGCAGGGGCTGCCACCTGCCCCTACTTCACTGCCCTCCACCAACTATTGGGGAGCAGGGTGGTCCGTGCCAGCCCGGGGGACATCGAGCCGGGACCAGAGGGCCCTGACCTGGGCACACCAGAAGGGTCACCGCCAGCAGTGTCATCCAGGGAGACCGTACCAGGTAAGTAGTTTGAATTAAGTAGTTCGGGGGGGAGGTGGGAGGGAGACCAGGGACCGCGCACGTGGGCCATGCCTTCCACGGATCACGCAGACACCTGTGCACGTGCGAGCACGTGCCATGCCACCCTTGGGCAGGTGGCTCCAGCTGCGTGACACCCAGGGGCCATTGCCCAATAGGCACATGCTTGTGCAAAGAGACGTGGCATGCTCCCGACCCCGGGGCAGGACCCAGCAGGATGATTTCCCTTCACATGTCCCCTCTACACGGAGGCAGGGGACATCTTCCCTTCCCCCCCGCCGCCCCGGCCACACTATACATGGCACAGGGACATGGGTGCGGTCTTGGGGCAGCTCCCAGTCCCGGGGAGAGCCAGACATCCTGACCATGGCCTCTGTACAAGCACAGGGGCTGTGACGGTGCAGGACATGGTCACCCTCACGTTGCGGAGTTGGGGAGGGGGCTGGGCATCATCCTCTGCGTCCCCAGGGAGAACTAACCACTTCTCTTCTTTCTCTACAGCTGCACCAGCTGCTCGTGCAGGGCGCACCACCCCGCCCGGGACATGCTCCCGCACCCGCGGCCTGCTCCGGACCGCCAGCACGGAGCAGGAATACTGGGACCAGCACCTTGGGGCCCTGCAAGCCGTGCACCGCACACTACGGTCGTGGATGCAGGAAGACCTGCAGGTCCGCCACGAGCTGCTGGCTGAGCTCCGAGGGCTGAGCACCAACCTGCAGCTCCTGCTGCAGAGCATGGTGCCCCGTGCTGATCCTGCACCAGCTGTCCCCCCAACTGCTGTCCCTCCTCCCACTCCTGCTCCTCCTTCCACCTCTCCCTCCTCAACCCCCACAACCTCTTCCTCAATGTCCACACCCCCCACCTCAACCTCCGCACCCTCCACCCCATCCCCCCGGGGACGCCGAGGCCCCCTCCCTCGCCGTACTGGGAGGCGGTCGGCCTGGCGAGACCCCCACCCCTGATCCTTCAGTTTCCCCACCCCCTCCTTTCCCTTGCTTCCCCCTTTCAGATCCCTCCTCCCAGTTTTCCCCCTCCCCTCTCCCAGCCTCTCTCTTCCCCTCTCCCACCTCCTTTTCCCAGTTTCCCCGAGTTTTGTTAAATAAACAGAGTTTCTATTTTTGAACACACGTGTCCTTTATTTTGTACATCAATAAGAAGGGGGGCTAGGGAAGGGTAAGTGGAAGGAGGTGAGGGAGGAATGGGGTACGAGCCCCCGATGGGGAGGACTGGGCTGGCTCTGTGGGCTTCTAGCGGTGGAAGCTCTCCTGCAGCCCCCCGATTGCCCCCTCTCCCCAGATGGCAGCCTGCGGCAAGTGCAGCCGGTCTGATGGCCGAGTGGTGTGATGTGCCCAGTGTGGGTACTTCGGGCACTCCAAGCCAGGACTGGTTTTCAAGCGGGGCAGCCCTTAGAACTGTCTGTCCGGGGTGGGGGTCGGGACCCTTTAAGCGCACCCCTCGGCTAGCCTGAGACAGCATCTCCACACTCTAAGTCCTCATCTGATGCCCTGCCGGCACTGCTTCCGGCCAGCCTTAAGCCCTGTTCAGAGTCCACTCAATGTGGACTTGCTAGTTCGAATTAGCAAAATGCTAATTCGAATTAGTTTTTAGTTCTAGACGCGTTAGTTCGAATTAGCTTAGTTCAAATTAACTAATTCAAACTAAGTTAGTTCGAACTAGCGCTGTAGTGTAGACGTACCCTCAGTGCTCTCTTAAAGGCTGTCCCAGAATGATTTGTTTGGTGTTAACATTGGCAGTTAATTTTAAATCACTCCACTCCGTCTCTGGTGTTTTCCCTGATGTACATTAAGGGTGCTTCTACACTGCATGTGGAGCTCGACATAAGTTACGCAATTTGAACTATGCAAATTGCGAAGCTTATTTTGAGTCAATTTCAAAATACTTTATTTTGAAATAATTTGGCGCTGTTTACACAGCTCTTATTTTGAAATAAATCTTTATTCTGAAATGCACCTTACTCCTCCTGGAATAAGGTTTACTGGAACATCAAAATAGCGAGTCCAGTGCAGAAGTGCAATTTAAATACACATCAGTAAAGCAATGCTCAGATGTAAACATGGAAATTATCATTTTCTTTAATGGCAATGAGATGGTTATAACTATAAAGTACATTTCTAGAGATGTTTATTATGCTACTATTGGAGTTCAGAAACACAGATTTCAATAAGGTATTTTGCAGGAACGAACCTGAAGTATTTGAACTTTATTACTCTGAAACTGACATTAGAACACTACTTTCTTTGTCCGATGTCAGAGTACAGACAAATTCTCATTGAAAGATATTAAGAGGGCTTCTACTAACCTTCACAATAAACAAATATATTAGGACTAGAGGTTGCCAAGAACCAAAATTTCCCATGGAAATTTTTATAACTTTTATAAAAAGATTTTTTTTTAAATTTCTGATTATTTTTAAAAATTCTTTTCTGGAAAATTTTCATTCAGTACAGTCAAAATGTTTCATTTTCATAGTGTTGAAATGTTTCATTTTAATGCTTGACTTCATTATTTCATTAAACTTGTATATCATATTAATATATTAAAGTTTTATATGTTATATTAATGTATTATGACTATATTAAATATATAGACATTTAATATAACATTAATATTTTATTATAATACATATATATGAACAACATTGAAACATGTTGACATTTTCCTGAAAAACTGATCAAAATTGACACATTTCCATAGAATAATACAACTAGAAGAGTCTCCTGCACTTATGGCAGGACCAAGCATCATCTATACCATCCCTTACAGGTCTTTGTCTAACATACTCTTAAAAATCTCCAGTAGTAGGGATTCCACAATATGCTAGGCAATTCATTCCAGTGGTTTACCACCCTGGCACTTACAAAGTTTATTCTAATGTCCAACCTAAACCTCCCTTGATGCATTTTAATGGTTCTTGTCCTATCATCAGGAGTTACAAGGTACTTAAAAGATGTTATGTCCCTTCTCAGTCTTATCTGTTGCAGACTAAACAAATCTAATATTCTTTCAATGTTCAGTTACAGATCATGTTTTCTAGACCTTTAATTATTTTTGTTGCTCTTCTTTGGACTTTTCCAATTTGACCACATTTCCTGAAACATGGTGCCCAGACCAGGACACAATATTTCAATTTAAGCCTAACCAATGTGGAACAGAGGGAAAGAATTAGTTCTTGTGTCCTGCTTACAACATTCCTGCTAATACATCCTAGAATGATGTTTGCTGTTTTTGCAACAATGTTACACTGCTGAATCATATTTAGTTTGTGGGCCATTATGAATCTTATATCCCTTTCCACAGTACTCCTTCGTAGGCAGTCATTTCCCATTTTGTATGTGTGCAATGTATTGTTGTTTCCTAAGTGGAGTACTTTGTATTTGTCCCTATTGAATTTCATCCTATTTACCATAAAACAATTCAATTTTGATTAAACTGAATTTTTTGACATAAAATCATCCTATCAAAAAAATTTCAAGTAGATCCAAATTGTACTGAGAACTGAGTAATGTGATCTTTTGGGACTGTTGATATTATGCATATCATATGCATGCTCCTGGGCAGAATGTTTCATTTTTATGTTTATGATTACAGCTCCATGATAACAGTCAGGGTTAAGCAAATCTTGTTTAAGTTCTGCTTCTGATTTGTAAATTATTTTGTATTTAATTTTATTGCAGCTATAAGGACTGACATTTAAAAAATAGAGAAAGGAAAAAAAGAACCAAATTTTTTAATCACCAAATCAGACAGCCTTGCCTGTCTAGGAATCAGAAAGACTCCAAGAATGGAATATTAAAATGTTGGTAAACTTTTATGTGCAGCTTAGCACACGATTTACCACTGTCAAACCCTAAGTGGTTCATGGCCAGCCTACCATAAAGGCCGTTCTCTCTATATATTACCACCTAAATTGTGGTTAGCAGATATAATGAGTTAACATTTCCTGGTTTAAAATTAAGGAGAGTGGTGACATCTTTTTCTGTGATGGGTGCTTAATTCTGGGGCTTGGTCGCATATGTGCAGTCTGCACCAGGATTGGTTAACCTTAGGCATGTGGGAAAATCCAATGTTTTTCTTAAGATTTTGATAAGAGGGTGGGCTGATGGTTGAGAATAGCAAGATTTGGGAGCTATTATTTTACTGCTGTTTATTTTGGGCTTTTTTTTTTTTTTTTTTAGTTTGTATAGTTTGGGTTGGATAACTTGTCCGTATTTTGAATTTATGGTTGTGCATTTTTTATATAATTTAAATTTTGCATAATCACACAAAGCTACAGGATGGGAGCTTTCTGCATATGGAAATAAATATATACCATGTATGACCCTAATATGTTGTAGATATTTAGGCTAAAATATGACGACACCAGGGAACACACTGAACCAGAGAAGATTTCTATCCAAGTCAAAATTTTGTGCTTGTCTGAGAAATGTCCTACCAGATGGAACAAGATAACTTCATGTACTCATTAACAATATCTGGGATGCCTCTGTATGTGTGCCAAAATGAGTTACTTTGTATTAGCTTGTTTAGCCTTAAATGAAACCTCGGACTGAATGCTTATTGAATTTTTTCTCCTACTCAGCATCTTATGCCAGACCCTGGAAATATTCATTAGAAAGCAGAGACAGAAATAATCAATATACACATATACGAACATAAGAATAGCCATACAGAGTCAGACCAATGGTCTACTAGCTCAATATCCTGCTGTGTGACAACAGCTTTGGAGGGAGTGAACAGAAGGTGGCAATTATCAAGTGATCCATCTTCTGTCATTCACATTCTGGAAGACAGATACCTTTCCCGTTAGAGATTATTTGTGCTATGTCTGATGATAGCCTACCTATTCACTATGATTTATTATTCATTGTTCTTTCATTTTAAATATTTCAGCAGGCCATTTCCAAATGACACTATGGACCAGACTACAAATGTCTTATTTATATTAGGATAAAGTTATTCACATAAGTACTCCTTTGAAGTCAAGAGAAAAACATGTAGGGAGTGAAGGGCTCACATAATTTGTCCTTATAAGGTGCATACTGTGAATAGTCAAAGTGACCTATTTAACATAGCACACTGGCTGCAATTCATCCGTTTAAATTATTCATATACATTCCAACAAGTCAGGAGAGGTTTATGAACAATTCATAATCAGAAAAAGAGAGCGGCATTTGTCAGACAATTTTTTTCATCAGAATTCAACAAACCCTAGTATGGTGACCAGGTATTCCACAAAAGCTGTTATAGTGAAAAATGGGAACCACTAAAGAAAAATGTTAGAACATACAAAATTTTATAAACAACTTCTTCATTTCTGTATTGTGAAGTGACTAATGAACTGTAAATAACAGAGAACTTGACCTTATTTTATAATTCTAGGTATCTTTAATAGGTGAGTCCAGATGCATTTTCCTGGGCGTGAATCAATGAACCTGAATATACAGAAAACACCATGGCTATGTCTACACTGACGCGATCTTGCGCCAGAAGTATGCGAATGAGGCTAAGCGTGGAATATTGTCGAGCCGCATTTGCATACCTAATGAGCCGCCATTTTGCGGAAGAGGCTCTTGCGCCAGAAGGAGCATCTACACTGCCCCTTCTTGTACAAGAAAAACCTTCTTGCGCAATGCCGTTCTTCCTGAAAATAATCAGCATAGTGGCATTGCGCAAGAGGGTTTTTCTTGCACAAGAAGGGGCAGTGTAGATGCTCCTTCTGGCGCAAGAGCCTCTTCTGCAAAAATGGCGGGTCATTAGGTATGCAAATGAGGCTTGGCAATATTCCACGCTTAGCCTCATTTGCATACTTCTGGCGCAAGATCGTGCCAGTGTAGACATAGCCCATGTATTCCATGATACCAAAAACCAGAGTTTAGAATATCAAATGAAGGTCAGCGGAATCTTACCATAACACTCCTTTCATAATGATCATGCTCTTTTTCAAAATCTATCATGTAGCCATTAAGAGACCAAATAAATGTCAGGTCTAACGTGGTATCATAGGATGCAATACACTGCATGGTGGCATTCTCTCCAACTGTGACATCAACATTAGTTGGCGCTAAGGTAATCCTTGTAGCTTCTGTGAAGTTAAAAGGAAACATGGAAAATTCTAATAAGTACATACACAGATGCAAATCTAGCTGTTTGATCAGACATGAAAAGAACAAACTGATTTACATGTTATTTATGCAACTACATTTCAAAAGGGGGGAAACAGACTACAATGGGGAGTGAGAGCGATCCTAAGGAAAGTGCCAACACTCTTACTCCTGAAATGCCTTGCCCTTTGTTTGCTCATTCTCTGAGAATACATATTTTTAACCTCTGATCATGATGACTATACTCAGCTATATGCTGAGTTATTTGTATTTACAGAACAGACATCAGAGGACCCATTTTGCAGGACCCATCATGCATTTTTTTGTTCCTTACAATTTTTAAAAAAATTGTATAATTAAAGAATGGGGAGAACTGCTCAGTGCTCTCGTTTCCACTGCTCTACCCTGTAATGGGGGACTGTAATCTATCTGTTCAGAAACAATGTTTAATTATGCATGAAATGCAAATAGTTATTTTGGGAAGAGTCAAAGAAGAATAGAAAAAAAGAAGAAAATATGTATAATCTCAGAGTGTTCTATAATTATGAAAAAGAATAAATGAGCAGGAGATGCCGTGAGGTTTCTCAGGGATCTTGCTATACAGATCTAATTTAGCTGGCACATGCTTAGACACCAAAGAGTGTAGTGTTACAGAAGGGAATGGTATTTTAGTACGTGTGTGTACATTTGGTAGCTGATTTTATAATTATTGCTGGATTTTGTTTTTTATTGTAAAGTCTTCTGTCATTTTGGGATACGTCTACATTGCATTCTTCTTTCAGTGGTGGGGTTTACATACTCATGTAGCCATATAGCACAGGTACAAATAACAGGATAGAGATTTAGCTGAGGTATGGTTCAGGTGAACAAAGACATGCCTAAAGGATGTGAAAATGTACACAAGTACATACCCCACCCTACTTGCCCAAGGTGTGCCACTTATCTACAGCGGTGTTTCCCCAGAGGCTCTGCTGGAGCTTTCCATGACCACAGGAAAAAACTCCCACAGCGGGAAAATCTCTGGCAGTGGAGAGCTCCGGAAAACTTTCTGCCCCACCTTTCCACTTCCAGAACCTTTTACTGACAAGTGCAGACACACCCCAGCATGCGGACACAGGGCTAGGGCAAATTTCCATGTCCATGACAGGTGTTAAGTTTTGAAATCTGTCAACTAGCCGGTCATCACTGTTTTTTAAAGTTGCGATGCAACTTTCATTAGGTTTCTCTCCTTAAATGAGCTAGCTCCGAGTCCTCAGGTACAAAATGAAATGGCTTATGTTTAGTTTATAAACACACGTTTTAAATATTTACCTTTAGAGATCATTTAAGTCAGTGATTTTGTTTATTCTAAAATGTATAGTATCACTTTAAAGGGGTTGTATATTTGTTTACACAAGTTTCCAGAACACTAAGAATGATGAATGTAGTGATTTAAAAACAAAGCTACAAAATATAAAGAGAAATAAATAACTATACTAATTAAACAGACCTTGTGATTAAAAATAAACTCTTCGGACTATTTGAAACATCACTGCATGTGGTCCAGGGAATTAGTTACAAAAAATGTTGTTCTGATGGAGTGACTCTTCTGTTGTAAAGTTTGTCTTGTGGCATCATGTTGCTGAACAAGACTGCCACAGACAGCCTGGCTGCAGGAATTGTTTTCTTTTCATATACATTTAACACACAAATGTGTGTTGGTTTTTTAGATGCCTGGCAGACAGATGCTCATGAACACTATCTTCCCTTTCTCCTCCCTGCAGTTATATAAAAGGGGCTGTAAAAAGTTGATTAAATATATCAGCACCTAATACCAGTACGGCAATGTGTTACATCAGCACATTTATTTGGATGAATGAAACCAGCTTGTAAATTCAAATAAATGTTTTATTTAATTGCATTACTCACTAACCCCCACAACACTCTGAAAAAGAAACAAAGAGGAGCCAAGGAGAGGAAGGGAGGAGGATGGTCATGGACCCATCTCTCTCCCTCTGTCTTGGCCTGAAGAGGCATGTTATGTGCAACAAACTAACAAAAATGCAGTTTTACCTGTGATTTCCAAAGTACCAGTACTGTTAGCTTTTCCTCGGTTATTTTCTGCAAAACATGTGTAGCTGCCTTGATCCAACCTTGTGATATTAACAATTTCCAGGCTACCATCATCCCAAATAGATATCCTATTGAAAGTGTGAAAATATACTATGAATTAAAATAGTTATTTTTGTCAGAAAGAACTGTGTTTCCCATGGATATCCCTGAATATGTTAAAAAAACCTCATAAGGGTCTCTCAATGGCTGCAGTCTAATTATTGCATTTGTAAATGCTCAAGCACCCATTCAAGGTTTAACCAGAGTTAGGCATGGTTAATAGAATTGGCAATAAAGGATGCAATTTAAATTGGGGGGATGTATTCCACAGATTTATGTTCTATCCAATATTTTTCTTTTAGTTGTATAGGTTTAAGACTCAAATAATTGAAAGATGAATTAGAAGGACTATAACTAGGTGCTAAGGAAGCTATTCCAGTTAACATTGCCAATGATATTTTGACCTACCATCGCCCTACAATTTCACTCCTGTTTTTTGTTTGTTTTTGTTTTGTTTTGTTTTAGCAGGGATTTCCAAACCATACAGACAAATTCACACTATGGATTGGGATGAGACAACCAGACTAATTTTCTTTGGCTGATTATAGTCTCTCTTCAAGTAATATCATAGTTTAGCATCTAGATAAAATAAATATAATTAGTTTGCATAAAAATATTAAATACATCTATGCAGTAGGAACCACCACAATGAAAATGTAGCTAGCTCCCAGAGGTGCCAAGGCGCTGATGTGCCAGGCACAGCACAAGTGAGTGAAACAAAGGAAGTTTGGAACAGAGAATTCACAATCTGACAAGAAAGAAAGAAAGAAAGAAAGAAAGAAAGAAAGAAAGAAAGAAAGAAAGAAAGAAAGAAAGAAAGAAAGAAAGAAAGAAAGAAAGAAAGAAAGAAAGAAAGAAAGAAAGAGCTGGGGTTGGGTGGGAACAAATAGAGACAGGTATATGATAAATCAGGAGAAACATTCAGTCACCAGCCTAACCAATTCCAGGTGATTGTGATTCATATAATCCTCATGGCAGAGGCACTCTGATATGAACATGCAAAACACTGTTACAACCACTGTTGTATGTTTGTACTAAATTTTGTACCAAGTAGGCCAAGTGAGGTGTCTATTGAAAGCAGATGATTCACTGATTCTGTGTCTTCTATTCATATGCACATATGGTTTTTGTATTTGAACTTACAAATATTGGCTTTGTACCGGTATTTCAAATATTTGCTTCTGGGATATATCAACTGGCTTCACCCACCTACTCTGAAAGGGCGGACAGTCAAGTGAATTGGAGTACTTGACTGACAATGGACTTTAAGTGGTGCCGATCCCCATCTGTGGAATTTTGCTGTGAACCTGCAGACCAGCTGGTTGCCTAAAGTGCTGAGTCATGCACAGACAGGTGACTTACTCATGTGGCAAATTCCAGTTGGGGAGGTACTTTCACACAGTGGGTACGTCTAAACTACATGGCTCCATCAACGGAGCCATGCAGATTAATTTACTTGAAAAAGGGAAATGAGGCGGCGATTTAAATAATCGGCACTTCATTTAAATCAAAATGGCTGCCACACTGCACTGATCAGCTGACTGTTGGCACAACGCGGCAGTCAGGACAGAGGTCTGCTGATCCCAGAACCCTTCGTTGGCAGATTCTGAAAGCCTCGTTTCACGAGGCATAAAGGATGTTCCAACAAAGGGTTCTGGGGTCGGCAGATCTCCATCTAGACTGCCGCGCTGTGCCGACAATCAGCTGATAGGTGTAGTGTGGCAGCCATTTTGATTTAAATGAAGAGGCGATTATTTAAATCGCCGCCTCATTTCCCTTTGCCGTCCTTCCTAATCTACATGGCTCCATTGACGGAGCCATGTAGTTGAGACACACCCAGTGAGAAGAATGGAATTCCATCCACATGGGCAAGATTATGAAAAGGACCCTTGAGGTTCCTCTATTTATCTTCACTCCAGGTCATCACTTCAGGAGCATCTTTGCTATGAATTGAACCCAGATGAGCTGATGACCCATCCTAACAAAGGTTGTATTCCAGAGACTTATAAGAAAGCAGACTTTTCCACCATAATTGGTGTATGTAATTAGTTTCCTTTAACAATTTTACTCTCAACCTTTTCTTTCTTTCTTTACTAATAAGCCTTTCGATTTTAAAGGATTGGCTCTGCATGCTCTTTTGGGTAAAATCTGAGGTATGAATTGACCTAAGAATGGGGCTGTTCCCTTGGGATCAGAAGAAGCGGTTCAGATTTGGTGAGACTGATTTTCATAATTATCTGTGTACGGTGAGGTACTAGTTGTCATACAGAAGAAGCTGGAGTGTGTAGGAGACTCTGTGTGTGACTTTTGGCTAGCCAGCGTGGCAAACAGAAGTGCTCTTTGTGCCTGGTTTGGTGTGCCTTATAGAGGAGGACCCCTGGTCTTGGGCTGTAAATATAAGAACATAAGAACATAAGAATGGCCGTACTGGGTCAGACCAAAGGTCCATCTAGCCCAGTATCCTGTCTACTGACAGTGGCCAGCACCAGGTGCCCCAGAGAGGGTGGACCGAAGACAATGATCAAACGATTTGTCTCCTGCCATCCCTCTCCAGCCTCTGACAGACAGAGGCCAAGGGCACCATTTTATCCCCTGGCTAATAGCCTTTTATGGACCTAACCTCCATGAAATTATCTAGCTTCTCTTTAAACTCTATTAGAGTATGTCTACACTACCACCCTAGTTTGAACTAGGGTGTTTAATGTAGGCAACCAAAGTTGCAAATGAAGCCCGGGATTTAAATATCCCGGGCTTCATTTGCATCATGCCGGGCGCCGCCATTTTTAAAGCCCTGGTAGTTTGGACTCCGTGCCCACGGCTACACGCGGCATAGAGTAGGTAGTTCGGATTAGGCTCTCTAATCCGAACTACCGGTACACCTCGTTCATTATGCAAATGAAGCCCAGAAAATTCAAATCCCGTGCTTCATTTGCAACTCCGGTTGCCTACATTACCACCCTAGTTCGAACTAGGGTGGTAGTGTAGACATACCCTTACAGAGCTATGACAAAAACCAGGAACTGAAGAACATAGCAGCGTATATATTTCAGAGAAATAAAGTAGAGAAACATTATATTAAGCATTAAATCAATTTTTAATTATACCGAGTGTAAGTAAAGATTTTCTGTATGCCTTTGTCAATGTATCTGCATGGTATATCTGTAAATTGCCAACAGGCTACTGACATACAATTGGCATACTCCAGCAATAATGCCTCTGCTGTTTCACAGCACAGGAGCTGTGCATCATGCTTGTAAATCAGTGAAACACAGTGGCAGTATAATCAGAATAGGGAACTTATAGTTAAATTGATCTTAAAACCTGAGAGTTCAAGAGATCGTGAGTCCAGATTTGTTTTTATTCCCTCACCAAGTCAGAGTGGGTGAGGAGCAAGGAGCACTGTGCATATGTAGAAGATATATACTCGGGATACGTAAGAATATCTATATTGTGTCAGACAAATGGTCTTTCTAGTCCAGTATCTGGTCTTCTAACAGATGCCTCAGAGGAAGTGAGCAGAGCAGGACAATTTATTGAGTGGTCCATCAACTATAGCCCAATCCCAGCTTCTGGCAGTCAGAGGATTAGGAACATCCAAAGCATGGGGTTCCATCTCTGACTATTCTGGCTAATGGCCATTGATATGCTCCATTAACTGAACTAATTCCTTTTTTAATCCAGTTGTACCTTTTGCCTTCACAACAGCTCCAACAAGTTCCATAGGTTGTGCACCATGTGAAGAATTTCTTTATATTTATTTTAAACCTGCTGCCTAGTAATTTTATTGTGTAACCACAGGTTTACACATTATATCACGGGTAAATAACTTCCTCCATATCAATTCCGACTGTATCATTCTCTCTCATATCCACCCTTAGCTGTCTCTTTTCTAAGGTGAACAGTTACACTCTCCCTGTCACATAGAAGCTGTTCCTTACCCCTATTTTTTGTTATCGTTCTGTTTTTTTAATGTTAATCTCTTTTTGAAATGGAGTAACCAAAACTGTCTAATGTTGATAAATGCAAAGTAATGCACGCTGGAAGAAATAATCCCAACTATACATACAATATGATGGGGACTAATTTAGCTACAACTACTCAAGAGAGAGATTTTGGCATCATTGTGGATAGTTCTCTGAAAACATCCACTCAGGTTGCAGCGGCAGTAAAAAAGCAAACAGAATGTTAGGAATGATTAAAAAAGGGATAGAGAAGAAGACAGAAAATATCTTGATGCCTCTATATAAAACCATGGTATGCCCACATCTTGATTACTGTGTATAGATGTGATCGCCTCATCTCAAAAAAGATATATTGGCATTGGAAAAGGTTCAGAAAAGGGCAACAAAAAAGATTAGGGGTTTGGAACAGGTCCCATATGAAGAGAGATTAAAAAGACTTGAAGTTTTCCACTTAGAAAAGAGGAGACTAAGGGGGGATATGATAGAGGTCTATAAAATCATGACTGATGTGGAAAAATGAATAAGGAAATGTTATTTACTTATTCCCACTATATAAGAACTATGGCAAACTAAATCAATAGGCAGCATGTTTCAAACAAACAAAAGGAAGTTTTTCTTCACTTAGCACACGGTCAACCTGTGGAACTCCTTGCCAAAGGATGTGATGAAGGCTAGGACTAACAGGGTTCAAAAAAGAGCTAGATAGATTCATGGAGATTAGGTTCATCAATAAATATTGGCAAGGATGGGCAGGAATGGTGTCCCTAGCCTCTGTTTCTCTGGGGGTGGGTGACAGGGGAGGGATCACATGAGGATTACCTGTTGTGTTCCCTCCCTCTGGGGCATCTGGCATTGGCCACTGTCAGCAGACAGGATACTGGGCTGGATGGACCATTGATCTGATCCAGTACGGCCATTCTTATGCTCTTACGTTCATAACTGCATGCACTATTCAAGGTATGGGCATTATGATATTTTCTGTGTTATCATTCCTAATAGTTCCTAGTATCATGTTTGGTTTTTTGACAGCCACTGCACAATGAGCATGTTTTCAGAGTTGTGACAAGGTAGACTAAGCCTTGACGCTCCCTACTGGAGGCTGGAGGCCTTGCCACAGCCTGCCCCAGCAAGAGGAGCAGAAGAGAGGTCCTCCAAGCAGGATAGAGGGGCTGTCTTTGCAGCAGTCAATCAGGGCCCAGCAGGCCAGTATAAAAGAAGCTGCTGGGCTAGGGCCTAGCAGCTCCTCACAGGAGTTCAACCCAGCTGGATCTATGGACTGACTGTGAGGACAAAAGCACTGAGGACAGCTCAAAGTAGTGGCTGAACTTTAGGCCTGGGTGAGACCCAGGTTCAGTGGTCAGAGACTAGTCATAGCTGACTACAGGATGCATTCAGAGTCAAGTCTCAGAATCCTGAGATTTTGGGACAGAGCAGCATCCTGGGGAAGTGGCCCAGGGAACAAGTCAGTAGCAGATTTGTAGTAGGCAACTGCTACTTATAGGGTCCCTGTGCCAACACCCAGAGGAGCAGCCAAGCCTGGGTTTCACCCCACCCCCAACCCTCATGGCCACAGCAAGGGGGTAAAAGAAACCTGGTCCCAGGCCACATATCAGACACCTACTCTCCAGCAGACAGACAGAGAAAGTACGAAACACCCTCGGCCCCAGAGGGGTGCTCATGTGAGGATAGACCCCTTCACAAGAGAACTTTCCACAATGATTCCACAATCTGTTCCTTGAATGGCAGGACCACACCAGCCTGCACATTTGTTACTGCAATTATCTATTTTTAGCAGTTCACAGAATCATGGAAGATTATAGCTGGACATGACCTCAGGAGTCATTTAATCCAACCCTCTGCTCAAAGCAGGGCCAACTCCAACTAAACCCAGCTATAACCCCAGTTGTAGTGTCCCTCTGCCTCTCGGCTTTTGGAGCCACTCCCCACCACAGGAAGCGTCTGAAGCTTCTCTCTATGGCCCCCAGCAAAGTGGGGGGGAAAGCTTTGACAGCTCCCTGATGCATGGAAAGGTTCCAGCTGTGGGAGCTGCCAGAACCTTTCTTCTCAACAGTGAAAGATCAGCCAGTGAGGAAATGCTCTGGCAGGGAGATGCATTTGGGAAATTCCAGAACCTTTCCCACCTGCCTCTCTCTATCAAAGATTATACTGTAGTTTGCAGCTACACATACCCTACATTCCGATACCAGTGGCATGCAGTGTACCTTCAGACAACTCCATTTACTGCTAAGTAATTTCTTTTCTCCTTCATGAATTATTAATGTATTTCAACTCTGAAGAACAGCAGCAAGCAGGATCATGGTAAAAACAGGACAAGTGAAAGTCACAGACGATTAAAGTACTGCCCTGCCAAACCTACAGCCAATATCTCATGGCTAATCCTTAGCAAATGTACTAGTGGAACTGCAAATTTACAAGGAAGATTTATATACAAAATGAGAATTAGTGTTTTTAATTTTTCATTATGAAAAAATAAAAATAAAGAATTTAATTAAGAATGGTTCTTTGCTTCAATTTTGCAAGAATTGAAGAACCTGTCAATAAAAATCTAGAATAAAATTTAAACATTAATATACAGGTATCATAAAACTATTCTGAGACCTGTCATGCTCTCTAGAACCAATACTGACCTGCTCCCATTTACAAGCAATTCTGTTCCTTTGCTCCATGAGAATTTTGGTTTAGGAGCAGCTTTAGGTTTACATTCAATTATTACACGGCCTCCTTTTGCAGCCAATATCTTCTTCTTCATTGGGTTCAGTTCAAAATTAGGAGGTGAAGCTAAAGAGAAAAAGCAACATGTAGACACTTTTCATATTTTTGACAGTGTATATTATATAGTTGGTGTTAGGACATTAAAGATAATCAGGTGTATTGAAACACACACAACTATAATGAAGGGAAAAAGAAGGATCTAAATAATTACAGACCAGCTAGTGTGACCTCAGTAGTGTGCAAGACTTTAGAACCAATTGTGAAGGAAAAAATAATTAAATTCATGAAGGTTAATGGTAAAGGGGATGTAATGCACGTGGGTTTACAAAGGTAAAATTATGCCAACTAATTTGATTCCCTTCTTTAAGAAAATAACGATGTTTTTTATATTTGGATTTCATGGCACCACATGGGAAATTATCTGTTACAATAGGGAAGATTGGTATCAGCATAAGGATCATAAGGTGGACTGGGAACTGGCTAAAGGGGAGAAGGAACATAGAGGAGAACTGGAAATTATATAGGATTGGAATATGATCTGGATGACCTCGAATAATGGCATGAAAAAATGGGATGCAATTCAATAGTACATAGTTTAGGGCCATACATGTAGAGTCTAATAATAAGAATTTCTGCTACAAACGGGAGGCTCATCTGTTGGAAGTAGGGATGTTAAATTTTGATTAGTTGATAAGGGATGTTGCTACATTTCAAAGGCGAAAGCACCGCGGGAAGCACGGGGCCTGCTGGGCAGTCCCCCATTGACCCCATGCTCCCTGCGTTTCAAAGCGGCAGCACCCCTGGGAGCCTGATCTGAGGAAGTGGGTCTGGCCCAGGAAAGCTCATCACCTATGAAACCATCTTGTTAGTCTTTAAAGTGCTACATAGTTTTGCCTTTTGTTTTAGCAAGATCAGACTAACATGGCCACCTCTCTATTACTGTGAGACTTTGATACCCCTAAAGACGAGGACCATACAGTGACTTGAACAGAGCCCTGTTATGAAGAGGGAGCCCCAACAATCATGAAGAGCAAGGGGGGATATGGTCTGAGCAACCATGGGAATGGAGGTGTCAGAAGATAATCCTTATATGACTCAATGAAGAATTCAGGAATTGGGCTCCAGAATTTCCACTATGTAAATGAGCCCAGACACAGAAATTTGGCTCTTTAAAAATGGAAGGTCAGACTAATTATCTACACCAATAACCTATTCATATGTTGTGTTCTTATCTGTTGATTTCTCAAATTTCATCTGAGCTTAGTCCTGCAATATTATGGGCTTGCTCTACATCTCTAATTGAAACTAACAGAAAGAATCCCACAGATCTTAATGGGCTTTGGATCTAGTGGTGAATACTTAAAAATCCAATAATATAGTACTTTAAAAAATTCAGCTTCCTCACAGGCCACAAGAATTTTTAAAATAATTTAATATTCATTGTATATTCGCAGTTGTTTTTAAACAGCCCTAAAGGAAACAGTAGACAGTTCCTGGGCTTTACAGTTTCTGTTGTTTTCTATTTGGTTTCTTGTTCAGTCAGATTCTGAGCTCAGCAACATGATTTTAGTGACAGACAGTCCAACATATCTGGGGTCAGACCTTGGCTGGTTGAGTTTTCCTCTATTTCCTCTAGTTGATCATAAGAGGACACATCTCTATTTTAGTGACTTATGTCTTTATGCACCAACAGGGTTTACAAGTCACCAAAAATGTGCACAGCTCAGGGAAATAAATCTGTTGATTGCAGCTGTACAGGCAAAATGAACTAAAAGTTTAGTTCACATCTTATCAATCTCAAACAAAGCAAACAGAATTTTAACCCTCTCATTTATAAATGTATGTGTTTCTGAGTGATCTGGATCTGGTAGTGGATGTCTGGTAATGGGGTCACAATTGAAAAGAGATGAGGGGAATAACTGGGGGTATATCTACACTAGCCCCCTAGTTCAAACTAGGGAGGCTAATGTAGGCATTTGAAGTTGCAAATGAAGCCCGGGATTTAAATATCCTGGGCTTCATTTGCATCTTCCCAGGCGCCGCCATTTTTAAATCCCCCTTAGTCCGAACTCTGTGCCCGCAGCTACATGCGGCACGGAGTAGGTAGTTCGAATTAGGATCTCTAATTCAAACTACTGTTACTCCTCGTGGAACGAGGTGTACCGATAGTTTGAATTAGAGATCCTAATTCGAATTACCTACTCCATGCGCGTGTAGCCGCGGGCACGGAGTTCGGACTAACGGGGATTTAAAAATGGCGGCGCCTGGGAAGATGCAAATGAAGCCCAGGATATTTAAATCCCGGGCTTCATTTGTGACTTGGAATGCCTACATTAGCCTCGTTAGTTCGAACTAGGGGGCTAGTGTAGACATACCCTAGGAGTGTTGGTTGAGTAGTGAAAGGGTGTGTTCCTGGGTAGTGAACTGAGGAACTCAAGACTGGTGGCAGGAGAGGTGAAGAACTGGAGGAAAGGAGGGGAACAAAAAGGCTGGGTAGCTTGAGAAGTAACAAGGCAGAATTGACCATGCACCGGGCAGAGCTGTATCTGTGGGAGAGAAGCAGGGAGATGAGGAGATAGAAGATGAGGAGAAGGGCTAGCAGGTAGAGAAGCAGACATGGGCTGAAAGCAGGTGTGAGATGAGAAGATCACAAGCCAGCTGGGCTGAGGAAATACCTATGAGGACTGTGAAAGCTGCCCAGGGCATCCATGGAGGGATTATTCACGGTGGCTGAACATGGGACCTCTGAATCTAACCGTCTGAGATTCTACAGCTTGAGTTTCAGAACAACATGAGTTGTCATGCAAGTAGTGACAGACTAAAATATCTAAAAGTGGTCTAGCCACTAGATGGGGTAAAAAAGATGGGTTACACAGCATCGGCTTCTGAAAGGCTGTGGGAGGGCAAGAAGCAGGTAGCAGGAGCATCAGTAGTTACTTAGAAGTTGTATGTTGATTAGCATTCTGGAGAAAGCAGGGTGTGCTCAAGGGAGTAGGTAACATGAGAGGAGGCATAAGACACAAGTGCTACAAGCCATTGATGTTAGAGCCATCCAAGTTTTCAGCTACACGAAGTAAACATGAAAAGGTGATAATCCAGAGGACATTTCTTACAATGTAATAACAAAATTAAAGGTGGTAACATTTGGACCCCATCCTATTGGTAGTATTCCAGTAGAGGGTTTAAATATTTCCAGTGTTAAAACATTATCTTAGCTATATTCAATAAGAACATGGCAAATACTGTTATTAAATTACAGAATAAGCAATGTGGTTCCATGACCCCTATATTTTATATATAAAGTTTGCAAATATTGAAATCTGACCACAATTTTGTTAAGATTTGAAAGTGTTTTTACACGGAAAAAAAAAAAAAAAAGCAGGATATCTCACTGACCCACAACCTTCAGCTCAGCATTTGCATATATAATTCCATGTACATTTTCTGCTATACATTGATACATGCCAGCATCCTCGATAGTCAGGCCTTGTATTCTTAATTCACCTCTCCGAAACTAAAAAAAGAAACAAAACAGAAAAATAAGAATATCATATTCACTACACAGTTGCTAAGATTTCTATTTGTCCATGCTTCTTTATTTTGGTGTTAGTGTTTGAGGTGAATCTTTCACATTCCTTTAAAATGCTGAGGATTCTTTATTATTTCCCTACTTTACATTCTAAACCTCGTGGCAATATATATATATATATATATATATATATATATATATATATATATATATGAATGCAAGGACTCCATGTTGTTCCCTATTTGACTGGAAGGATCATGGCTGAGCAATGATGTACCTTAGTGTGAGATGCATCTAACAATCCCAGTGCTGAAGCTCCAGTGATAAGAAAACTGGAGAACAAGGAACAAAATCTGTTTTTCCACATGCTTAGCACACAACAAACATATCCACTAAGCCAGTGGTCACCAACCAGTAGATCAGGATCTATTGGTAGATCTTGGAGCCTCGGACAGGTGATCCTGACTGGTTTGGCCAAGAGGTTATCAAGTCCAGCACTTCAGCTGCCCCTAGCAGACTGCTGAGCATTTCCTGCCCTTTGCCTTGGAGTTGTCCCCTCAGGAGCTACAGAGCACAGAGGGGGCACAACAGGACTTGTGATGGAGTTTGCTGTCTGTTTTGGGGAGTGGTGCAGGGCCAGGACAGGGGTGAGCCTGCCTTAGCCCCACTGCACCACTAGCCAGGAACCACCTGAGGTAAGCAATGCCCAACTGGTGCCCACATCCCGAAACCTTCTCCCAGTAATGAACCCCCTCCTGCATCCCAAGACCCTGCCCTAGCCCTGAGCACCCCACATCCAAACCGCCTCTGGCCCCCCTACTGCCTGCCTCAGCTCAGAGCCCCTCTAGATCCCTTAATCTAAGACCAGAGCCTGCACCCCAACCTTCTGCTCCTGACTGGTGAAAACGAGGGAGGATGGAGGAGGGAAGGAGGATGGAGTGAGCAGGGATGGGGCCTCAGAGAAGTGACACAAAGGAGTCAGGGCAAGGGTATTTGGGTTTCAGGTAGATCTTGGATTGCATTTAAATTCAAAAAATGATCTCATGCTTAAAAAGGTTGGAGACCACTGCACTAAGCCAACGGCCCAGGCCAATGTGCTTTACTTCAACAAACTGCACGATAATATCTATAATATATTGTAGTACTTTACCTTATGACAACATTAGTACAGCCATTGTTAAGGCTCACTCTACCTCCTAGTGAAGTCAATGAGAATCTTCTAAAGGACTTCAATGTGAACTAATGTGGGCTTCTTTGAGAATCTTGCTTCTTCTAACCAATAGCATGCTAAACATAATTAAGTGCCTGATATAGTTTGGGAAAAATAAAATCCCTAACAGCAACAGTACTTTTCTAAACTACAGTAGATAATAATTTTTAAAAATGTGACTAAGTGAATAAACTATATTCTTGCAGAAAATAGGCTGGGCAGCTTTAGACCTAACATAAGGGTCAACTGTAATATGTTGAACATAGGGATGTAAAATCCTATTTAATCAATCAACCATTTAGAAACAAAAATCTTTTCATGGAAATGAGAACATTTTTGTTCTTTTTCATCAGAAATAATATTTTAATTCTAACATACTGTGATCGTGTGGCATATTATTTGATAACTACATGATATTTTCTGGAATCCAGTATGTAGATTTTGTCAGTGAATGCCCACTTAAAAAGAGATAGTAAAGTAATTTTGCTTGTTAAATCATTTGTTTGTAATAGCCACAGAAGCTATAAAATAGGATTGTTTTGTTTTGGTTTAATCCTTTACAATATGGCAGACACTGATATCCCTGTTCTCCTTTTCCCTCCTCCTGCATGTTTTTCCTCAAGGCTCACAGCCAAAATAGCAGTGCTCCATTGTCTTTATCTGAATACAAGTATCACTGTCAAAACAGCTCTGGAAATGCAACAGCGTGATAGTACTTTTGTAAACCCTCTTCTTTTTGGCCTGTTTCACAGAACCAGAGTATATATTACTACGAGTCCCTATTTTTAGGGTATATTATTTTCGTTTTCTGGGTTTATATTAGTAGCAGATTTGATTCTTACGTATCTGACCAAAATCAGGGTTTTTCAGAGCTTTTTCCTTTTATTTACTTAAATGAGTAATCCCACTGCAATGTTCCCTAGCGTACTTTAATCTGATACCATTTCAAATGACACTATGTGAACTTGCTCTAGGGAAACTTTAATGTACACTCATGAGGCCTACACAGACCAATTAATATGCAACACACTTGAGTGCACTTTAGAAATGACACCCTTGTAATCCACATTATTGATCCATGTAGACAAGCCCCTAGAAACAAGTAAGCATTTCTAGTATTTTTCTGGTATTTACTGAAGAAACATCAACGTCATTTCCTTTTCTATAGTTGGTGACATATCAGTGCTTATCAGTTAAAACCTAAATTGAGAAACCCTATCAATGGCTACCAAAGCAATTATTGAGAATGATGAAGAGAAAATTAATGTATATTTAAGACCCAGAATATATGACTCCAAAATGGTTAACAGTTGCAAAGCTGATATAAAATTGGGTCTAAACTACTTGGCAGTGCTTTTATTTTACACTTCATGTCCATGAAAAAAAATTGAAATTTGCAATGTTCTCTCTCATAAAATACATGAAAAGTTGCAAGTAATATAATATGAGCAGCAATCTTATTTTTAAATAGTTCTTACATCTCTGTTTTGCCATGAATATTTTGAGACATATTCATGTTTAATGTGGTAAAAGGGATTTGTTTGGGGGGGAAGGGAGGTAGAATTGTTCCTTAATGCAGTTTGAATTATCAAAGGTCTGTATCATATAATTCACAAAAATTCTGTTTAATAATGTATGCTTTAAAATCATGTTCAGTGTCTATATAAACAATGAACACAACAAAATACATAGAAATATACCAACCGATAATCCATTTTTCAACCACCTGATTGTTGGAATAGGCTTGCCTGTGGCTACACAAGGCCAGTATAGATCACTGCCTATGTCTCTCTCTGTGTCATTGATATGTTCAACCCATTCTGGATATGCTGAAAAACAAAGAAAACATAATTCCTTGTAATTATTAAATATAAGTTTAACAATTTTTTTGCATCATTAGTTAATTCTAACTCATGTTTTTATCCTCAATATTCCCCTAAGAATTAAGCAATAGCACTGAATCTCAAAAGCCAATTTGTATTGTGGAATTGGACTAAGACAATACATTTCCTAACATGATGAAAAATATTCTGAAGTGCTAATGCTCTTTCTTTAGGAATCTGTTATAAAGACACAGATAAGCAGCCCCGCTGAACCAGGATTGGAGGTTCACTGCAATAGCTCTTCACAGTTCACTAAAGCTAGTTTTTCCCCTTCATTCCTCAATTACCTAGGACACGAACTCCTAAAAACTTGCCAATGGTTAGGCTTTTGGGGTGCTGATGCCACTGCCAATGATGCTGACCAATATTGTCTCAATGTTCCTTGTACTTGAAAAATGTTATTGTATTTTAATGTACTGTACATTGTTCCCTGTCTAAATCAATATGTTGTCTCTTGTGTTATATTTAGATTATAATTTCTCTGTCACAGGAACAGTCCTGTTGGGCTGTGTGTGTACATGGCTTAGCAGCAGAGTAGGGTCCTTGTCCATGACTGGGGCTTCTAGGCACTATGGTAATACAAATAATACTACTTCTTTGAGAATTTATGAAGTCTTTTCTTTGGTACCATGAGGCTAGCTAGAATGGACCTGACCAACTTAGACATGTTCAGCACAGGAAGGTTCTGATGGAGGATGAAGCGCAGATGTTATGAATCAATATTTCAGCTTGGCCGCCCTATCCTTTTGTGAATGGGACCTGAATCCTCAAATATGACATTTGTCACCTATGTGGGCTTCCCCTAGGCATTCCAGTCAGCCTGGGTTGGGGTCAGTGAATGTCACTGGTTACCATAGGTGCGAAAGGCCTTAAAGCCAGGAGAGCGTGGCATGCATCTTATATCAGACCCAGTACCCAGACACCGATGAACAGTCTACTACACTAAGAACTAGACTAAACTTATTCTAATTGGTAACTATATACAAAACCATTGCCAAATTAACATGATAGGTACTATATAAACAAGAAGACAACGGAAGATTTTAGAAATACAGAGATCTCAGCTCCAATAACCATCACAGGTAGTAAGAAGGAATTGAGAGAAGTTGGGGGCAGTGTAACTGTGTGCAATGATATGAGGCACCAGAAGGAGCTGACGCTGCTCACATGGTACTATTGAGGGAAAAAACTCTAGCAGACGGTGACCATGGAATGGACATGTGTAGTCATTTGAAGAAGAAGAATCATTACCATATTGTGCTATTTACTAACATTAATACCTTGTTTTAAGCAACAATACATTAGCATTTTTGATGCACTGATGGTGTTTTACATCTCATACCACTTCAGATTTTCAGTTCATTCTTAAAAATATATGTGGGGAAGGAGCAGAAAGGTTTTTCTTTGCTTTATTTATAATTACTCATGTATCTTAGCAAACTATTGTTTGTGACAGATATATAACTATACCATTATATATGTGTAAATTCAGTTCACTACAAGTGTAGCAGTACTGTTTATAATTGTTATATCAGGCTCATACTTTAACGTGCAGTGTACTCACAAGGTTTTATTTGCATAGAAAAAAATCAAACTCTTCTTCTTAGACTGTAAGCATCAGTGCATGTCAGCTACAGCAGGATGTGCAAGAATATAATTCCTAAACTAATTACAAGTGATGGCATGAAGTGTTTCACAAGGCCAGTCAACTGTAAGTCATTCTGAGTGACAAATTGTGCTGAAATTTTAGCCAAAGGCATACACAAACTGTAATGAAATAATGAACATAAAAAGTATGCAAAGCTAGTACTACAGATATGTCTTAAGCCAATTAAAGCAATTCAGTCTTATAGCTGGAAATGTATCTTTAACTCACCCTCTTGAAAATATTCATTTATACAAGCTCTTGCTGAATTATTGTGCAGAATCTACTGATGCAACAAGATGAGGTCCTTCAGCCAAAGGGAAAATATATAACACTTTTTATATCTAATCTCTTTTAACCACGACAGTCCTTCATTTCCCTCATTCCATATTGTTTCTTGGAACTGCTGTAAGCTCTTTCTATAGGATCTATGCCCATATTTCCACTTCCTTCTTTTTGCCATCTTTGCTCTAATGCGTAACTGCAACCCTATCTATGTGGGAGCACACCCTACAAAATATTCATAATACATATCCCTATAATTACCCCCACTAAGCCCTCACAAAATGTTAAAATGCATATATTTGTAGCACAGATAACTAATAGCAAATGTAGAATCTGTAAGCCAAATAAAGATTCCACTCTACCCTCCTGCCACAACTCCACTCCAAAAATAGGAAATTTTTATGAAGTAAAATAAATTAAAAAAAATATGGGCATGAATATTGGATCCAATCTCACTGCTTTACATCTCTTACTATAGTCTCCAGAAAGAGAAAATTTCAATTTGAAATTTCAGTTTGAGCAAAAGCTTTCATTTAACTGAAAAGCTCATGAGAAGGTAATCTTGATAACTGAGAACTCACAAATGCATACAATTATATTAAACTATGGGAAAAAAGAATAACAAGCACCTCTTCTCATAAGTGTATGAGTCTCAGAAACATAAGGCAAGATACAAATTTACTAAAGGGACTTGAATTGTCCTATACCAATTGCAATAACTGTAATCATAAAGAATACTGCACATGGCAAGAAATACTATAGTGAAGGTGGCCTTACATTAGTAGTTCATAGGTCATCAAGGAAAGAATACTGAAAATCAGTAATGTATCAAATAATTAAATGGACATGTGTCTCCAATGGGAAAAAAAGCCAAATATATTTAAAACCTAGAAAAAGTAAAGTAGGGAATGCTTAAAAAAAATATTAACATTAATATACATTAGTAAAACATGCCACTGAAGTTAGGATTAAACAGACATTTAAGGGACCTGTAGAATCTTTAGAAAGAGCAAGTATATAAAAGAGGAACTGTCGGAGGAAAGAAGAGATAGAAAGGATGAAAAGAACCAGACAGAATGAGGAAACATGAAGTATGATAAATTCCCTTAGCAATTTTTAGATTCAATTGTTCTACAATTAAGCAAATTAGCTCCCATTATGCATATTTGTCATTTTTAAAACCTTGCACATTGCAGTCAAGATGTAAGTATAGTTACTATAATGAAATAAATTAAGCAGTTGTTCAATTAATAGATCATTTTTATGGTTGTCTCACAATGCATGAATTTTGGATTTTGTTTTATTAAGTCAAACAACAGTGTGTCAAAATGATTCATTAAATAAACATGGATATCAAGTGTGAAAACACAGGTGATTCCTAGCATTTGAATTGGTGAAGAATTAAAATGTTCTATCTACCTTGAACATAAACTCTTGCCTGATGTTTATCTTGTCCTTTATAGTTTTGAGCTTCACATTCATAAGTCCCTTCATCTTCAAACTGAATATTTAAGATTCTGAGAACTGCACCAGACATGCTTATCTCAGCAGTTGTTGGCATGGGTTCAAGATACTTATTCCATCTAATCTCAGGAACAGGACTTTGAAAAAAATACAATAATACAAGTTAGCACTGTTTAGGAACTGGATTTCATTTGTATTGTGCAGAAATGTATTTCCTGCTGAAATGTTTTTGTGTTAAATATCCTGAACTTTTGCTCCCAATGAGATATGAAAGCCAATATATTTTTCTACAACTAAATTAAAATATACTTACTTCCCAAGTGCAAAACATTCCAGTGTTACGTTTTGCCCCAGGAGTGCATATGTATCCTTGAATTTAACCTTGATATCAGCTGGATATACTTTAGGTCCTAAGATTAAAAGAGATTCATAAACATAGCTGGTCACTGGCAGAAATTAACACATCAATTTTAACTTACATAGCTAAAGAAAATTTCTTAAAATTCTAGATGGAATTCTTCTTTACAATATGTGATACTACACCCATTATCAATGAGGCCTGACTTAACACTGAGGCTGTGTCTACACTTCACCCCTTTTCTGGAAAAGGGATACAGATTAGACACTTTGGAATAGCAAAATCTGTGGGGGATTTAAATATCCCCTGTGGCATTTGCATTTACATGGCTGCCGCTTTTTTCCGGCTTGGGGATAAGCCGGAGAAAAGCGCCAGTCTAGACGTGATTCTCCGGAAAATAAGCCCTTTTCCGGAGGATCTCTTATTCCTACTCCAAAGATACAGAGCAGTTCTCCTGCTGTTTCATAGTCTGGGGTTAAGGGTAGATTCCTCCTCTGTCTTCTAGACCTGACTCAAGTTAGGCTGGCATAGGATCCACAGTTTGTCTATTAATGAATAAGTGGCATATATTGCTTAGTGTTATAACTGAGATAGTTATCCAGTAGTCCTAACGCCAATTAACATTTTTTTCTGTGCACAGTAATCACTCACGCATGGAGACATACCATGAGTGTTTATTCTAAGACCTCTCTAAATGAGGAAATTCTGCAGTAATCATTCTATTACAACAGTAAATAAAGCTGCAACAGGAATCTAGTGTGTTCTTTAAAATTTCAAACGCTGGTTCACTAACTGCCTTAAGATTTATCTCAGAGCTAAAAAATACTGCAGTAAATGGGGGAAAAAAATCGACACAAACAGAACACTTAACAAATACTTACGGTCTGCCTGGGGAATAAGTGGAATGAATTTGCTGAAAACACTCTTCGTGATTGAAGGACTGGACACAAAACATGAATAATTGCCTTTATCTGATGCTTCTACATTTGCAATGTAGAGATTGCCATTTGTCTGTGACACAAACCGTCGTTTATCCAAAGTAATGAATACTGGGAACTCATTTAGAAGCCAGCGATAACTGAGATCATCTAGAGGCAAATATTTTCTAGTTAATATTTAGCAAAACCAGGAGTAATAGTATCAGCTGCTTGTACCAAATCAAGACACAGTATGTTATGTAGTATCCTCTATAGTGATGTGAAAGTCAGTGCCTTTTGCAGAGTAAACAATAAGGATGACTAAAAATTGGGGGTCTGTAAAGCTAACCAGAAACCTAGAAAACCCATCTGTTTATGAATTGATTTACTTCCCTTTAATCAGCAATTTATTAGTTTGTATTTAAGATTATGGAGTCATGTAAGAAATAAGGACACATATCTCAGAGCAGCAAATTAAAGGAGTAAAAGTAATAAGGGATAAAATATGTTTGCCAGCTCATCAGAAAGTCAACTTAAATTCTTAAAAACAAAACATTAAAATCAAAATGTTGTACTGTCTGCTAAAAAGAGTAAGATGAACTAAGATGAATGTTTGAGAGATACTATCTATTTACTTTTGAAGTTCAAAATGCTCCATTTAATGTTCTGAAAAATATGAGGTGATATAAAACTAAACTAAAGATGGCTTCTATGAAAAATAAACCACATGGATTAAAAATAGAGACAATAGGTTAGGCCATGATTTTAAAGGTATTTAGGCATTGCTCCATTCAACGTTGTAATGCCTAACTGGTTTAGGACCTTAAATCTCATATTTAAAAGTATCATATGTATTCAGGACTAGATTCCACAAAGGGGATTGCAAATGCGGTGTTGCAATGCCTAACTTTTAGGTGCATTGCTTAGAGGAGTCCCTAAATTATGTGCCCAGGCCATCAACAGAAAAAAATGGGGAGTTCCACTTTAGAACGCAATAGCTCAAGTGGTTAGAGTATTCACCAGGGATATAGGAGAGCTGGGTTCACAGTCCATGCTCCGCATGAAGCAGAGTGGGCAACTGAACCCATGCCTACTGGTTAAAAGAGACGGTACCATCACAGCCACCTCTCCCTCCTCTGGCAGCTGTGCTTTGTTCAGGCCTCAGTCCAGCAAGGGCACTATGACAGAATGTCGATCAGACTGGACCCTGCAATTAAGGGTACTTCTACTTTGTGAATTATGTTGGGGCATTGGCATGATGTAGCCACTGGGTGTCAGGACTGCCATGGCTTTGTGTATGCCCACCAGGAGAAATGTAGGTGTCTAAGGAATGTAGGCACCTTACTGGCATAGATGGCAACTGAGCAGGGGTTCTGAGGAGCTAAAGTTTAGGTGCCTAAAGTGCCTGTGACAAACCTAAATCTCTTGGATTTGGCTTTTGGGACCCTAAGTCTCACTGAAAGTCAATGGGACTTAGGTTCCTCAGTGAGTTAGGCACCACAATACCTAATTACCTTTACAAATCTGGGACTTATGCCATTAGGGAGGAGATGAGAGAGAATTAACTTCTTCTGAGGTACCATCTCATCAGCTGACTCACTATAGGAACTGGCATTATAATCTGTTAATTTAGGTGCCTAATATTAGGCACCACAGTCCATAATTAGCTTATAGAATACGGCTATTTCTTCCTCCATGTATATACTCATTGTAGGATCACTTTTGGTAATGTGACATTATATACAGCAATCATTTATTGTATAAATAAAGTGTAACTATTTGAAGGAACGTAATTGTTTTGGTATTTCTTCAACAGATTTAATCAACGATTTGGCTATTAGGAAAATAAGAATTTTGCATGCTCTATATATCTTTCTTGAGGATGAATTCTCCATCAACTAGAGAATATCTATTATGGGGGAGTTAGCAATAATAGCAAGTTTCCTGAAAAGAAGCATAATTTTGCCCTCTAATACCCATTGTCTAACTACTATCTGAAAGCATTTGTTTGCAGAGCTAATTTAAATTTGCTTGCTTTCAAACCTTCAGCTGCAGCTTTTCATGTGGCAAGCTAAGGCTCAGAATTGGTAATTACTGCACCAAAATAAAGAGACTGAATAACATTTAATGTTAAATTCATGTCAAACTTGAATTAAACATTGTTAAATTGTATTAACAGACAGACATTTTAAGACCAATAAGAATAAAAGCTGTATTTTTCTTCTGTTTACATGATGTCAATATATAATGTTATTACAACAGTAAAAGAGATGATGTATAAAGTTAAAATGCAATGGCCAAATACTGTTCTCACTAAGGTACATAAATCTCTTGGATCTGGTCTTTGGGAGCCTATTGACTTCATGGGTACCAGGATGAAATTAAAATGATCATGTGAAATTTTTGGTTGCTGATTTTCCTGAATTTTTGGTTGCTAGGGTATCGACTGCATAAGATCAATTGGTCTTATCTTAGGTAGGTCTCTGGTGCCTTGGTGTAGTAGCTATGTACCTCAGTACCTAATATATTTATCCTCCCAGTAGGCCTGTGAAGCAGACAATTGCTATTACAGATGTGGAACTGAAGTGAGGCTAAGTAATTTTCCCAAGGTCACACAGGAAATCTGTGGTGGAGCAAGGAACTGACTCAGGCAATGGATGGTACTCCTTTCCAAATTCCAGAGAATCATGGAAATGGAGGACTGGAAGGGACCTCAATAGGTTTTCTAATCTAGTTCCCTATAATGAGGCAGGTCTAACTATTATTAGACATCCTTTGCCAGGTTTTCATCTAACTTGCTCTTAAGAACTTCCAGTGAAAGAGATTCCACAATCTTCTTAGGAAAAATATTTTATTTCTTTTCAGTTATATTATTTCTAATTTGAAAAACAGTTTGTAAATTCAAAAATTAATTTGTACCTTATTGTGGTCATTATGTATATAAAGCCTTAGAAATATACATTACAATATAATTTCAGCTTCTAATAGGCTTTCTTTATTGTTTATTGCATATTACTATATACATTTTTAATAGTTCAAAGGCAAATTGACAAGAAAAATCAGCCATGTGTTGTTTGCATTGTGCTTTTTTCTATTCTAGTTTATACTGTGGAAAATTTCTCCCTCTTCTTATACACTGTTCATCCATAAACATAAGGGCTACGTCTACATTGGCCCCTATTCCGTAATAGGGATGCTAATGTAGCACTTTGGAATAGGCAAATCCGTGGGGGATTTAAATATCCCCCGCGGGATTTGCATTTTCATGGCTGCCGCTTTTTTCCGGCTTGTAGATAAGCCAGAGAAAAGCGCCAGTCTGGACGCGATCCTCTGGAAAATAAGCTCTTTTCCGGAGGATCTCTTATTCCTATTTTCCTTGAAAGTAGGAATAAGAGATCCTCCGGAAAAGAGCTTATTTTACGGAGGATCGCGCCCAGACTGGCGCTTTTCTCCGGCTTATCTACAAGCCGGAAAAAAGCGGCAGCCATGAAAACGCAAATCCCGCGGGGGATATTTAAATCCCCCGCGGATTTGCCTATTCCAAAGTGCTACATTAGCATCCCTATTATGGAATAGGGGCCAATGTAGACGTAGCCAAGCTGTCCAAAACTGATCTAATAGATTTGTTTGAGTAAAAAATTACTGCTGTTTATTATATACTAGCCAATTAGCCCGTCATAAGATGGGATTTTCAGGTCTTCTTTCCTGAGCTCTCTCGCTCTGTCTCTCTCTTTCCCTGTCCTCCTACTGCCTCCCCCCCTCTCTCAGGTCTCCTCCACCTCCTGCCTCTCTCTCCGTCTCTTTCTTTCTCTTCTCCCCCTCCTGCCTTTCACTCTCCCTTTCACTTTTCCTCCTCCTCCTGCCTCTCTCTCTCCTTCATCTCTCCCCGCCCCCCTTCCCCTTCCCCTTCCCTCTCGCCATGGGCTTGGCTGAGTGCTGACTGCTCAGCCGGGCTGCTGCGAGGGAGGGGGGCAGGGCGGTGACATACAGGGCCAGGGGACGGGACCAGGTACGTCACCACCGTCCCTTCCCCTCACCCCTGGGGGAGCCGAAACAGCCTCTTGTGCTCTGGCTCCCCTGGCGGCCCAGCTGAGGGGCGCAGCACTCAGCTGAGTGCCACAGCAGGAGGGGAAGGGGCCGGTGATGTACACGGCCCCACCCCCTGGCCATATATATCACCGCCCCGCCCTCCTTCCTGTCTCAAAAGGTTGCTTGCTGCCGCTTGCTCCCCCGCCGGGGCCCAGCTGAGTACCACGCAGCCTCTCTCTCTCCATACATCATTGAGCACTGCTCAGCTGGGCCCAGTGGGAGCGCCACAGCGCACCACGCAGGGAGTGGAAGGGGGCGGGGCTGACCGGAAGGAGGGTGGAAAGCAGAGCTGAGGGGGGATCGTGGGCTGTGGGGCTGGAGGAGAGGATGGGGGGGGCCCAGAGGAAGGTGGGAGGGAAGCAGCGCTGGCGGGGGGGAGGTGTCTGGGAGGCTGTGGGGCTGGCCGAACTGCCACGGAGGGAGGGAAAAGGGGGCAGGGCGCTGACGTACATGGCCAGGGGGCATGGCAATGTATGTCAGCGTTACAGGCCCACAGACAATGGGCTACTATATATATGATGAGCCAAGAAAAAACCTCTCTCTCTCTCCATACATCATTGAGCAAACAAGACCACAGGTTTTCAGAGGAGGAGAGGAATATAATCAAAGACATTATTTAATTTAACTAATTGAAATATTAAAACTGTCCAGAAATCTTTGTTTATTTAATGAGCCAGTCCATGCTCCAAAGGACTAAAAGAATATCAGGAGTCATTTACACTGTATATACCAATGATCTCTTATCCTATTTATTAGATTTGAATTTAAAATGTATCTAATCACACATATACACCCTATTCTTCCAAACTATAGGGTATGAAAACAGTGCAGTTTCAGCTGACTTACCTGGATAATGGTAAGGAGGCTCACAAAGAAGCACTGCTCCGACACCCTCCCGTACTTTTACCTCATAGCGTTCCTCAGGTGGAAATGTATCAAGGTCTAGATTTTTTTTTAAGACAGAGACAATATCAAGATTTTTTTTAATTCTTTTCTACAGCTTCTTTAGAGATAAATGTAAAAATATGTCAACACAAAGTGTGGGGCTATAAATCCTCTTTTGTTTTAGTTCTGCCATCATCAACTGCAATGGCTCTGCCTGTTCTAACTCCTGCACTTGCAACTGTTTATAAAGAAAAAAGAAAGGCTGGCCTTGGCTCTGATCCTCAGGTCCATTTAGACCCAAGAACTCAAGGATGGGTAGGCAAAAGTGGTTTCTTAGAACTTTTCGTTTCCCTAAGGGTATGTCTACACAGCAAAGTTATTTAGAAATAACAGCAATTATTTTGAAATAACTTTACTAGCGTCTACACAGCCAAACCACTATTTCGAAATAAATTCAAAATAGTGGAGCACTTATTTCGAATTTGGTAAACCTCATTCTACAAGGAATAACCCCAAATTCGAAACAGCTATTTCGAAATAAGTGTTGTATAGACACTTATTTCGAAATAGGGAGCCTCCAGCCTTCCCAGGGTGCCCTGGTGGCCACTCCAGCCTCAACCAAGAACACTTCTCTCCCTTGCCCTCTCCCCAGAGCCCTTAAAGGGATTGACTCTGGCCACAGTGCCTGTGCCAGCTCCAAGCCTACCAGCCCAGAGCCAGCAGTCACTGCCCCTGACCCAGTGGCCCAAAACCATGAGCCAGCAAGCCACTGGCAGCCAGCCCTCCACTGCTCCGCAGGAGCAGTCTCCCAGCTCCCAGGAGCCTGCCAGGGCCCGGAGAAGGTGGGCGCCTTCCTGGTCCAGGGTGGAGATGGACCTTATTCAGGTCCATAACCTCCACACTAGACGGAGGAACGCGGCCGTCTACAGCAGGATAGCTGACAGCCTGGCCACCAAAGGCCACATGAGAACCCAGGAGCAGGTTCGTATGAAAATCAAGTTGGTCCAGCGAGACCCCCCTACCCTGAGCTTCCCCTCCCACTTATTCCCCTTGCTTCCCCCTACCAGATCCCTCCTCCCAGGTTTCTCCCTCCCCTCTCCTGCCTCCTTTCCCCAGTCTCATCAGAGTTTCATTCCCTCCCCCCAGTTTTATTAAATAGAGTTTGTGTTCATGAAAATACATGTATTTTATTTGACATCAGAAAGGGGGTTAGGGAGGGGTAAGTGGAAGGATGTGAGGGAGGAATGAGGCACAAGCCCCCAGTGGGGCAGACCAGGGAGGCTCTTAGTGCTCCTCAGGATGGAAGCTCTCTCGCAGGGCCTCCTGAATACTGACAGCCCCCCGATGGACCTCCTGGATGGCAGCCTGCAGAAAGTACAGCCAGGCTCACAGCAAAGCATCCAAGAGAAGCACCAGAGTGCCCAGGGGCATGTCTGGCTCCATGTTTCAGAGTGCTGTGGTGTCCCGAGTGAGGGCAAGCAGAGCACACAGAGACAAAATGCTTTGCTGTCCCTCATCGAGGTAGACAAGCAAGCAGGAAAACCTGAGAACTGGCTGTCCGGTTGGGTCCCTTTAAGCACAGGCCTCAGATAGCCTCAGGCAGCAGCCACGCACAGGAAGTCCTGACCTGGTGCGCTGCTGGAACTGGTTCTGGCCAGCCTTAAATGCGATTCACAGTCCACTCAGTGTGGGTGCGCTATTTCAAAATAGCAAAATGCTATTTCAAAATGCATTTTGTGTGTAGACACGTTATTTCGAAATAAGATATTTTGAAATAACACTATAGTGTAGACATACCCCAAGTGATCAGCTATCTAGAAAGCCAATTCAACCCCGGTTGTATCTAGGAGCATCTCCATGGCATCTCCCAAGATGAACCAGGCTGCTTGTGCCTCAAGCACTCTCTTCAGCTACATCTCCTATGCCATTTGAGATGGGGAGGCACAAAGCAGTGGAGATCTTTAGCTCGCTGGCAGAACCAGTGCTATGGACCCTTTGTGCCAGTGGAACAAGGAAAAGGTCTTCTGAAGAAGGGCCATGGATCAGGACATTGTTTAGTTGCACATTCTACAGTCTGTGGTATTGAACTTATGATGGCCACAATGATAAGACATTGTGCTTTGGTTGCATGTCTGTTACAGAGAGCAGATTATTTTTATTAATTTAAAA
Organism: Pelodiscus sinensis; assembly: GCF_052426305.1. Lineage (NCBI taxonomy): Eukaryota > Metazoa > Chordata > Testudines > Trionychidae > Pelodiscus > Pelodiscus sinensis. Next base: position 54,212,712 of record NC_143052.1, on the reverse strand, counting down.
AATGGTACCTATAAGATGGTTGTAAATGCCTTCCTTTGTCACTTTCATTGTTGTGTCTCTTCTCAAATTAGACTGTAAACTCCTTGGGGGGCAGGGGCTGTCTTTTACTAAGAGATTGCATAGCACAAAGTGCAATGTGTGTGGGAGAATCCAGAATGGGTTTTCTATGTGCTAATCAGTCTATATAATCAGCCTAAGCATTAAAAGATGTGCAAAATACCCTTCCCATCAAAAGCCAAAGGAATCATGCAACCTGAAATCATTCAGATTATTTCAACTCTGTTAGGCTGCACCTGCTCTTCTCTTTTACTTAGTTCCCAAAGTTGCTAAAAGTGTCGGGTCCCAGGATCTAACTACAACTAAATTTCGTGAGTAGCAAGACAGAATCAATTAGGATAGAAATTGCATACACATTTACACAAAAGGACATCAATTTGATTTATGAGCTACTATAACTGAGAAGGCACAGTAGAATAAATACTGTACACATTGCAGAGGAACTACAAAATAGTTAATTCCCAAAATACAGAAAGAATAGGATGAAGATGAAAGGCTCAATAATCTGTTAAATTCAGCAGATGTCTGAAATGAGAAAATTATATACCAATATCATTTGCCAAAATCGATTGACCTTCTTAAGTAGTTAGCCATGATATTTGCTTCACAACATAAAATGATGACCCTAAACTCTTTCTTTTCCCAGAGGCAGACCTGCACAATTTCTTGTCAGGTTTGCTCTATTTTTCATTACCCATCTCATCTTGACATTCTGCAGTTGTATATTTATTATAATGATTGTAAAAACTACTAGTGCTATCCTTTAGTGGAAAATGCAAAACAAAGTGATTACTAGTTTGAATATGGCCAACATAGGGTTTGAGGAAAGAAAAAAAAATCTAATTGTCATTGTTTTAATACTTACTTTACTAATTTTCAGTTAAAATTTGTAAATGCATAGCTTTATTTATGGTGTGTTTTGGAGACATTTGTGAAGTTTTGGAATAATCACCACAAATTCAAAGGCAAAGTAAAGAAGAGGCAATTTAATTGTAAAAAAAACCACATTAGGATTTTACTAAAATAGAATGACCTGTGTCAGACTGCATAGAGATGCCTGTACAATTTGGAATCTATAACTGCACACTTTCTTCCAACTTATAAAATGCTGTAAATGCTAATTGGCTCGGTGTCTAATCTGCATAATGACTATAATAATTATAAATAATATGAATACTTGAACTCTAATTGGAAGCTATCTATTATTAAACATAGTGCAAGAATTTGTATAACCATTTTAGAGTTATAACTGTACAGTGACTATGGAAATATCCTTCCTCTATTTGGCTACTCCAGCCCCTCTGCTTTGATTTTGCTCCTGTTCTTACAATTTTCAATTGGTTTTTCACCAAAAAGGAGGTGGTTCAACTGACTGCCATCAGCATAAGCCAAAACGCACCAATAATTTATATGAAAAAAGAAAATTCCCCAAAGCAAAAGAAGTTTGTGTGTGTGTGTGTGTGTGTGTGTGTGTGTGTGAGAGAGTGTTACTATATCATAAAAATAATTATTACTTGAGAAGCCAGCACTATAGCTGCAGGACACTTTCATTGTCTATCTTTTAATAGAGCCTTACACCTACTTAAAGAGAGACAATTGCTCCCCTCCACCAACTTGTTCAGGTCTGCAGCTGTCAGCATCTACAACGTGAGCTACTGCAATACATGCCACACCATTGATATTAAAGTGAATGTGTGCCTACTGGATGAATTTACTTTCATTACAGAAAAACTATAATCCAGCATTGAATTTCTGCTAGAAAATGTACTATGGAGTATTTTTATTTAAAATACAAATGACACTTGCATCCAGACTTATGTGAAAATCCATGAATCTGGCTTCACTTTGAAATATTTCATCATTATTCACAAAAAGTGAAATACTGCCCTGTGCAGAGAGCACTTGTCTCTCTCAAGCCTTTAATGTTGGGATGAAGCAATCCATAGGGCCTTATTTGGGATCCCTGCACAAGGATGGATTTTACCTTGTATTTTGATGCATAAAATATTTCCAGGATTATATCACTTTAAGGGGGAAATTAAAAAAAAACACAATTCTTTCTCCAGATGATAAAATCTAATCATTTGTGTTTCCCAGGTATATCCCTTTTAAGTGAGGGATGACCCCAATTTTATAAGAACAGTCTCAATATTTGGAAATTTGCCTTATATAGGCACCTATTCCTCCCACCTCCATCCCAATTTTTCACATGTGCTTTCTGGTCAACTTAACCACAGTACCAAAGTACCTATTGTTGACTGTATGTATATGGAAAACACTGGCTAATGATTGTCTGAAGTTGACAGAAATGCCCTCAGCAGGACCTTACATGAGATGTAAGGAATATAGCATTCTTTTCACTATAAAAATGACACATCATCCATTTTAGAACTTCAATCTATTTTGACATGGATGACAGATGACCTTCATCATGTGAACTTTTTGACAACTTCCCCCGGGTTCCATGTTGTCTTAAAAAAAAAGTAGGACACTATATACCTAAAGATTGTGAGAATTCCTCCTTTCTGTCTAACTACATTGTGTGGCCCTCTTTGCAGATATAAACGCAAGGCCTCTCAGATGGTTACAATGCCAAAATCAGGATGAAGAGTTATACTGGTTTAAAAACTTAATCTTGTTACAGACTAACTTGGGTAACCCTCTGAAGCTTGTTGTCTCTGTCGATTATGACCCTTTATATATATAATTTTCACAAGCAATACAAAGATACAATGCAGTGACAATAAAATGCTGCAACAATAATAAAATTAAATATTGACCATTTAAATCTAATCACTATGTACTTATCTGTTTTAGAATTAATAGTTGCTTACATCCAAAACTTAGAGCAGCTTCAGCACTTCGGACAGTTCCAAAGATATTTGATGCTATACAAACATATTTCCCAGCATCCTTTGATTTCTCTGGGTTATTGATAAGAAGTCTACCTCCCACAATACTATAGCGTTCCTTTGTTAAATCAATATCCCAGTTATTTAGTTTCCATCTATTAAAAAAAGAAAAGATTATGTGATTCTTGCAACAGTTTTACTCAAAATATTTACAAGACAACTCTTCATATATGGATTCACAACTTGATGTTAATTGTAAAAAAATGATATTATATTCATGTATTTACAATACATGGTTTTATTTTAATTTTCCTCAAACAAGGCTCTCAAATTTGAACAGCCTTAAATAACCTATAATCATGATATAGGCTGTGACGTCGTAGCTGTGTGAGTCCCAGTATATTAGAGAAACATGGCTGGTGAGGTAATATCTTTAAACAGAAGTTGGTTCAACAAAAGATATTATCTTACCTAAGTTCTCTCTCTATAAACAAGATGGTCAGCCCAGTCAACTAGGTGAGAAGAAAAAACATCTGCGAGGTAAGACTACAGGAACTATATGGTGGGGACATGTAGTTAAAAAACCCACACACACTGTGCAGCAGAAGAGTTGCATTTTAATTTCTTCCAGATCCTCCCCTGTACACTTGGGGATCTACAGGCCAAGGAGGTTAATTCAGGCCTAAAGTAATAGTATTCCCAGTGGAAAGAGATTTGTTTTAACAATGTCATTATCTTAAAAAAACAAAATGAATGAGGAGCCCATTCTCACTGCTACAAGGATGACTGCATGAGAGACTGGGTGAGTAAATGAATGGACTGGCTCCTGCATCAGATTGTGCTGATGTGGCATTATTTCATAAAATGCAACCACAACAACACAGGAACTCATTGGACCAAATTTATCCCAGTTGTAACTGCACTCATTTCCAAAAAGAAAGTTATGCCAGAATTGAATATGACCCAATATTTATAAACTGCCTACACAATTGCATGGGAATAGATAGGTATTATTATGTCCACCAGAGGGAGCGCATAATCTGGTTTGAAGGTAATAGAAATGTACCGGCATACATTTTCTTTTTGTATTTTATTACTCTCTGTTTTGTTTCTTCAACAAAAAAGAAGTCTATTGAAATGTGTTAAACACACTAATAGTTTGGGTGCTAAAATTGATTAAATATTAACATTTAAAAGAGAAAAAAACATGCAAAGTAGTTTCAATGAACCTATATCCCTAACAAGATCAAAACTCAATAACTTTGAAACAGGAACCTTTTCCATAGTAGCAGCTGCAAGCAATAGTTAAAATAACAACAATAGTAATTTCTTTAATAATAAAAATGGAATTAAAGAATGTTATTTCACCAACATGAGGAAAAACACATGTCGACATTATTAAAAAATTGTAAAATACATGTGGAAATATATAAAGGTGGTTATCACATACATAGTTTAAACTGTGATTAAACAGAACATTTTGCAGAAATGGGAATCTGTGGTTATTCAGAAGAAAAAGACATAGTAAATATGTTTTTCTGAACTTATTAATTTGAGGTCAGTACACAATCATGTTTCCTTGATCTTACTTGAATTTTTCCTTTGTATGAACATAATATTATTTATGTTCCTCTGTAAATCAAGGAATTAAAGTACCTTAAAAATAAACCTTAATGGAATCATTCAAAATGAGCAGAAACCATTACTGAGTAATCATGGATCTTATTACTATAAATACTGTCTCTTCTCATGGAGTTCCTCTCTTTCACCCCCATAAGCAAATACTTAGGAGTAATTTCATGCACAAGACAAAAGACCTATTTTGTTCAGCACAACTTTGCATGTGCTAAAAGCTTCTAAGGAGTGCAGGTCTTTTCAGAGTAAGAACTATTGTTACACTTACTGTGTCACTGCTAAAACAAATTGTAATCTCTTTAGGCGATGGAACACTTTTGTATTTGTTGTGTAATGAGTTTGGCACACTTTGAGGTGTATATGAACAAAAATATGGGGCAGTGTGACCTCCATGCTAACATAAGAAGCTAGTGGCCCATTTAGAGATAATCCAGTTGGGGCCAGGAAGCCTAGAGACCTAGAGAGAGCAGGGAAAGGGCAGCCTAAAGAAGGGCTCTCTTCCAAGAAAGCCAGGAAATCTCTGAACTCAGAATGAGGGACTATGGAACAAGCCTGTATGGAGGCAGAATATGGTAGGACTCTGGATGCTAAGTACTTGAGAAACTGGAGAGGGCATTAGATGAAGTGTGCCTGAGAGAAACAAAGTCAGTTCGAATCTAAGAGTCGACAACCTAGGGTTTAAGGATCTATTGTCAGAGGTCTGAAGTAGAGGGGTGGCACTTATCCCCTTTGTGGTGTCATCTTTCAAGGGGATAAGTCAACTACCTGAAAATGTTTACAGAACCAAAATGGCAACTTTAAGCCCTAGGGAAGTATGAAGATTTGCCACGTGTAGAGACAAATAGTGTAGGAAAAATCCTGAATAAATAGGGAAGAGACCATAATGCAAATAGTGAAAAGACCAGGAGAGCTAAAGATGGAGCTCAAGGAAGGACTGAAGGCTTTGAGCTGGGCTACTCTGTCTCCAAAGTGGAGAGGTCTAAACCATCACAGTGACCAACAAGCTTATGAAAAACTAGTGGAGAGAGAAGAAAATCAAGGCATTGTTCTGACATAACTATAACAGGAAATAAGAATGCTGTTGAATCATGCTAACTGCAAATAAGTCACAAACTCACAGCAAGAAATATTCAAATCTGTTTCTTAGTAGAAACTCTACATTCACCAGGGTGTTCACCACACAAATAATGCTGCTGCTTTGGACTTTGAAGGAGCCATGGTAGATGGGTGTGTGTGTGTGGAAACCCTGCTAGCTTTCACGACCTCAGTGTACTGTATATTAGAGAGAGTTTATTTGTCTGTAAGTGAGTAAGCAAGTCTTTCAGTCTGTCCATCGGACCATCAAATTTGGTATGCAGCTTCCTCTTACCTTAACTTAAAGCTGAAGCCTGTTCCCCTGCCTCTGATGTATATGGAGATACATAAAACCATACAGAAAGAAGACAGAATCACCAGGCAGGTGAAAGTGGCTGGCTGGGAGCAGGCCCCAACCCTGTCTGGGACAGCCTCAGCCCCAAGCCTCCTACCCTCCAAGTGCCCTTTAGAGAGAGTGACGGGGGGACTGTGGCTTCCCTACTCCCCACCCCCATTCATACAAGAACATTGCTGGCTGTTCCTCTTCATCAAGGAGTGAAGCAAAGGGCACAGTTTGATCCATTCCTCAATCTAGCTGGAGAGCATGGGGCAAGACAAACCTGGACCTGCCCAGCCAGGGGATCTGCACCCCTCTCCCAGCTGTACTTGCTGGAGCTGCAGCAGCCACGGAGAGGTGCTTCTCACCTGGCCCCAACCTGCTTTGGTGAGAGAGGGCAGGGACAGGCATCTCTCCCTGAGGCAGTCTGCATACTGAACCTCTCATCCCCAGCCCAACCCCAGAGCAATGATTTAAATCAAGAAAAACAAAAATTAACTGAGTTAAAGACCTGAGCAACACCAGGTAAATCTTTTAGCACTATACGAAGGCAAAAACTCTCTCCATTTCAAAGGATTAGAATCTGAATGAGTTGTCCACCTTCAGTATTCTAGTCTCAAGTTCACCATTTACCATAAGTGCTTTGCGAGGATGATGTGGTGAAAATTAACACTTGGGGGGCACTGTGCTGATGCTATCGTATGGTAGATGATCATAATATTATTACAGATACTGAAAGAATGGTTCAGTTTCTCAATTGTGCGTTCCTTCATAGAACTCTGACAGGAAAATGAGCTTGTCAGCTTATGAGTAAAATGGATCCCTTGCCTTGAAAGGAGTTAGAAGTCTGATCTTACTCTAAAAAAGAGGGTTATCTGGCCATGATAAGAATGTATACCACCATGTTCTTCTGACAAAGGTAAGCTTCAGAGTATGTTCTTTGATGGATGCTGAGTCATTGAAGCATTCCATGGATGCCATGAGAGCCCACTCATACACAGAAGAATCAGTCGTCATGAACTAGTTCATTATCTAACTTACTATGACAGAGTTCATATGGAGAAACTCTAGTCTAGAGCTAGTAGAAACATTTTCCTTAAAACATTTTTCCATCATCAAAGATTCTCAGATTCAATGTGACACTGCTATCTGTGATTTTGAATTGGTTGGAAATGAAGGCCTAGTTTGAAAGTTCACCCTTAGGCTCCTAAAACCAAATTGAAACCCCCCTGAAAATGTTCTATGAAATGCAGCTCATGTTTTCTATTGAGACCTTCTCTAGCTATCATTACAAATATAAGGAAAACTTTTATTAGTGAAAAATTGCTCAAACATCGACACCTGTGTGTCTAGGAGGACTATGCATCCATGTGTTAAGCCAATCATTCATTCCAAATCAACACATTAGAATATTTAAAATGTTCAGTTTGTGATATACATTGTAAGTCTTGTAATTCAAAATCATGCTAAAAGTTTACTTGTAAGTTGGAAAGGGAATTGCTCGAGCCCTGCAGTTCATGGAAACTCGTCCATCTGTCGATTCCTCAGGGTAGATGGTATCAATCGGTTGCTCCTCAAAAACTGGTCCATATCCTTTTCCATCCTCTGAAATAAAAATATAGGTTGACAATTAATATGCTGAAAAAGTAAATCTTAAGTAACAATGGCCATACCATGTAAGACCAAAGGTTCATCTAGCCTAATATCCTGTCTTCTGACAGTGGCCAATGCTAGGTGCTTCGAGGGAGTGAACAGAACAGATAACCATCAAGCAATCCATCACCTGTCACCCATTCCCAGCTTTTGACAAACACCATCCCTGCATAGCCTGGCTAATAGCCATTGCTGGACCTACCCTCCATGAATGTATCTATCTCCTTTTGGAACCGTGTTATAGTCTTGGATGTCACAACATCTTCTGGCAAAGACATGCACAGGTTCACTGCGTATTGTGTGAATAAATACTTCCTTTTCTGTGTTTTAAACCTGCTGCCTATTAAGTCAATTTGGGGACCCCTAGTTTTAGTGTTATTTACCCCTAGTGTAAACAACACTTGATCACTTTCTCCAAACTGGTCATGATTTTATAAGACCACTAACATATCCCCCACTTTAGTTGTCTCTTGCCCACCTGAAAAGTCTTATCAATCTCTCATGCATCAATCTGCATCTATCACACCTATTAATTTTTATCGATTTTCATTAAGAAACAATAAAAAACAAAAGGCACACCCATTATAACATGCTGTGCTGGGAGATGCTGTTGGATTGTTATCCCTGCAAAGTGAAATTCTCTATACATCAACAAAACAAGCACAGAGTGGACAACAGTAGTGCTTGTTTCTCTTCACTATTCTTCTTTGGGTCATTCTTGCCCTGGGGTGAAGGTGAAGGTAATTTAGACTCCATTCACATTCATTTCTTGCCCTCTCTGGTGACACCACCAAGAAGGGTGATAATTAGTGCCAGGTCTGGTGGAGGCATTTTTCATTTGGATATCTGTCTACTAGGAATGGATTTGAAACCAAATCATTTGACACAGGTCAACATACTGCCATCAGAGATAATCAGTACATTTGAGCTGGGAAAAATACAAACAAATAATGATCTTTAAAGCTGAATAGTCTCCTTTTCTCTGATCTACAGAGCACCAAAGTTTTTATATGTGTGGAATGAATCTTTACTGTACAGATAAAAGACTAATATTAAAGAAAATGAAGCTGAGGCTTCCTCTCCGATTCCAATTTATTTCCCTTTTATACAAGCCTCTTGGAAAAGAAAAATGACATTGCCACTTTGATGTAAGATATTGTAGTCAAAGATAAATTTATCATTGTATATTCAATTAAGTCCCCACAAAGTATGTTAAAGGAAAGAAAGTTGATGTGATATTTATAGGTTATACTCATGCTTTCACTGCAAAATCAAGATTCATAAGTTAGGAAATTCCTGAATTAAGGTTCTCTGAGCAACAAATGAATTCACATTTTAAAATAACTTTATCTCCTATACCCCTGCTTCTCTTGAGCTCCTGATGCCACCCCTTTGTTCTCTTTGTCTCTTTCTCATCCCCACCTTGCTCCCTGCATTCAAATCAGGCTGCTTTCTCCCTCCTTCTCCACATTGCCAGGGCACCAGCAGTGGCTCTTAGTTCTGGTGGATAGTGGCACAATGGTCCCAAGCAGCTGCGAAAGTAATTGAATGGAAATTCTTGTCCAACCCCTGCAGCCCTAGGATGTAGCAAGTTCAATCATTCTGTAGGGATGGAATATGTACATACCACAGTCAGCAGTATGTGCAGTTAGATGCAGTGCAGGGAGGACATGCTCAGTGCAGGTAGAAAGTTAAGAGATTTTAATTGACAAAATCTATTAAGTTGCTACTGAGCAAATGTGAACTGAGACTTTTCAAAAAGTGTTATAACTTGGTTAAATTTAGCTAAACTTTCAGGGGAACAGGAAAAGTTGCAAGCCAGATACCTGGGCAACTTCCCGCCCACAGTTCTTGCTTTAGAGCATAAAGTGCTAGAGCATCTCTACAAATTAGCTCACAGAATACTCTTTTTAATGTGGGCAAACCAGCATCTTTTTGCCAATCTTGTTCTTAGAAATGGCTGAACTGTTTTATCTGAAACATTTGACTGGGAGGGGAAGCAGTCCACAGCCTATGCCACCACAGCCTATGCCACCAAACTAGTGACCTGGGATTGTACTGGGAAACCAAGTGAACTCCATGGGCACCACTGAAAAGGCCACAGTGCCAGGGGCCACTGTGTTGGCTGCAAGGGTATCTGAGGTGCTGGCTGGCATGATGCCTGATACGGCTTCGAGAACCACGACCAAGGGAGAGAACATGGCTCCGATGCAACACTAAGCGACCTCACACTGGCTGATGCCCAGGAAGGTGAATAGGCACTGCACTCCATTTGGTACGGAGAGCTCCTTGACAAAGGTAATCTCTGAGGTCTCAGGGAGCAGGAACACCAGTGAGCAGGAGACCAACCCCAGTCTCTATATCCCCAGTGGGGAGACGGGGATCAACGCTCAGTTAAAGAGGCTTGGTGCTGTGACAATGAGCGGGACCTGGAGATTCTGCAATCATGTCCAGAGTAGCACAGTGCTACTGAGTACTGGCAGCACAGGGAGTGGTATCACACTTCCAGGGAGCTGTCCCTGGAGTATTGGCTGGCATGCAGCGAGCAGCTGGTTCCCTTGCATCCCAATAGATGGGGGCATCTGCCTCGTCTCCAGCCTCTAGTGATAGTTGAGTCAAAGTGTCGGACCCCAACTTTTTCCTGTGGCAAGTGCGCCGGGCTGCAGGGCATTCTCCTCTCAGACCCTGCAGGAGAGTGAGAGTGCCAGGCGCTAGGCAATCAGGGAGCCAATGGAGACATCCTCCTTTGGTGGGAATTGGCTACTGTGGGCATAGGCAGCACCAGCATGGAGACAATGTCCTGGGCTGCCTGGAACGCCTCCAGTGTGGTTGGCACCTGAATGTCTGGGGAAGGGAATGGAGAATAAGTAGGGCTAACAAGATCCACTTGCAAATGTGCCTCATCCAGTCCACATCTCTCCTCAGGCCCCCATGGGCTTGCCTTCTCTTTATAATGGAATCTGGAGGACTTCTCCTTGCCCTCTTCCTGGCCTTTTTTGACAGGACCACTGAGGACTTCTGGTGCCGAGTGGGGGACAGCACTGTGAGAGGGGTGCTCCACACCGAAGCACTAGTGCTCGGTACCAAGTCAGACCGCTGGTCTTAGGGAGCCAATGCAGATTCCATGAAGAGCACTTTTAAATAAATAAGCCGGTCTTTCATAGTTCTAGGCCGGAAGGATTTGCAGATCTGACACTTCTCACTGATGTGAGACTCTCTGAGACAGCAAAGGCAATCCACATGAGGGGTCACTAACTGATATGGGCCCACAGCAGTTAGCACATGATTTAAAGCCAGGGGAGTGGGACATGCCCGGTCCCCTCGCTAGGTCGCTACTAAGGGGACTATTTCTACAACTAACAAATAGAGGGAAATATTTACAATTGAAAGAAAATACTAACACTTGAAATATTAACACTGTCACCAAGAAGGAACTGAGCGAGGGTGGGTGTCCTATGTGGCACAGCATGTGCGCGCCACTCTAGGGGACACTGAAGCCAGTCCCCTATGGATTCCGCCGAGGGAAAATTTTCCGGTACTGGTACATCTGGCCAGCACACACATCTATTTGAATGGACATGAACAGGCTCTCAAAGAAGAACTGTAATTTGCAAATTTTGCTATGTCACACATCCCACACTCCTTTTCAAGTTATTAAAATATTGATCAACATGACATCCGCTACTGAATCTTTAGGTCTCCCATAATAAATTTTCATCTTGGCATAAGGTTAACAATTCTATGCTTTGCTTTCTGTCTCTTAGTCATCACAATATTTTGCTTCTCACTCCATACATTCGGTGTGGAGCACCCCTCTCATAGTACTGTCCCCCACTTGGCACCAGAAGTCCTCAGTGGTCCTGTCAAAAAGGGCCAAGGCCTTAAATATCAACAGGTTTCCATTATCCGCTACTAAAATGTCACGTTCAAAGAATTCTGAGATTGGTGATAAACAATTTTCCCTTACAGAAACTATGCTGGTAGTACTCTATCCTATCATTATTTCTATATGCTTTTTTTCCTGTATTTACTTATAATTTCAAACAATATATTTATGTAGAATGATTACTGGTATATAAATACATACCCAGAGTCTTTTTAGAATGTAGTGTCAATATTTGCTATACTCTAATCCTGTGACTTTTTAAAAGTAAGAAATTTTTTGTTAAGCTTCTTGAGAAGCCTTGGAAGGACTGTTGAAATTGATAATTTAAAAAGCAATTACTATCTGGGCCTAGTAACTCATTGCTTTTTAAATTATCACTTTGCGCCAGCACCTCTTCTTCTTACTCAATCTCTGGAAGCACTTCATCTTTACTACTAGAAAAGAGCAGGCCCAGGGTAAGACTCTCTACCAACAAAATACGAAGAAAGCATTTAGCTTTTCAGCAGTGTCCTTATGTTTCTTAATTGTTCCCTTTATCCCTGACAATCCAGATGTTCCACAGATTCTTTTGCGGAGTCTTGCTTCTGATGTACTTAAATAATCTCCACTGGTTTGTTTTTGTTTGCTCTTGGAAATTCATTTTGGCCTTGCAGTTTCCCTCTTGCTTTTACTGCCTGTTGTACTTCGTATCCATGTTCATTGTCTTCTCTAAGAAAAGAGTTCCAAATTTTTAAAGATCTGTATGACTAAAATAACCTTTTGAACTTTGCCAATTAGTCATATTAGTTTCTGCTGGCTTTGTGCGTGTTCAATGGCACAGAAGTCTTCTGAGACAGTAATAATGTTTTAAGTAGAATACTTGACAATGATAAGATTTACTTCTGATTTGGGAACTTTGGGTCTCACTTCCTCATTTTATTGACATCCTTTCTTTTGAAAGTTTAGTGTCACTGTTTCACTTTGTGGCATGCTGCCTGCCCCCCTCAATATTGAACCTAATTACACCGACTTTGCTAGTTCTTAGGGTGAAATAGAATAGTTAAAAAAAGAAGAAGCAAATAAAGGCTTTACATGACCATTCATTCTGTTCTATATATGCAATAATGAAGATTAACCATGAAAATATTTGCATAACTGTTTATTTAATAGAAAATTATACCAGCCAAACTATATATGTAAAATTGTTCCCAAACATCTATTTCAGTGGAAAAGGAGATGTGTAAATAACTTTTGTCTTGAGAGGGACAGCAAAGATTTAGTCTCTGCTCCATCAATATCCACCCCAAACATTTCTTTCAGCCAAGCCAATTTATTTTATCATCAGCTAAATTAATCCTTACATGTATCTAATTTAGTTTTGAAAATCAATTCTATTCACAAATGAAGGATAATACCATGAAATAAAGCTATGATTTATAATTATGCCAGCCTGTATGGTGTGAATGTGTTTTCGTGATCCTATGTATGCATGAAGCAATGGAGTGAAGGAAGCTAGATGTGCACTGTAAAATACCATCATTATCACTTTTTATATTTCAGAATGGGATGTACTGATGAGACTGAATTTCCCCACAGGGAAATTTAAAAAATATCCTTTAAATGCTAATTTTAAAATTTCCTTTCTCTCATTTATAGTCACCTTTGCAGATATTGTTTTTTTACAGTTGTTTTGATCCCTATTTGTGCCAAAAACCTTGGAACAGAAACCCTTTTAATTGTCCCCTTTAATTTATAATCAGCGCGAACAGCACTTTGTGGTACCTCAACTCTGAGTGATGAATGCAGTATGAAATGCAGAAATGTTAGTTACACAGGACCAAATTATATTGGACCAAAGGAAAGATTCTGCTCCCTTATAAAATGCAGAGTCCAATCTTACAGATTATAGATTTATAATTCTGCACCTCAAAGTAAAATATCACCCAGATTCCTCCAATCGTACTCCCAGGGTGAAGGGGACTGCTTGCTTCCAATCTTTCGCAGCGACTACAAAAGGTAGTCCCACCACCTCCACTGGCAACTACATAACAGAAAAGCTATTAGAGGCATATCTTCCATTTCTTTTAATCCACAAGGCAGAAACCAGTGGTAGCCTACTCCTATGACTGCTGTGAAATCCAGTTGTTATTATTTGTATTACACAAGTGCCTAGGAAACCCAATAAAAAATCAGGTCCCCATTGTACTAGGCACTGCAGAGTCATGTAACAAAAACAATGGGCCCTGCCCAGAAAGAGGATTCTTCCATTCTAGTAGAAGGGCACAACTGCAGTCTCTGCATTTCTTGGAGTTGCTGGACACCTCTCCACATCATTTACTCCCTGGGGTTTCCAACATCCCAAAGTGTGCGGAGAAGAATGCGGATGAGGTAGAGGCGTGGCCTGATGTGTATGCAGAGAGTTCTAAGCAAAAATCCTTCAGTGGTTGATATTACCAATTTAAACATTTTTTCCCATGGACACAGAGCAGGAATCTATCACATAGTAATTTCAGCAGCACATTTGTCGACATCATTTCCTTTCAGATGATTTATCAGTGACTCTTCCAATAGTCCATTCATTTGACATAATGTCTCTATGGATTAATTTCTGACAGTACAGATCCTCCATTTGGGCCCACGAGTAATAAATCATGGGATGGATAGCTTTAATTAGAAAAGCATTGGGGTAAGAAATTGATGTCCCTCTGTGTAACCAATGTGATGAGGCTGTACCATCTGTGAAACTAAGTCTCTTTATAAAGCAGTATTTAGTAATTGACTCTACCTACTGAGTTGGTCCACATGCTACTGAAGAGACAGCCTAAAGTCAGAATACACTCAGCAAGTTTTTTTCGTCTAAATGAAGCCAGAGCAAATAGTTTAAAAAACTTAAAAAACAACAAACAGTCTACTAGTACCTTAAAGACTAACAAAACATGTAGATGGTAACATGAGCTTTCGTGGGCAAAACCCACTTCTTCAGATGACCATAGTATAATAAGTCCAGATCCAATGGACTTCTTATACTCCAGTCCTCTAAAGAAGTGGGATTTAATATGTATTATTTAGCTATCTGTGCGATTCACATATTTATTTTTTATATTTAATTAGGACTATCATGGACCTAATAAATTAGAGATTATTTAAATCTCATTTGGAAAGTTATTTAATAGAAAAAGTTAAATGAATCAATTATGTGTTTGAAATCCTCTTTACATGTACACATTACTTATACATGCTACTGACTTTCTCTTCACTGTACTCATTCTTACATTAGAGGGAATCAACTATTTATCCAGTTTGATACATAGAAAGGCACAAGAAATCAGAAAGCTCTTTATAGGAATTATACTAGTTGTGTTTTATTTCCCTACAACTGAGAATATGATTGTCAATCCTGCTAAAGACTTTTATACGTCATGGGTTTCAGAGCTCTGTTTAAAATTATTTCCTCATTTGTGTCTCATTTAGTGATACGTCATCCATCATAACAGCTCTTCTGAGAGTCCACTTGCACAGAAGAAAAAGCAATGCAGGAAGTGAAGACATTCCTCAAATCTGCCCATATCTTGCTCTGACTTCACCAAACCATGGAAATAACTATATGATTTCAGAAATGGATTAATTTCCTTCAATTCATATAAGTGTTTTGGTTGGTTTTTTTTTCAGTACAAGATGACATATTGAAGACCTAGGCTATGTATATAATGCAGCAGCTACAGAAGGTCCTTTCAGTCCATCATGGAAGGCTGATTTCATGTTATATAAGTTTATGGAACTCACATTTTTTTAAATAAAAGCATAGAATTTTCTAGTTAGTCATGTTCGCTCACAAACCTAGATTATTTCATTCAACTATTTATTAATTATTATTATTACTATGAACCTCATTAGTAACATTTAAAATTTACAGTAAATACTCATATTATACGTGAGAGAAAAAATTAACAACTTGTACGGCTCTTAGAAAATCCCATGCAACACTCTGAATATTAGAACCTGGTGATTAAGATGACAGATTTGATGATTATAAGCATTTAAGATAAGACCACCTAGCCCAAATGAATGCAGATTTTGTTTTAATTAGTGACTTTTATTGGGTTTCTATTTGTGGGTCTATTCTCTTTATTCCAACATGTTTTTAAACCTTATCACATTCTTAAAGCAAAACAGAGCCATAATTGAATTTTAAGAAGGGGAACAGCTAGCCAACATCTAGCTCACTTAGGTTCTTGGAATGGGTCCCAGATCAGGCATTGTCACAAAGGATATTAATCAGAGAGAGCAGTAAGCATATATCAAATGGAAGACTGTTAGTATGTAAACTACCATATGCACAGACAGACTAAAGGGGGGAAAGGTGATGGATATTTCTGAAAAGTAGTAAAGAGCTGTTCAATAAATATGGGTTATATACGCACAGGCCCTGTAAGCACCATCTGTTTACACATTACACTGCATGCATCCTTAAGGCCCTGATCACACAAACATACACTTGCTTAATTCTACTACAGACTGCACCTCTATAAACCGGGACGCTCTGGTCCTCCAGCAACATATGTGATCCGGCAGGACCACAGATGGTCCAGGATCAGAGAGCCCCAGCTCACTGCTGGAGGTGAGGGGGCCAGAGCTCAAAGCTATATGGGAAGGGGAGTAATGCGCAGCCAAGCTTGGCTGTGGGAGGAATGGCAGAAAGCCCGGCGCGTGGCTCAGCTAAGCTCCAAGGGGGAGGACAGCGGCTCAGCTGAGCTGCAGGGCGAGCCAGGAAGCCCAATGGGGACAGAGTATGGGGAGGTTCAGCCGCAGGAGGGCCAGAAATGATCTCCCCTGGTCCGTAAAAATCCCTCATCCCACACCAGTCAGGTCCAGAGGGCTCACTTAAGTGTATGAGCTCATTGAAGTGGAGTTGACACACCTGTCTACCGAAACTGGGAGACATGCTCACAGATGCAATGTAGACAGAGCCTAAAAAGCTGGATGGATATTAATTCCAAAGAACACTTCAACACTTGGACAGAAAGAAAACACATACAAAATATTCACATTCTCCCATACAAAACTAGATTGTCTTGGGGAAAGACAAATAGCTTACTACTAGATTAAAGAAGGTAGTAAAACTACTCTTAACTTCACCCTTCTCCCAGCTATCCATGAGATCACTGATTAACTACGGTATATCATGGATTTTTTTCTTTTCTAATTTAAAAGTTGTAAGTTATGTAATTTGGTGCATATGAAAAGTATTAGCATCGGAACACAAGTTTTCCTTTACTAAAGAATAGATGCAGTAGTGGAACAGGACAGTATACATTTCTCCACAACGATCCACTCTGCATATGAATGAAAGAGTAACTTTAGTCCTTTGCTTCTCCTCTGAGACTGCCAACAAAGATGTCAATAAATACATATTGTAATATCTTTAAATTATGTTGACAGGCAGCAATTAGAATGACAAAAGTTTATAGTCACTACTCACTCTCTGGGCCAAATCTGAACCAGGTATTTGCCTTGTATTGCAATAGAACAGTGGACCCCAACGCAGGGCCCACAGGCGCCATGGCACCTGCCGGGCCATTTATGTACGCCCACCGAACAATCTGTGCCGGCCCCGGCCCCAGGCGCATGGCACATGCCGGTGCCGGCCCTGGGTGCGCAGCGCATGTGTGGACCCCGGCTCATGCGCAGCCCCACCCCTGGGTGCATGGCCCGTGAGTGGCTCTACCCCAGACATGCGGTGCATGAGCGGCCACACCCCCAGGCGCCCGGCAGCCCCAAAAGATTGGGGACCACTGCAATAGAAAGTCTGATAGCAGGTGCAATTTTGAATATTTTAATTAAAAAGCAATTAGTGTGGCATGTCACATGATATGGTTATGATTTTGGTTTCACAGATTCTACTTTTAGCCAAATAAAATTGAGTGTTCATGAAATACAGTAAAAATGGGTCATTAGGTTTTGGCATATGCTTTACTGGGAAACAGAGTAAAAGCTATATCATCACTGAAATGGAAACCTGATGTACTAGACCCAAGTATATCAAACTGAGTCAAGGCCATATGAGCCACTGACCTGTTTGCTTAGGGTCAACTTGATGAAAAAGAAAAGCTTAAAATCACAACCACTGCAGGGGGGGAAGAGGTGAATCTGTACAGGAAAGTAGCCAATTTAGAAACGTGATGGGGGCTTGGAGAGAGCCCAGATATGGTGGGAAGTCCAGGACTGATGATGATAAGCATGAAATATCTCTGGAAACAGGACAGCCAATCATCACGCTACTCCTGACTGAGTGATTTCTGCTCTCATTCACCTTGCTCCACTTAAAGTGCACTCTGAACGATGATGTGTCAGAAATGGATCAGCTAGTGAAGCACTGAAATTAGTTATGGCTTTTTCATCAACGTCTATTTGCAAGACTAGATTGCAAACACGGATTTACCTGAAAAATAAATGCTACTCCCACTGCTGGAGATGTTCACTGCCCGAATAGCAACTGCATTACTTTTCTCCACTTCATCTCATCAAAGTAACTAAAGGCTTCCCACTGACAGTGTTTTTATGAGATTTTGAAATGAACTGCTATAGCAATTGTTTGTACCTTTTCATTTTAACCTACCTTAAAGCCCCTCAGCAATTGTTTTAATACATTTACATGGAATCTTAGTTTTGAATTGCCAGAAATCAGGGAGAAATATTTGGTGTATGCGAATAAATCGTTAAAATACACATGGGCCATCTCTGTCACCACTACACATTCACTTCTGCCATATTTCTTCCCAAACTGCATTATTTTGCCAAACTACACCCAGAATTCAAAAAAAATTGTTTTTGCTACCCTCAGATCCCTCCTTGACCTTTCACTTCCTCTTTTTTCTCCATACAGGATCTTAGGATGCGTCTAGATTACATGCCTCTGCCGACAGAGGCATGTAAAATAGGCTACCCAACATAGTCAATGAAGCAGGGATTTAAATACCCACAGCTTCATTAAAATGAAAATGGCCACCACGCTGTTCCGGCTCAGCTGATCGTCGGCACAGCGCGCGAGTCAAGATGCGGATCGGTCGACAAGGGAAGCCTTTGTCAACCGCTCCCTTATGCCTCATGAAACAAGAGAAAGAATAATGATAATTATATACATGCATATTAAATTAACATTTTATTATATCTCTTCCCCCATCTCCTTCAGTGTCACTCCCCTTGGACTCCTCACATTCAGGGCAAGAACTGGGTCTTTGTATGATTTTAGAGCACCAGGCTTATTGGAGTCCGTTGCTGATTTGAGGCCTCTGGCCACTACTACAGCATACTTATTAAATAATTAGAGGCATAATTTAGGGAGTCTGTAACAGGGTCCTCTTGACCTTTGGACCCTTTTGTACTCACAAAGCAGCTGGAGACCTCTCTTTCAGTGCAATCACCTGTGCTCTTTATTGTAAGTGTCAGTTCTCACCACTTCCTATTTACGAAACTTCAGACCTGTCAGCTCAAGGACTGCTAGCTTTGGCAGCTAGCCATGGAACTCAACCTTCTACTCCCTCACTCCTCCCCTTCCTCTCCCTCTATTTTCTTCCTGTCAGCCTTCTGTAGCCCTGAGGCTAATGAGGCCAGCAACTGTTCCCCATTTGCCCCTTGGCTTTGGGCTTACTCAGCCAGCTCCAATTAACTTTTCCTGCTAGAGTTAGAATGACAGAGCTCTGGCTCTGGCTTCCTAGCCAGTAGCCTGTCACAGGGTCGTTTCAAATGAAATAGCTGAACACTTGTGCAGTGGTTCACTCACACAATTTATGTGTAATTCAAAACCCAACACTCACTTAGCTACAGGAGCTGATAATCATGTTGATCAAAATGTTGAAGTGACCAGGGTGAAATGGCATAGGTAAAGTTGCTGAGTAGAGCTGACAGCTTTTGGAAAAGAAAAGCCGAGGGTTAAAAGAAACCACTGAGCAAATTACTCTCTGCCCCATCAGTAGCTCTCACATCTGAACTGAAGGAAAGCCGTATATAAGATCCTGAAATGTATAGTCCTTTACATTCAAGAATTTTTAATGCCATGTCATTCAATGGAATTTAATTTGATCTCCAACTAAGCATACCAGGGTAAACGGCACATACTGCTGGAATAATTCTAACACAGATTAAAAATACACTCATGTTCCCATGAGTAGACCAAACTACATGACTATGAGAAGTCATTTCTGGAAGGACAGCCTTAGAAATAATGGATTGACATCACAATGACATTTGGCTTTTGTGACTCCGTAACAGGTTTTCTGATCCATAAATAACATTAACATGGAGGGGAAAAAAAGACAATGTCCCATATGGGAGGTAATACTGGACCCGACCATGAGCCTCTCGTTCCCATTGGTGAGTTCTTACTCACTCAAGCAGCTCTATTAACCCAAAAGGAACTGCACAGTACTGTTTGCCACTGGCAATAAGGGATTCACAGTCTGGTTCAATGTTAGCATCAAATTTCTCATATTATTTGTAAGATACCTGAATTTTTTCAAAATCTGTTTCAGCCTGCATTTTATAAGATACACAACTTAGGAATTCTCCTTCTTAGACACCAAAGAATTCTCCTTCTTAGACACCAAAGATTAACTCATGTGGTCAATGCAAAATGTGCCCTGAAATGGAGTTTTGCCTGCACTGGCTCTACAAACTGAGCAGTATTTCATCATTATGAAAATGACATCTGTTTATGGTGGAAATAATTACTATTTAATGAACTTTTACTTGTCTTGAAGTCTTTTGCATTTTGTGTGGTTGAAAAAGATAGTCAGAATTCAAAGCTGGATCTGAACTTTGTAATTGGATGATATTGCTATAAAGCACGGAGCCAAAATTTCAAATTTTAATCACCCCCTAATTTTAACGTGTTAAATGACTAGATACCTAAAATCTGATTTTTACAGCAATTCTAATTAAAGTACAGATTTATAATTTAATTAAAGTCAACATATGCCACATTAACACACTGTTATACAGGATACATAGCAAGATATTACCATATGCTAGTGCTGCTGAATGCTGATTTTTAAAAAATTGTATGTTATTTCATTAAAAGCTGTCTTGATTACAGCAGTTCCAATCTTTTCAATCTCTTCTCCCATGGACATCTTTCCATTCTTCTAGTCATTTTGGTAACCTGGCCACAAACAGCTGTTTCTTATATTGGTGTGTGTGTGTGTGTGTGTGTGTGTGTGTGTGTGTGTGTGTGTGTGTGTGTGTGTGTGTGTGTGTGTGTGTAAAACTTGATAAATCAATGGAAACAGCATTTTAGTAGACCAGACAGACCAAGAAACAAATGTAAGATCAGATCATTTTTATTTCAAATTATTGCTTCAGTTAGACTGTGAAACTCTTTCTTCCAGTTTCATTATCCACACTTAATAGCTCACTACATCTGCACAAATAAATTAAATCGGATACAAATACCAGCATTGACCTTGAAATGTGTAGCAATGAAAATCAGTTAATTCACTTAACTAAAATGAGAGGTCATCTTACCTGCCAGGCAGAAGATGAAACACACTGTAACAAGATGACTGATTAAGTACCACATTTTCATCTTCTATTCAGAGGTGATTATTTCAAAAGGAATTCTGCCTTGCAACACAAATGCTCAGGGAACTAAAAATACCTGGGGAAAAAAAAGGAAGGAAAGAGTTCTGATAAGAGAATGTTCTTGCACAAACAATTATATCACCTATATTTTCCATGTTTCCTAGACAGAAAATTGTAAATATTTGTAAATTAAGGGGACTCTGGTAGACCAAGTGTATGATCACTCTCTATACAGTTTGTACTCATTGAGCATCTTCCATCTAAAGATCTCAAAGCAATTTATAATCAATCATCTGAACCATTCTAAGTCTAGAAGGGTTAATGCAATAGGCTGTGCTTTGGCTCATCTTTCAAAACCAAAACCAGGATAGGTTTGGATATGGTTGCAATTTGTATATACATCTTACAGCTTAGAGGGCTTGGGGAAAAGTTTCTCGTTTATAGCAAATGATATAAATCCAGATTCTCTCAGCCTTACTCATGCCAACTAGAAATTTACAATATAATCCCAAGGATTTCTGTGTCATATACATAAAAATGACCATGATATAGTGGCATACAATCTCTTTCCAAATGCATTTCCTTTTCCTGTCATGTTGTAGCTATTAAGAGTTCTAATCTGTAATTGACAAACCCATGGAAAGACAATATTAATTTTTACTCTCTCAGTAGGTTTTTTTAACCTTGAGGTGCAATGAATGCAATGAACCCAGTAATGGATGCACACTGCTTCATTTGGATCCTTCCAGAGCAGGATCCATACCTTCGGAGAATTCTTTGGAGACATATCTTTGGAGAATTCTTTGCTTCTATATTTCCTGCTTCTTTAAATTGGAATATTTTGCTAGCTTTTACTTTCCTGCTAGTTGTTATCTATTTCTTTAGGCAGTGAGTCATGGTGTCTGAAGTATATATTTTGTTTTTTTGGATGGATTTCTTGCTATCCATGTTGTCTTGCTATGCACCAGCACTCGGTGACTAAGGGGTTAAGTAATGTCTCCTAGCCAAGGTATCGGGTGGTCAGTCAATTACAATGCAGGTAGGAATTTCAAACTGGAAAAGAGGAATTTTTTTCTCTCTCTCTTCTTTGTTTGAGATTTAGAACAGTTTCTCCCAGCTATTGAGGGAGATGGGAAAGGCTTCTCTTTCCAAGAACAGACTTCTTAAAATGTATAAGTAGGAAGAAGTTTAGATAGTCCATCAGGGTTTATTGTTTTCCTTGTTTGGGGATTTGGTAATAATGTCTGAGTTTGCTAATAGTTTTCTTCTCTTTTGTAACTGAGCCTTCAGCCCAGGGACTTTCCCTGAGTATCTATATCAAATGGTGGCTCTTTCCATCTAGCCAATTTACTATGCTTGCAACTGTAGTTTTGTTTTGGTAATTAAAGATTAGTTTTTTTCTAATTAACCAGTATTGGTTGATGGTTGTGTCCTTAGGACTCACGGCCTAGTTACAAGGGCAGAATCCATTGTTGTCTGTGGATTCCCTCTGTTTTTCCCAACTCCAAGCAAAATGGAGGTTGGGGCATGGGGAAGGGGGTTTCCCAAGTGATCTCTTCCCTGATTTTCTTGGAATTACTTGGGTGGTGGCAGCGTCCCCCAAAATCTGGGTATTAGGATTTTGTGGGAGGAAGTTTTCGTATCAGAACCTATAGAGGCAAGGTTTTGGAGTGCTCTTGAGGGCCCCCAACTTCTACATTTGTCATGCCAGAGTGGGGAACAGCCTTGACACATGTATAAAAACATTCTTTGCATCCATCACATCTTCTGCTCATTGGTTCTGCTGTGTCATTAGTTTCTCTATTACCCATGGATAGGATATAATTTCCATCCCATCCCTGATGGAATATATCTGCATATGCTATCCATGCATGGACACCATCCATTTGGTTTACTTCAGTTTTTAAGGGGTTTAATTTGCCTTCATGACTCTATTCCATTATACAAATATGGTGAAAATATACTTGAACACCTTTCAATCAAGATTAAACTCTTCACACAGTGTCTTTAAGATCCTTTTTTGCTTTGGACTCCAATGCATGATTATATATTGGCCAACACAAGCATCATGAAGCCTTTCTTTTCTCAGATCCAAAACTGCTTTCTACCAACCTGTTTGTCATATGCTAGGGAGTCTGATTATGTCTTCTGGCTTTTCTCTAGACACCATTTAGCAACATTACAGACACTGAAATCAAGGGAAGTTAGGCACCTAAATAACCTTTGAGGATCTAGGCATGTCATGGTTGAGATTTTGTACTGTTTTTAAATGTAAATGCCTTTTACTCTTTTTTCTTACTTGCTCACGCTCCATTTCACCTACCCCTTTCACCTGGTTTGTCCTAATGAGCACTTTCATGAGAGCTATCTGGGCAGCTGCTGATTCATTATCATGTACATATTTTTATCATGTACTGATTGCTAACAGGATAGTAAGCCTGCAATAGATGGGTGTGACCATATAGGAGAAATAATAGGCGGATAAATATTTCCAGGTCTACTGAAAAATTGACATTGTTGAGAAAAGAAAACAAAAACACCACAGAGGTAGGATTCTGTAATACCAGAAATACAGATCTTTGAACTTTAAATTAGATCGATTTAATGCTATATTCTGGAATGAATGGCATTTGGATTAATGGAAATTCTGTTGTTTCTGAGATCCCACAATGCTCTGGTCAGGTCCAGCTCAATGCTCCATTTGTGTGTCCTCTTCCTAAGGAACAACCTAGGAAATTTAAAGTGAATCCTTATCTAACCAATCACAGACCTATGGGGATCTCTTTCATTGATCATAGCATCATAGAACACTATAACTGGAAGGGACCTCAAGAGGTCATCAAGTCCAATACCCTGCCCTCGTGGCATGACCCAGTACAGTCTAGACTATCCCTGATAGGTGTCTATCTAACCTGCTCTTAAATATCTCCAGAGACAGAGATTCCACAACCTCCCTAGGCAACTTATTCCAGTGTTTAACAACTCTGACAGTTAGGACAGTTTTTCCTAATCTCCAACCCAAACCTCCCCTGCTGCAGTTTAAGCCCATTGCTTCTTGTTCTATCCTCAGAGGCCAAGGAGAACAATTTCTCTCTTCTCCTTGTGACACCCTTTTAGATACCTGAAAACTGCTATCATGTCCCCTTCTCAGTCTTCTCTTTGATTGAATTTCCATGCACCTTTGCACCAGTACTGATGATGGGATTTATTAAAAAAACTATATAAAGTCGCATAATATTCATTCATTGTAGGGAAATATGGCATCTACTGCCCAGTGCGATCAGTATAAAGTAGAGAATGACAAATTTAGTATGTTTTTTTGTTCATTCTGGCTTATGAAATCTTCAAAAAGCAGTCTAAAAGCCGTTTTAGCTATCAGAGCCTGTTAATTATGACATTCAGATTAAAGACAACTAAAGTTCAGCAGAATCTATACACCACCATTGTGCAGTCCAAGGAATCCTGGCTTATTTGAAACAGCCCCCAGTTAAAAAAAAATTAGGTCAATAAAAATGTGTATGTATATCTAGCCCAGGATTAATCTGTTAATCTATGTGGAATATTTTTCCACAAACAACCTTTCCCTCCTGCCTTTACCACAGCACTAAAATTTGTGTGAAGTCTAGCACTACTGTCCGTTTTGCCGAAAATGCATAATTAGGAAGAATTTTCTTCTAGAAAACCAGAAAATGTTAACATAGCCTAATACACTGAACATTATGGCAAATTAACTCAACAAGAGCAGGAATTTGCAGTAATTGAAGAGGCCAGCTACATCATATCATCCATCTCTGAATTCTAAAACCAATGCCAGGAAATGGGTTCTTCGCCACTCCTTCCAAGAAGCAACACTAGGTAGCACCGTGATAAGTATTTTTTACATTTTTCTGGATCAATGAGAGAGAGAGATGCTGCCAATCATTCAAAAAATTTCCAAAGAGCCGAACATTTTCTGACTATGAAGCTCATCATTTAATGAGGTTGCTTTTTCATTGCCCATTCATGTCTGCACTGAGGTGACATGAGTTAAATGCATACTTATTGCAAAATGATACACACAATTAAATAATAATGCAACAGGAATTCCCCTGGGAACAATAGTAACTATAAGTTTTTCATGTTATCAATTCCAGGTCAATGGCTAATAATTGTATTTGAACATAAGAAAGCAATGCGATTAACTGTTAATGCTGTTTAAGACTATTCTATCTTCTATGAAATTAGAGCCACTATTGCTGATGCAAGATCTGTCCAGTATCTCCCTTTTTATTGATCTTTCCAGATATTATATTCAATTTTGAAAAGCTCTTCTCTCCTCTTCAGAAATATGGGTTAATGGAAGTTGTGGTTGTAAATCTCCATACTATAAATACTAAGCATACTTAGCTGTAAGTATAGAGACACACCCTGACAAGATATAAAAATCTTCCTTTACTTCCAGTGACTTCAGCTGAGTGAGGACTTCATATACGCTTTCTCTAAACTGATTCATTTCAGCTTATAGAAGAGAAGTGAGGCATTTTGATGTATTTCCCTGAGTCAAGTCAGTAGTACTGCCTGCTATTAAATGAGACAGCGCACAGGTTACTTTTTATAGGACCAGGATAGTATCACTGAGCATGATGTTGCTACTCATCTACCCAAGCGGCTATTCAAACTGATCTAAGACAGGAGCACTGGCAGAAGAGACAATTGGGTGTGCACTGCTCACGCATCATGTCTATTGTTTTATTAAATATCAAAAGATACTAGGGCTTGAAGCTCTCAACCATTTCCTCTTTGGAGTAAGAGGCAGATTGTATCATAAGTGAAAAGTGTTCATCAAAATGGCTTGCTTTACTCATCTGTACATGTCCAGATTTATCTCTATAGATCTTTTACTGCCATGAATTTTTTACAATGGCACATAATTCCAGCAAAATTAATAAAACCTTTTAAAACAGATGCTGAAAATACCAAATGCTTGCCTGCATCCCTGTCAGATTTCATTACTATTTAATTAAATGGACCTTGAACTAATTCATTTATTTCCCTTTGACAATTTTGTTTTTGCCCACATGAGCCAGCCACAATTGCAGTTCCCACACACTGCTAAATATAGAAGAAGTAATCCTCTTGGGGCCCTGCTCTCTCTTTCACACATACTCTAGCTAGAGGAGCTGGCTAGTTGTGGAATAGAATTTATGCTGCACCTTGCGCAGCAGGAACATTGTGACTTGCTATGGCACAATGGCTCCTAGACTTGCTCCAGAGGGCTACAGCTCCTCATTTCTACTGCACACTCAGGCCCTTATTTCTACTGCACACTTTTTAGAGCCTAAGTAAGTGGTACAGGATTATTCTGGCTTTTCACTTTTGAACCAATTAAGTATTTCACAACACTTACATAGTTATTTGAAAATTAAACATATGGCACTACCACATTACAAAAGGAAAGTGTCTGTAATACACAAATTAAAAATAACAGACAAGGGAAGGGAGGACTACAGTTAAAGATTGTGTGAGAAAAAGTGCAAATGAAGCTGAAGTCACCGGAAGTAAAGTGATCTTTTTGTAATTAAAAAAAAAATACCAGTACTCCAGGGGAAAAGTTGTTGAGCAAAAAAAACCATTACTGATTATCTTTGTGAACTCACAGAGGATGGAATCATTCCCAGAGGACTGGAGAAGGGCAAACCTAGTATTTGTTGTTAAAAGGGGAAATAATGTGGATCAGGGCAATCACAGGTCACTCAACCTAACTTCAGTACCTGGAAGGATAATGAAACAAATTCTTAGACAATTTTCAAGCACCTACAAGATAGCAGGGTTTAAGTTATAGCCACCACGGATTTATTAAGAACCAATCATGCCAAACCAACCTAAAATCTTTCTTTGATGCAGTTACTGCTCGAGGGCATGTCTACACTAGAATTTTTTTCAAAATAACTCCCGAAATAACTATTTCAAAATAGAATGTCTAAATTATAGGGAAGCCTTGAAATTAGTCCTAGGCAGTCTTCCTTAATGTGGATGTGCTACCTCAACTTAGAGCCCCAGGAAGCACTGGGGAGTAATTTGACTCTGCGAATTAGTCATATTGAAACAGCAGCAGCTGAGCATCCACACAAACGTTATTTTAAAATAACTATTTTGAAATATGCATTATTCCTCATGGAAAGCAACCCGTTATTTTGAAATAATAGGCTTGATAGTTTGGATGCTCCACTTGTTATTTTGAGATAAGGAGAGTTATTTCAAAGTAACTCCCTAGTGTAGGCCAAGGCTTAGTGGATAAGGGGAAGCTATAGACATGCTATACTTGAATTTTAATCAGGCTTTTGAGACAGTCCTATATGGTATTCTCATAAGCAAACTAAGGATATGGGCTCTACATTAAATTGCTATAGAATAGATGCACAGCTGATTGAAATACTATACTCAAAAAGTAGTTATTAATTATTCTCTATAAAACTGGGAAGACATTTTCATGAACATAGTATGAACAAACAGGAGGCAGTTTTCTTGTTCAGAAAACTAAGCCTGCTTCTAGTCAGACCTGTGCCACATGGAGCTCAATCTCTACTCTCTCACAGACATGCTACCAATGTTTCTCAGTATGTACTCAGCTTTCTAGTCACTTTCTGCTTCTGATACACACTTCACAAGTCAATGACTCAGCCCCTGTGTTTTCATTCAGTCCCTGCTTTAGTCTTCCTGAGTAAGTCCTTCCCACATGGCCCAGCAACCTGAGTGGTGACTGCTACCATTTTAGAAATCTTACTCAATAAAAGATGCTTTATTGCTTCTCTCATTTAGCTTGAATGAAAGGAGGCCCATGAGCCTCCATCATGACTGTGACTGCAAATAGGTCAGACACATTTTTGACAGTCACCTATCATACACTCCAGCACAACATATAGCAACTAGTTTAAGTATAAAGTTCATGAGCAACCTAAAATCTGGAAAATATCGGAATTCTTTAGCAAGATGCTGAAAATCTTGAATGTTGAAAATCTTAAATGCTGAAACATTTAAAGAAAATCACAATCAGTTCATAAATACTATGCTAACCAAAAAAAGTCTAAATGCATAATAAATGACAATTCAAATAGCTCTGTTTTTTTTTTAAACTAATCTCGTTGTCGTTTCACAGACAACAATTCTCTAGGAAGCACAGTGGTCTAAGCCATAAGATGTAGTGAGTACTTTTAAATCTATGGGCCAAATCCTGTGGCAATTTGTGTGCTTCAACAGAGGTTTTCTCTGAAGATGGGAATTTTGACTTGTAAAGATTTCAACATTTTGTGCACTGGATTTCCATGTGTCCAGCACCTAAAAATGTCACCTAGTAAAACTAATTGTGCATCAATACATCACCCTTGTCCTCAGTCACCATTATTTTTTTTAAAAGGTAGGGATTTAGCAGTAAGAACAAGACAGTATCTCTTTAATTAGTATGGTAGGTCTGTGGAGCTTCTGCAATTGAACGTACACTTCCCATAACTCTATAGACCAGGGATGGGCAATAATTTTTGCCCAGGGGCCACTTCAAAAATTTTTGAAGCAGCCTCAGGCCATTTTGGAAGGGGCGTGGCCTAAACAGGAAGGGTGGGGCCTAAATGGGAAGGAACAAGGCTACCTCACTCCAAGACCATGATTGGTCTGGGGAGGGGCAGCCTCTTTGCTTCCCCTTCCTACTAGGCACCCATGCTCTGGAAGAGGCTTGGCACGCTTTCCCACCCTGTAGCCAGACATGAACCCCCATTTTAACATCCATCTTTGTCTGCTTGAAAGCATGCAGAGCACACAGAGCAGTGAAAAACAGCATGATCTTTGAAAACCTTGGAGCAGGAGGTTTAGATATGCTGGCTCAGTGACCATGGACAACTGTAAGCAGAAATAAGAGGGTGGTCAAACTAATCGCTGACAAAGAGGCTGCACAGAAGTGCCCTTGACTTAACCCATATTGATACGAACACACAGCCGTCCGCGGGGGGAGGAATCTCCCGCTCAGCAAGAACATCCAGCACTCCTAATTTAGTTATCTTCCTCTCTTACAAGTGTAAATTAACTTGAAACTTGCTTGTAATAACTGGCGCCACAAAACGGACCGGTACAATTTGGCCTCTTAAGATAAGAAAGAGAATACGGGCAACCAGGGGTATAAAGATAGGCCCAGCAGCACACTTACTCTGAGCGTCAATCTACCACCTATCTGCTGATCAGGTTTGGTGTTTGACCTCCCGAGGTTCCAGAGGGGATGCCCACATCGTATTCGTCTTTCCGGGGAATTGAGGGACCGACTCTGGCCTGACACGCTGCAGTCGAGAGGCAGAGAAGGGGGTAAAAATTGTACCTGGATGTGGTCCTTTGTTTAAGTATATATATACATAGTATTAGAGCTCTTTAAAGATTAAGCTGCCACTTGGTACCATTATTTCTATTTTCTATCTTTATCTTCTTTGTAACCATTTTTAAAAATTATTTTTGCTAGCAGTTAAGAAATAGAGCAATAGCCATTGTAACCATATGATTTATAAGCTTCTTTAATAAACCTGTAACTGTTTAAACTTTAACCTGACTCCTTCAGTTGCTGTAACAGAACCAAGCACAATTTAAAAGAACTTCAGCCGGTCATAAGGGACAGGTATAGGAAGAGCTGGGGCGTTTGGATCTGTGTCATTCCCAGGTGACAGGTCAGCTGGGGCACTTCTCAGCCTTCCCTAGGCTGCCCACTGCGAAGGAACCCTGTGTTCTAGCAGCTAAAATCTGAGGTGTAATAAGTTCTTCCTATAAACAGGGGCATCTGTTGGCCTGCTGGCTACCCTCTGCAATGGGACCCCGGTCCTAGCAGTAAAGACACGGACGTTAAACCTTTTCTCGGAAACACACACACACACACACACACACACACTGCCCTGACCATTGACTGACACCCCCCTAGACCAGTCAGGGCCTGGGGACCAGGGAGCGCAGGAAGCCTCCTCCTGCCCTGTGAGGAGCATGTGGCACTTTGAAGTGCCGCAGGCTCCTTGCAGGGCCAGGGCAGGGCAAAGAAAACTCCATGCAGCTCCCCCGCCCCCAGGTCCTGATTGGCCTGGAGGCGGGGGAGCATGCAAAGCCTCCGCCGCTCCCCCTTTTCCTCCCCCCCCCCCGCCCTGTGAGCAGCATGCAGCACTTGAAAGTGTCACTTGCTCCTGGCAGGGCAGGAGGAGGCTTCGCGCGCTCCCCTACCTGCAGACCCTGATTGGCCAGGGGGCGGGGGAGTAGTAGGGCCCCCGCAGGCCAGATCCACCTGCTTGGCGGGCTGAATCCAGCCTGCGGAAGCCCTTTTGCCCACCTCTGGTACAGACGGTAATGTACAAAATATATTCCCAGAGTGCAATAAGATAAGTCCTGTTTTTCAAGCAAGTACAATGACTTGTTTACTGTTCTCATAATCTTTCCTTATGTAAATTAGTAGTAGCATCTTAGCATCTTAAGTAGAATCGGCATTGTACCAGGACTACGACACCATATCATACGCTGCCTCCCTGTCTCTCACTTTCTCTGGAAATTGAAATTTCTCTCCCTGGAGTAACCACACAAAAGATTAATCCCTTCTTTACTTATGCTCAGAGCAAAGTTTGTGTAAGGAATAGATTCTACAGCTTAAAAGTCTTTCTACTGAGAAACAAACACATTCTACTGTGTTTTTAGATGAAAAATATGATTTACACTGTATAATCAAAATGTAACTGCTTGTTTTGGAGATCCTGTTTGCACTACAGTTTAGAACATAAGAACGGCCGTACTGGGTCAGACCAAAGGTCCATCTATCCCAGTATCCTGTCTACCGACAGTGGCCAGCACCAGGTGCCCCAGAGAGGGTGGACCAAAGACAATGATCAAGCGATTTGTCTCCTGCCATCCCTCTCCAGCCTCTGACAAACAGAGGCCAAGGACACCATTTTATCCCCTGGCTAATAGCCTTTTATGGACCTAACCTCCATGAATTTATCCAGCTTCTCTTTAAACTCTATTATAGTCCTAGCCTTCACAGCCTCCTCTGGCAAGGAGTTCCACAGGTTGACAACACGCTGTGTGAAGAAGAACTTTCTTTTATTAGTTTTAAACCTGCTACCCATTAATTTCATTTGGTGTCCTCTAGTTCTTCTATTATGGGAACTAATAAATAACTTTTCTTTGTCGGCCCTCTCCACACCACTCTTGATTTTATAGACCTCTATCATATCCCCCCTCAGTCTCCTCTTTTCTAAACTGAAAAGTCCCAGTCGCTTTAACCTCTCCTCATATGGGACCCGTTCCAAACCCCTAATCATTTTAGTTGCCCTTTTCTGAACCCTTTCCAAGGCCAAAATATCTTTTTTGAGGTGAGGAGACCACATCTGTACACAGTATTCAAGATGTGGGCGTACCATAGTTTTATACAGGGGCAGTAAGATATTCTGGGTCTTATTTTCTATCCCTTTCCTAATAATTCCTAGCATCTCTAACAGGAAACTATATGCAGGGGCAAGATTAGAAAGGCAAAGCCACAAAATGAGATCAAACCAGCTACAGGCATAAAGAGAAACAAGAAGACCTTTTATAAATACATTAAAAGCAAGAGGAAGACCAAGGACAGCGTAGGCCCACTGCATAGTGAGGAGGGAGAAGCAGTAACAGGAAACTTGGAAATGGCAGAGATGCTCAATGACTTCTTTGTTTCGGTCTTTACCGAGAAGTCTGGAGGTGTGCCTAACGTAGTGAATACAAGCAGAGAGAGGGTAAGTTTAGAAGATAGGATACACAAAGAACAAGTTAAAAATCACTTAGTCACCAGGTCCTGATGAAATGCATCCCAGGATACTCAAGGAGCTGATAGAGGAGGTACAAATAGAGAATACTCCACTTAGGAAGGAACAATCAGTTCCATACATAGAAGATGGGAAGCGACTGTCTAGGAAGGAGCATGGCGGAAAGGGATCTAGGGGTCATAGTGGACCACAAGTTGAATATGAGTCAACAGTGTGATGCTGTTGCAAAAAAAGCAAATATGATTCTAGGTTGTATCAACAGGTGTGTTGTAAGCAAAACTTGTGAAGTCATTCTGCCGCTCTACTCTGCACTAGTTAGGCCTCAGCTGGAGTACTGTGTCCAGTTCTGGGCGCCACATTTCAAGAAAGATGTGGAGAAATTGGAAAGGGTACAGAGAAGAGCGACAAGAATGATTAAAGGTTTAGAGAACATGACCTATGAAGCCAGGCTTCATGAACTGGGCTTGTTTAGTTTAGAAAAAAGAAGATTAAGGCGGGACATGATAGCGGTTTTCAAATATCTAAAAGGGTGTCACAAGGAGGAAGGAGAAAATGTGTTCCTCTTGGTTACTGAGGACAGGACAAGGAGTAATGGGCTTAAGGTGCAGCAGGGGAGGTTTAGATTGGACATTAGGAAAAAATTCCTAACTGTCAGGGTGGTCAAATATTGGAATAAATTGCCAAGGGAGGTGGTGGAATCTCCCTCTCTGGAGATATTTAAGAACAGGTTAGATAGACATCTGTCAGGGATGGTGTAGACGGAGCTTGGTCCTGACTTGAGGGCGGGGGGCTGGACTCAATGACCTTTTGAGGTCCCTTCCAGTCCTATTATTCTATGATTCTATATGCTGGTGTCTAGGGCCTGATTTACAGTAGGACCTTAGTCCACAATTATCTCCCAAGGCCAATTTTCTAAGGGATGCATCCACACTACCAAGCTCGTAATTCCAGAATAAGGGGCCATCCTGCTATTCATGAGGAGCAACGCTATTCCCAAATTTGTAACTCCAACATGTTAGTGTAGACGCTCCAGAGCCACTAATGCAAACTAAGTGGCCTCCGGCGGACCTCCTACATCTCCCCAGAGTGCTTCCTGGCGCTCTGAGTCCAGCTCCATTAATGAAGACGTGCTACCTCAAACTACATTAGAGTCTTCACCTTAGCGAGGACACAGAATTTCGAATTTGTAAAACTGGGTGCTCAGAAGTCAAACTTAGTAAATTCTAAATAACCGCCTAGTGTACAGTGGCCTAGTGTTTTACTCTCATATTTCCATTATGGTTCGGTTCCATTTATGTAAAAAACCATAGACCTCTAGCAATAGGAGCTTTTTCGGTTAGTTCCTTGTACTTTCTTTTTCTTTCTCTATTAAGGTTCTTGTATAATTAAGTAAAGCATTATGGGATTTTCTTTGCCTTGTCTGGTATCTAACAGAAAAGTCAAAATAGAAGTATATGATTTTCTATTTTGATTTTTGCAATTCCCTCCTTACCCAGATATATTAAGTGATCAGTAAAGGGTCTTATTTTTATTAATTGCATTGTGAGCCTCCCTGTGTATTGATATTAGTCTATTTCCCCTCCATTGCTTTTTATGTCATCTCTCTCTTATTACTACAGTTAATTATTTGTACTGTGATTAAGGGTCAGTTAGTATTTCAATTATAAACTGCAATTTTTGCACAAGGAAGGCTAATGTGCTAGGCAATTAATAATGCATGATATGTGCAAGATATTGACCTAACTGTTAATTGTTAAAATAGCTGCATCATTTTTATTGAATCATGGAGCTACAAAACAGAATGTTTTGACAGGCTTTCAGGTAATGAAAAGTGTTTCTTAGATGTATATTCACACTGTATTTAATCATCATTATTATGGAAACAAGTTTGCTGAAAACCAGTCCTGTATAAATTGAGCCCTGCACAGATACAAAATTGGTGCCCGCATCCATATCTGCAAAAATGATCCACAGATATCTGCATCAAAGCTCCAGATTTGTAGGGCTCCATCTGCAAGTCCTTTATTCACATGGGTTACCCTATGAACAGGCTATTATTTCTTCTTAGAGTAATAAACATTGCTAAGATCACACATTTCCCAATTATTAACAGTTATACTTGCATGCCTAAAAGCCCTTCTTAGAGAATATTCTGTTTGCCTGCCTCTTAGTTAACAGTTTTAACAAATAAACAAAAAAAAAAAAAAGATCAGGTCTTTTTGTCAAACACCACAAATCCTTACTACGCAAAAGAGCATATTGCTGCATTTTCTTTTGTAAACATAATATACAGTTTAATATAAAGTAATTTTTTTCTTTCTACTCCTTCAGTAATAACAAACATTTTCTCCTTCACATTATCTTCTTACAAAATGCAAACAGATTAATTTTCGCAGGAAATTTGGGTTATGTCTTGTCACTCTTGGTTTACTGTCTACAGTTGGATGTCTGCCTCTGTGTTCAAAAAAGAAATCAGCACTGCATTGTTTCAATAGATTTATTTTTTGGGGGGTTTGTTTCATAAAATCATTTTACCTAAAAATTAAGTAGACTCAGATTTTGAGGTCCATAGGGACCATCAAGGTCATCTAGTCTGAAAGTATAGTATCAAAGTCCAATTGCTGAGAAATATTAAAACAAAGATTTCTAAGCTTAAGTTGGCTATGAATGAATTTCTTTCCAACACTGAACACTTATTTTCTGCCTACTTTTCACTGTGCATAAGTGTAGTAACATGTACTGGTTGAAATAAAGACTTGAGAACTATTCAGATACCTTATATATATATCAAATCATCTAATTTAAATACATATTTTAAAACATTTCCAAAATGAAGTGTTTTGAATAAGTTCATACTAGTCTTATTTCTGCCTATGAAAAGTTGGCTATTTATTTTTATAGTCTCAGAACCAGGACATGCCATAACACACTATTTTTTTTATTGTTCAGCTGAAGACAAGCTCAGTAGGGGATTTCATCTGCGAACTGCACGTTTCCTAGCAACTTTCTTTAAACCAGAGTGGCTTTTCTTACATCAATCACTCGCATCTGTTGAGAATGAGAATGAAAGAGAAACATCTCTTTCATCCTGTGAATAAACAATATGAATTAGACTACCAGGCAGCTGCAAATGGGAGAAAAAAAGGGAAGAAAATCAATTCAATGGTTACTAGAATTCTCTGGTTGATTTTAGAGAAGTTGTCTTTTTCAGTTTTAATGTTTAAAAAACAAATTCAAATTTCTAAGTAGCTGTTACTAAGATACCTGCTAATTTTCAAGGGTTTGAGCTGTCACTGAGTACAATATTGTCTGGCTATGCTGAAAGAAAGACAGGAGACATTTGACATGGGTTTCATCAGGCTGCAACTTTGTTATTAGATGTCTGTGACTACCCAGCAGATAATATTGTACAGTGCGGGTAACCCCATATTTATTCTGTAATTATCTTGGGGGAGGGGCTTCCTGAGATCCCCCTCTTTTTTCATCCCTGCCTCTATCAAATCCATTGCTGGAAACTTACCATACTCAGAGTGAGGGCTTTTCACCTGCTCTCTTCTTCCATCCTAGTTCATTCCAGCCAATCCCTTGCTGGGAATTTATCATCCACGCTGGCCTCGTAGGAGGATTAAGTTGGGCTATAAAAATGTGGGATTGCTCCCAACCATAGCAATCATAGGAAACCCCAACTGCCCCCTATTTGTTCCTTTAATGAACACCTCTTTTTAAGTCCTTTTCCAAGCCATTTATCTGGTCACTATATAACTCTCCCATAGAGTACTTCTATAGGACCTCCACCCTATGCTTAAATAATAAGTTGCAACATATTGCCAACCACCTGTCATGCCATGCATGAACAAAGTGCTTCCTGAAACCCGCTGTGGAGAAGGCCAGAAAACAAAAATCCCAAGTACACCAAACACAATATGGGGGCAAGGGGAAAAATCCTTCCTAGTCCCTCTGAAAAAGAGACATAGTGCTAATAGCAGGAGGTGACCAAACCTGGTACTTTACCATCTAAAATGAAGGAAGAGTGTCCTGCCTCAGCCTTGGTCTGTGTAAACAGGGAGGTTCCCAGCCCTGTTGTTTCTCTTCAAATCCTATATTCCCAGGTGATGAGTCAGTGACATTCTGCCCCTTTTCCAGAAGCTTTTCTCCCTTCCTGCCCTTGCCCAAGCCATGAAGCCCTTCACTCAGACAGACCAACCAAACAAAAACCCCACTTAAAAATGCAAGGCAGTCATTGAAAGTAATCAGACTATTTAAACTATTTTGAATTCTGTTATTTTCTTTATAGTATTAAAGATTAATAATTATAGATACTTAATCATTAGACTTTATTGTACTGTGAACATTTAAAGTTAAATGATACTCTTTTATTTAGGTTTCAGAAGATTTACAGTACTACCCAGACAATCTTTTTATATAGCTTTCTAATTTACAATATATTAGGTAGCATTTACAGTTTGTAGTTTGCTAGCTATTAATGAATAAATGTCATGCATATGTTGCACATCAGCTGCAACTTAACCTCTGGGCCACAGAAAATAAATAGAAATTTCTCATAATGTTCAGTCAACCAAGAGATGCATTGTTGTGAGGTAGGCTGTGCTATTAGAACAGCCACTGGATCAAATGCAGAGCAAAAACCTTTCAGATATTAGATTAGAAATCAAGCCATGTCATTTAAACAGCAACAAAGATATTGGATTTCTTTATTGAACTACAGTACTCTCTATAAAATACTCTGCAAGCAAGAAAAACCTTTTGCTCATGGTAACTACATATTTTTTGCAGATATTAGGTCAGTTAAATATCTGAACTTCTGTTTCACCATATGAGCCTCTAGAAAAATAGATTATGGAATGCCCTCATGAAACCAAGAGGAGGACATGCAGGAGTTGCCAATTATCAGACAGTGGAACTTGAAAAGTAACACAGGTTTCCAACACTTATTCATAGGAAGCATGTGGCAATAGTAGTTTTGGTTTTTTTTTCTTTTACATGGTCCTGATATAGTGTCCAATGAGATTAAATCTAACTTACATCAATGGATGTTGTCAGGCCCTTGATTACTGCATAAATCATTGGGCAGTCCTGGTAGCATCAATCAATCAATCAATCAAACGATACACGAGAGCCTTAATGTGCCAAAGTCAGCACTCAGGAGTTAGGAAATGCCAGTATTAAGATTGCTGATACAATCTGAATTTCGCCCGCTTGTGCGTATGCATAAGAATACAGTACAGTTTTTAAATATGTGATCTCCTTTACTTCCTCCTCATTGCCTCCGTGATAACAGGAGGAACACTGAGCACAAGTGAACCAATATCCCTGCTCCCAACTCAAAAGCTAGGCACTGCAACCATTCATAGCAGTGGATAGGGTTACTACTTGAAGGAAAGTTCTTCTAAGTACCTGCATCCCTTGGCTGGAGCATATTCAGTGCAGAAAGATTCTTCAGAGAATTTACCATGTGTGAACTAATATTTTTAGAAGGATTATAACGTCACTAAATTTTGCTGTCTCCCCCACTCTCAGGAATAGTGAAAAGTACATTCTAGACATAAAAGCAACTCTATCAATCTCCTTAGCCTTGCTCTAAAGCCTGGAGGCTCAGAATTTAAATTTAACAAGGTCAAAACAAGTTTTCTCCTAATCTCACTGTAACGAATAGCTAACCAGTTTTTCCAAAATGTTCCAAACATGCACACATCTGGCATGGAAAATTTCAGTTCAAACAGCTACTTTATGACAAAATGATAAGCAACTGAAAAGAGAGTCTTATAATGGAAAGGGTTGGTCAACCTCAACTACAACAGTTTCTGTGTCCAACTACCTCCACATCTGCCCCTCCCAGCTGCCACATCCTTTGTTTACCACATCAAGTTTAAACATTTTGTCCTCATTTTCAATTTCCTTCCCAACTCTGTTCCACTCCACATCTTTAATCGAATCATTTAACACCAGAACTCCATGGCTCTACCTCCCAGAACCTAACCCATTCCCCCATAAAAATTTTCATATTATAAAATGCCCAAAACAGGTAATGTCATAATTTTGTGAGACCTACCTCTTGTTGAACTATTAAGAAACAGAACTTATACTGTGGCCCAAGATTGAAGAGATTAATTTTCCATAATGATATATAGGATTTAGCTATATAAATGCACCAGTTTAGACATTACCATGCATCATGAATATTGTGCATATACCCTGTTTTTTTTTAAATCAATTATCTACAAATCTCAAGTCAAAAAGCATGAATAATCAATTAAGTATTTGCATATATGTGGACATTTAAGAGCACAACTAAGGAAATAATTTATAAAAAAAGGATGAAAGAGAGAAGAGTGATTGGCCATACTTAGCAATGACACTACTATGCTTAAAAGAGCCCAGGGAAAAAAATTAAAAACAAGCAAGCAAATCCTATGCATCAAGCAAAGGTCTGATCTTGTGAGGGTTTCAGATTTGAGAGGAGGACATACAGCAAAATGATACAAGATGTTCATCAGTTTGCAGAATTGATCCCAAAAGAAGCAGCATTTTATAGATTTTGAGTGTGATGCGACAAAAACAACATTTCTGAATGTAGTTAAATATGGATTAGGCAAGTCAGACACAAAAAAGTCATGTCTTCACTTTAGTTGTCAAAGTAACATCAGTGATAGATTTTCTGACAGAATAATTTTAAACAGATTCAAGGCATTAGCTATTCTGCTAGATAGACGTGCATCCATTTATAAATGCTATTATAAAAATACTGGCCAGCCAAATAAAATGACAGGCCAGCAAAGCAGAATAACTATCAAATGCATCACAAAATGCTTGCAAAATAATACCATGACATCTTGCCAAAGCTCCATTTTGTTCAGAGTACCAAAATGGCTTTGCCTTTGAATTCTGGGAGGAAAAAAACCCCAAAAGTTCTTGTACACTAACACAGTGTTTACTTCTGTCCCAGATAATTAAAAATTTACAGCATCCACACCAAGTAGTATGTGAGTTTTACAACACAGAAGGCTATTTCAGGAGCTGCTGACAGCACCTAAAAATGAAACACAAACTAGATTTACTAAAAGGGGGCCTATTTTTAATACATAAAGGTTTTTCACTTGCATTTCATAGATTACAAGCCCAGCAAAGAGAATTGTGGTCTCCTATTCTGTGTTCCTACATAGCACAGGTCATACATGTTTTCCAAAATAATTCCAAGAGGTTTTTGGAAAGACATAAACCAAAATTTTTTAAGAGAGCAGAATTCTAAACTCTTGTTTTAAAGTCTCCAAATTTGACAGTAGGCAAATCATGAACTCAAGTACAGTCTGTTATATTAACCTTGTAGAAATTGCTTATATATATCTATATCTATATCTATCAGGCACTGGATAAGCCTGGATCTGCGGGGCCTGGTGTATACACTCAGGCTGCGTCTAGACTGGCATGATTTTCCGCAAATGCTTTTAACGGAAAAGTTTTCCGTTAAAAGCATTTGCGGAAAAGAGTGTCTAGATTGGCACGGACACTTTTCCACAAAAGCACTTTTTGCGGAAAAGCGTCCGTGCCAATCTAGACGCGCTTTTGCGCAAAAAAGCCCCGATCGCCATTTTCGCGATCAGGGCTTTTTTGCGCAAAACAAATCTGAGCTGTCTATACTGGCCCTTTTGTGCAAAAGGACTTTTGCCCGAATAGGAGCAGCATAGTATTTCCGCAAGAAGCACTGATTTCAGACAGTAGGAAGTCAGTGTTCTTGCGGAAATTCAAGCGGCTGCTTTTGCGGAAAAACTTGCCAGTCTAGACACAGCCACTGGCTACGTCTAGACTGGCCACATAAGACGGAATAAGTATGCAAAGCAGGCAAGTCAGAAT
The DNA here is from genome assembly GCF_052426305.1 of Pelodiscus sinensis. Classification (NCBI taxonomy): domain Eukaryota; kingdom Metazoa; phylum Chordata; order Testudines; family Trionychidae; genus Pelodiscus; species Pelodiscus sinensis. The sequence goes on along the minus strand of NC_143052.1, from coordinate 54,173,013 downwards.
AGGGAAAGTAGGAAGTAAGAATAAGAGATCCTCCGGAAAAGGGCTTTATTCCGGAGGATCGCGCCAGTCTAGACGCTCTTTTCCGGCTTTTCCCCAAGCCGGAAAAAAAGCGGCGGCCATGTTTATTTAAATCCCTCGGGGGGTATTTAAATCCCCCGCGGAGTTCCCTATTCTGACTTGCCTGCTTTGCATGCCTATTCCGTCTTATGTGGCCAGTGTAGACGTAGCCACTGTGTTTCCAAAGCCCCTACTGGAGCATCCACACTGCATTGTAAACCTGGCTTACAACTGCATAACCTGGGGCTCACAGTCATATTAACACACCTACTCTGTACCAAACAGACCTTCTGACTCGAACCTGTGGCTCAACTTATGTCCATACTACAAAAGTCTCAGCAGGACTCAGGCTCTGACTCATCTCCAAACAAGGTCCTAGAATCCAGGTTCAGAGCACTTGGAAACCCATGTCAGACTGATTTGTGTGTGTATGGTGGGGATACTAGGGCTCAAACCTGACTCAGAGCCTGGCCTCAGCAAGCAGCGTACACATACCTATCATTTCTCTTTATGGTGTGTTTATACAGCAGGGCTTACCTCGAAATAAGCTACACAAATTGAGCTACGTAAATTACATAGCTTATTTCAAAATAGCTAGTTTAGAAATTGGGAAAGTCTACACAGCATTTTTTTTAAAAAAAGAGCACTCTTCCTCCGACTTCTCTTACGCATCGTACAATGAGGGTTACAGGAGTCAGAGTAAGAAGTCCGCCAGCTTGACAGTATTTTAACATTATTTTGAAATAACTACCTGCAGTATAGACGTGGACTAAGTTCTTTCAAAATAACGCTAGTTATGTCAAAATAATGTTGCTGTGTAGAAGTACTCTAAGCCAGAACCAGGATCTGATGTGGTGAATCAGCAGTGAAATGCACTGACAATTTTTAAGTTCTAAAGTATCATTTGCAGTCTTCCAATTTTCTAGGGATAGTGCTTTTTGGTGCAATAATAATATGCTTCTGGAGAGACATATAGCCCTTCCCAACTAGAGTGGTTTGTTTCATGCAGGGATGATGCTGAAAACACCAAGAAACATAAGGCAAAGTCTCACAGTACAAGACCTCAAGGCATAAAGTACCAGCTGGAGAATTCTTTGAGTGATTGTTTTGACTTCTGTGCCTTGCATCTGCTTGGTTCATGTTTTACCCCTGATTTGCACTATTTACTATAAATTAGATGAGAATCTGGTACATAGAATTCCTATTGTATTTCCCCAAGGGTTGCTAGCGAATGTTTGAAAAGATGTTTGGATATAGGCAGCTAACCTGAACTACATGTTCTAACTAAGCAGATTTTTTTCAACCTGTACTTGCCTACTACCCATTCCTACGTGTATTATCAGAGAAGCCACATTGAGAGGGAGAAACCCAGAGACAGCAGTTTTTCTTTTCTCTATTTGTAGCTGAGCTTTTCATGTATTTGTCACACATTTGTTACAAAAAATGAGACCACACTCTTTACCTATATCCTTAATAGTACAGTAATAGTCTCATGCTTACAGGTCAGACCCATAATTACTTTATATACCTGTTAATCTCTGTTAGACTTTTGTATCACATTCTTTAATATTCTGAGCACATCTGTGCCTCTTTCTTCTAATATCTGATCAACTTGTAATTAAAAAAAGATTTGAATTGAAAACTACTTAGCTAGTGGGAAGAAAATGTATGTCTACTGTGAGAACCAAAAACTAATTAGGGAGAGCTGTTCAGGCTTTTAGGAAGAGTAGCTAGTGTTCACCTCACTCTTCACAGGTTCTGGACCCAAGCTGTTTATTAAAAAGAATGTGACTCTGTAACCATTTTTATGGGTTTTTTAAGAACAATTAAATCATAATACAATGGAACGCAATAAATGAAGAGTGCACAATGATTTTCAGTTGAATCACAGCCTGCTCCATTCTTTAATTGAGAACTAAATATACTACAGATGGCATTCTGCCTACTCAAGTGATGTTACTAGGTAACCCATACAGCAAGTACTTTTCCAAGAGAAGAAAAATAAAGGGAAAAGGTATAAAAAATTCCAGCACTGAAAATAACATATAAATATCTGTCACTTATGTTAGTAGAGACTTGAGATATCTAATAGATCTTGAGAACACTCAGCCTCTACAGGGGACATCTTGAAAGTCAATACGGCAAAAACGCACAAAAAGAACGGAATCAGAGAGCTAAAAACTCCCAATGGCTGGCTACATTCATCATATTTCTTGCTTTGTGGTTGCTTCACAAGTCATGTGATTATTATCATCATTGTTGACAGTAATCTTTGTTTTCATTTGTATTTAAAATATTACTGTTCTGGCTGTAATAATGAGCTGTTAAGAGAAGTGACCTATATGTCAGCTGTTACTCCTCTTCCTTTTCAAACAAAACAATCCTGACTTCAGGCTTTAGTCTCAATTCTTGATCACTTCAACCCCACCGAATCTGTGTCACTTTGAAAATATTTATAAAAGTAGAACTGATTCACTGCTGTATTACTCCAGTTTGTGAATAGGGTTACACTGACATTAAGCTGGAGTAATGCATTGGAGAATCAAGCCCTTTTTCATTTTATTTTTTAAATAATTTTCAAGTGATTGACACAAGGGACAGGAAAAGGATGCTGTCAACAGTTAAAATGTTGCACCTGTCTTTACAAGATATGAACTCAAGCCCAGTGCTATGGGGTGGGGAATTAAAGGCAATATTCTACCCACTTCCCACCCGCCTATGGAAACAACCCCCAGCATACTTGCTTCACTTTCTATAGCGCTGAAAGTTGAATGCCATAGCGTAACATTATAGCATCAAACTTACAACAGAATAGTAATAAAAATGCCTTATAACATAGTTCATTGCTTACATTTTTTATCCTTCTCTCTTTACTCCACTTTACTATGAATTGCACCTGGCAGGAAATATGCACAAGCAAATGAGATCCTGGGGGCTGGTATTTGTTTGTTGATATTTTAACAAAACACATTGCCCTTGGCAAGTTATTTCAGAACACCATTTCCCAGAAATCTACATTAATATTGTTCCATCTTATTCAGGACTAAGTGCTGTCATGAACAGAAATGAGATATGAGATCCCAGGAGGTATCAAGCCCTCTACAACTTTCTTGGAAGAAGGAAAGGTAGTAGCTTGAGGGGACGAGTGTGGGAAGAAAGCAGGTTGGTTGCAGGAAGAGGAATAAACATAGTGAATTGGCTTAATATGCTGTCTATGATAATCAACTGGATTAGAGTCCACTCCATTTCCTTTAAAGGTTCCCCAGACTCTGATCTATATTATCTTGTTCTAAATGAGAAAGTCAGCTTCTTGCTTTACTAGGGCACTATTAAAACATGTAGCCTTAGAACATAAATTGGTAGTGTTGTGCCACATGTCCTAAGCTGGGGTACGCTACATGTCTTCCTCTGTTACTATGGAACATTTTCTTCTGATGCCTTCCCCCATATATAAACCGTGTGAGCAATGATGTGCAGATGATATAGATTTCCTACAGATGTGGCTAGATAGAGTATATACAATTTTAATATGTCTGCTACCTGCGAGAATAAAAAATGCTTAATATGCAGGGAACAGTAGTTTTACTGCAATAAATATGTATTTTTTTTCATTTAGGACTTGCACAAAACATGGTGCTGCACATATACTGTAAATTTTGTTACATAGTATAGCATTTAATTTGATTTGATCTGTATGTACAAATGTACTACATACAACTGTATGAAACAACAATGATGCACATAAAATCTGAGCCTCTCAGAATCAGTGTGAGCGTTGACACTTGAAGCTATCATATATAAGCGCTAGATAATATATTCACCGATTTCTAGGATTCAGCCCTTCAACCTACATTGAGGTGAAGCTCCTGCCTTTTCCAGATGACCATAAATAACTGCAGAAATTGTGATTCGTAACATAGGTATGTCACATTGGTTCCTCAGTTAAACAGATTCTCAGTTAAAGACCTGGCTCAATTGACTTGGTGTAACGAGCCATGGCTGAATCACTAGTGATTTATATTGCATGAAACTTGTCCTGAATATTCTGTTCAATATAAATCACTAGTGATTCAGCCATGGCTCTTTACACCAAGTCAGTTGAGCAAGGTCTTTAACTGAGGATCTGCCCCTTGATTCTCTTCTAATTGTCCTACTTTAAGATACCCGTGGAAATAATAAATGTTTTACTGCCAGTCATAGAAACAGATCCCAAGGTAATTTGAAAAGCTTGCCCTAAAAACCTCAAGTAAACAGCTAACGTTAATTCAGTGTTTGTGCTATTCCCTACAAGTCCCAGTGCTTAGTGTGAGTGGCAAATATTTGGCATTTGTTTAAAAAAGTTATTGCTACAAATTAAAAAAACCTGAGTGTCCAAAAGATGGAGCTGATGTATGGTACTTAGGGAGAGCTAGGTGCTCTCTTAGGAAAATATTGCAGATATACAGGCAGTCCCCGGGTTACATGGATCTGACTTACATCGGATCCCTACTTACAAACGGGGTGAGGCAACCCCGCGCTAGCTGCTTCCCCTCAGCAGACCAGGGAGACGCGAAGCTAGCGCCTCCCCAGCAGACCAGGGAGACGCGGAGCGGCTTTTCTCAGCAGACACCTCAGCTTGAGAATAAAGGACTGAGGGTAGTGAGGTGTGGGAGAATAAAACTGAACTCTGGAGAAATGTTTGGCTAGAGTTTCCCCTACAATATGTACCAGTTCCAACTTACATACAAATGCAACTTAAGAACAAACCTACGGTCCCTATCTTGTACGTAACCCGGGGACTACCTGTAGTTAGAATAAGATTTTGTACCCTAAAACAAAAGAAAATTACAAATAATTAATGTGAGCAGACCTTACTTTGAAGTACTTGCAGAACCTAATGTGAAAGAAGAATACCAAAGGGGACGGAGGTTGATGTCATAATTCTGCTTGCCACAAACCATGGAAATTCTGCCCTCATGTAAGGTTTGTATTACTGTGTTTCTGCTGCTTCTTCTGCTTCCCATGTCATTATTAACAATAAGACCCCACTTACTTGTGCTGTGCATGACAGAAGCATTTATGTTCTTTGTCCAGCTTCTTCTTATCACTGCGTGATGCACTCTGTGCTATCCGGCATTTGTGCTCACTCTGTGGCAAATACTAACCAATTACAATGGCCACTGGATGGAAAAATGGTTGAAGAATTAATCCTTGCAAAAATATTACCCTTTTTATTAGTTCTGTCATCCATATTTAACAGGAGTATTGAGATGAATGGCCAAATTCAGTCTGGAACCAAACCCTCTTTTGGGTTCACTACATTTTAGGAATTGTGCACTTGTAATAAAGTGCAAATCATTCTTCTTAATAAACAACTGCTGTAGTTCAGAACTGCTAGTGATAGGAAGCACCTGTAAAAGCTCAAGTTAGAATTTTTTTCTAAGATCATAGAGGGGAAAAAACCCCAGAATCGAAGTAATTTGTAAAAGAGCTTTAAATCAAAACCTTTCAATCAAAAAGAAATTCTTTTTCGGACATCTCAGAGGCAGCAGTTGATTCATTTTATCACAGAAATTATTTGTATATTGTAAGTCCATTCATTTTTTTCTTGTATTTTTTCCTGAGATGATGCAGGAAATTCCAATGTTAAATCCAGAGCACATGGGGAAAATGCAGAGCAGCTCAGTTGAGTACAGTGCCATTACTCCTGATTTACACAACTGAAAGCAAGATTTAGCCCGAAGGATTTAATATTACCCAAGTGAAATTTGATATCTATTTTATTTCATACATGTAATGAGAATGTGCGTAACAGACTAATCTAACATTTTTAAAGTTTAGACATATGTTTATGGACAGAGTGTTTTTGTAACTGAAGTCTGTGAGCCTGATTCACCATCTTACTCCTTGTATAACTGTGATAGTCACCATCGTAGCCAACATGATGGGGAATGAACCATGGACTTCCAGACCTAAATGAATGTCTGACTGCAGACTGACCTAAGGAGGCAAGGTTCTGCAGATGTGACCTATTCCACATATTAATCAATGGGTTACATTGCCATTTAGGCTACATCTAGACTGCAAGCCTCTTTCGAAAAGGAGTGTCTAGACTATAACCAAACAAGCCGCTTTTTCGAAAGAGAGCACCCAGGCAGTGTGGATGCTCTCTTTCCAAAAAGCAGAGTTTGCATTACAAAGCGCCTTTTTTCAAAAGAGCACTCTTGAAAAAAAGGTGTTCTTCCTCATAAAACGAGGTTTTCCGTGGTTGAAAAATCTGCCACGTTCTTTCAATTTACTTTCAAAAGAACGCGGCAGCAGTCTAGACGCAGGGTAAGTTTTTTCGAAAAAAGGCCACTTTTTTTGAAAAACCCCTGTAGCCTAGACACACCCTTAGGATATGTCTACACTACCACCCTAGTTCGAACTAGGGTGGTAATGTAGGCAACCGGAGTTGCAAATGAAGCCCGGGATTTGAATTTCCTGGGCTTCATTTGCATGGTGCCGGGCGCCGCCATTTTTAAATGTCCGCTGGTGCGGACTCCGTGCCGCGCGGCTACACGCGGCACGGACTAGGTAGTTCGGACTAGGCTTCCTAGTCCGAACTACCATTACTCCTCGTTACTCCTCGAGTAATGGCATGTTCCTGGAATGAGACTGCTTGTCATAAAACCATACAGAAGAGAGACAGAATCACCAAGGAAGTGAAAGGGTTGTCTGGGACACACACCTCCCCCATCCAGGACCACACCAGCCCTGAGCCTTTTGCACCCCAGGGTGAGCGAAGGGGATGAAGCTCCCCCTGATTCCTATGGGAACATTGTTGGCTGTTTCCTTTCATCAGGGAGCGAGGGGAAAGTGTGTAGTTTGCTGCATGTCTCACTCTGGCTGGGGAGTGCAAGGAGCACTCCCTCAGATGTGTCCACTGGATCTGCAGCGGGCATGAAGAGGTGCTTTTCACCTGGCCCCAAGCTGCTGCAGTGAGAGAGGGGTGGGGTAGTCCTCTCTCCCCAGGGCAGCCTGCATACTTTAACTGAGTTAATTAATTGAGTTAATGACCTAAGCAACACCCCCTAATCTTCTAGTATATTGATAATTATGACTGAAACTCCTAAACATCCTTAGTTTTCAAGCTTAACCCTTTAAGGTAGTACCTCCCTTAACCGGGACTCTCTGGTCTGGCAGGACCTTGGATGTCCCTTGACCAGAGAGTCCAGATATAAGGAGGTCAGTCCACAGGGCATGAGTGGGGAGGGGAGATGCAACTCAGCGAGGAGCTCCGTGTTGTGGGAGGGTGATGCAGCAGGGAGTTCTGGCTCTTGCTGCCAGCAGCAGCTACAGAGCTTCGGTCCTGACTGCCGTGAAGCAGCTCAAGAAGCCATGGCAGCCACAGAGCTGTGCGCCCCAGGAGCCCCAGTAGCTGTGGAGCTCCAGCCTGGGGAGCCATGGCTGGTCAGGCAGAAGCGGGGCTTGGCTGGAGAGCTAGCTGGGGAAAGCATGGGCCATGTTGGGAGGGACCTCCCCTCGTTCTGCAAATCCCCTTGTTAGGCACCAGTCAGGTCCTGAGGGTGCCAGACAAGGGAGGTCCAATCTGTACTTATTTCACTGACCAAGGCCTACATTTACAATTAACTAATATATTTTGAGCACTTAAATGTTAAACTAACATTAATAATAATAACAACAAGTTTTTAGATTTTTCTTGCTTAATTATTTTTGTGAGTAGTTTCTGACAATCGTTGGGGGCTTTTACATTGCAGTGAAAGGCCAGGCTTAAACTCGGGGTTAAACTGATGCCCATTCCATCTAGACTGCACTAATCAGAGATCAGCTCTGAGTCCAAGTGAAGCCGAAACTCATGGATTTGATCCCTGTTGCTTTGCAAGTTAGACTCAGCCCTGCTTAACTACAGATTCACTATAACCAAAAATGTGTTTTCACTGACTTCACTGGAAGTTTGGAAAGGCCTTATCATGGGAAGCATAATGAACTCAGCAATACTAATTTCTACAGATGAAAAGATTGCAACATAGAAGACTTATTTTTCAGCATGTGGAACCTTTGTAACTGACCTTCATTTTCAGAAACAAGTCTTTATGCCGGTCCCTAACAGCCATCCTCACACAAATTGTGCCTGTCATGCTTTCACAAAAAGCAATCACCAAATTTAACAGGATGACATTCCATCCAATACTTTAGCTCACATTAAGTGGAACTAATGTTTTCCGAATAACTGGTTAACTACCAAATTGAGAGACTATACAATTGAGTATGTTTCCTGGGAGGAAAATCATATTAATATTATAATCTGAACTCTGTCATGTGCTCAGTGAAACACTCCAGTACAGGGAAGATTATTGTTCACTGCCATCCAAATTCCAAGTTCCACTTGGAAGGCCAGAGAAGAACTCCAGTACAATCACTAAAGCATTTCAGTAGCTTTTGTAGTCTAGTGACAAGTTTCCTGTGTCATGAAAGGAACTTGGGACTACTCATTCCAAGACTCCTGTGCCAAGTTTGTTTGTCCCAATTACGGTATATTACCAAAAATAAACCAGCAACAACTTTTATTTCCCTTCCGCCTGCAATGGGTTTACCTTCAAAACCTCTGTTTCAGTTCTAATCAGCCTCCAGACAAGGTGGCTTTCATCATAAAAGTAGATATTTAAAAGTTCAAAGATTCAGTATGAACATTTTCCATTAATACTTTTATGATGCATGCAATCATCTTCTATTGTTGAAGACCATTTTAAGGCTATGCACACAGAAAAACAATACATATTAAATACATACTTGAATATCTTGTATTGTATAACTCAGTATTCAGAATACACCCTCTTCAGAAAAATACCTGAGTACCAATCCAAAAACAAAAACTGTTATTGGACCCGCTAATATCAGTGAAGACAGAATTATTTTCCATTGAAGAAATGCTCCAGAAAAAAATATGGACTGGTTGATGTAAGGCAATTCCTCTCCAGCCAAATAAACAAACTTCACTAGCTCATTGCATAACATCTCTCGAACAGTTACATATTCATTTTTGTAAATGTCAATTTTGTATGTTTGGTACTCTCCTGCTAATGAACTGTAAAATAACTTACACTTTCTTAATAAGCCATTATTTTTAAAAGCTACTTGTAATGATCCCTATCACTTTAAGAGAAAATTTAATTTATAATGGTGCAATTCTCTCCAGAGTATTTGGACAATGTCATCATCTCTATTTACACCTCAAGCTAAAAGGCTTAAATAGGACTTAACAGGATTAAATACAGGTTAGACCTCCAAAAACCAGGACTTTCTAGTCTGGCAACATCTGTGGTCCAAAAGGACTATGGATGTTCCTGGACTAGGGAGTCCTAGCTGGGAGCCCCAGTGAAAAGAGAGCTGGTGGCTTGGAGCCACTACGGCTGGGACTGGAGCCCCAGTAGCACAGCCAGAGCTGCAGCAGCCCCAGTAAGCGGGGCTGGAGACATGGCAGCCACAACAGCTCTGGAAGCCAGTAGTAGGGCTGGGGCAAGGGACCTGGCAGCCCCAGTAGCAGAAGCGGGGTGGGGACATGGCAACTGCAGCAGCCCCAGTAGTGCGGCCGTGGCCAAGGATGTGGCAGCTGAAGCATCCCTGGTAGTGGGGCCTGGGCCAGAGCTGCAACCAGAGAGGTCCAACCTGTACTTGTGAGTCTATGCACTAAGTTTCCCACAAAAATTGTGGGAGTTTTTAAACTCAGCTTCTTTCCCAATGCTGTAAATTGGTTAGCTTAGCATTCTCCTGCTATGAAGTGAATCACTGGGTCCTATCCCAGGGTAGGTGTACAAGGTAAGCCGATGATGTGATTCACAGCTCATGGAGACACACACACAAGCTCTGATCAAGCTAGCGCACTACAAATAGAGAGTGGCTGCAGCAGTGCTTGTGGAGCACAGGATTTATCTGTCCCAAGTGCACGCCTATTACAGGCAGTCCCCGGGTTACGTACAAGATAGGGACTGTAGGATTGTTCTTAAGTTGAATCTGTATGTAAGTCGGAACTGGCGTCCAGATTCAGCCAACCCAGCAGCGCCTCAGCTGCTCTACCCCAGGCGTCGTGGGCAGAAAAGCCTGGTCTGCTGGGGGGAAGGGAGCACGGCGCGCCTGGGCTGTCCCGCTGCGGGCGTCCTCCGAGGCTTTGCTCCCCATCTCCTTGGTCTGCTGGTCAGACCAGGGAGACGGGGAGCAAAGCCGCAGAGGACACCCGCAGCGGGACAGCCCAGGCGCGCCGCGGCTGTCCCGCTGCGGGCGTTCTCCGAGGCTTTGCTCCCTGTCTCCCTGGTTTGACCAGCAGACCAGGGAGACGGGGAGAAGCTTTTCTTGCCCCGGAGAACGCGGGCGGCGGGACTGTGGCTCATCTGGGCGTCCCGCCGCTCCCGTCCTCCGGGACGAGAAAAGCCCCGTTCGTAACTGCGGATCCAACATAAGTCGGATCCGCGTAACTTGGGGACTGCCTGTATTTCAGATGGGTATGTATTTGGGGAAGATAAATCCTCTCACTGCTAGTACCACCACTGGTACACTCTATTTTTAGTGCCCTAGTTCAATCACAGCTAGCACAGGTGTGTCTCCTCAAGCTGGGAAGTACACTTCCAGCTCAAAGTGGAAACTTTTAGGGGGAAAGGGATGTAGCCAGAGTTTTGTTAATCTCAGATGATCCCCCAGCCTCCTCGGAGGGCTACGGGTTGGGGAAACACAAAAGGCGGTGTAAAACTATGTTTTTTCTATCCACCCTCTAACCCCCACATCCTGCACCAAATGCATCTTAGTTAGACCAGAGAATCTGGCCCATTGTTTTTCTGTAAACTATATGGTACTAACAAGAATCTTTTTTGACTGTACCATTATCAAAGAAAGAAATTCACTCCAATTTATTCTAGGTCTTCTCTAGCCTTGAATTCACTATGGATAATTCCAGCATAAAGCGAATGGGGGGAAATTACACATTCACACACAAACACCCACACTCTTTGAAATATGTTCCAAGGCAGTGACAAACAGAAAGAAGTGAGGGTGAAGCTAGTGACTCCACTACAGTAGAAATCCAGGGGTGGGGAGAGGCAGATATTTATTTCTCACCCCCACAATGTCTTGATGACAAAAGTGGGACATGGCTATATTGAGCACCCAAACCGGGCGGGAGGGCAGAGAAAAAAGCAGGACCTAACGGAGGGGCCGGGTGGCATCAAACATATAAGCAACATTCAACTGGTCACCAGGGAGCAGGTAGTATTCCCTGGCCCAGTGTGGGCACTCCAAAAAAGATACCAGTCTAGGGGAAGGGGAACAAGTGCCTGAACTGATTTCTGGGATGAGATGGTGGATGGAACAGGGTAGATTGAGTGCTCTCCTTCCCACCTTATCCCTCCATCCCTACATTCATAGGGTATGTCTACACTACAATGTTAGTTCGAACTAACGGACGTTAGTTCGAACTAACATTCATAGCCGCTACACTAGCGCTCCGCTAGTTCGAATTTGAATCGAACTAGCGGAGCGCTTAGTTCGAACTAGGAAAACCTCATTTTACGAGGATTAAGCCTAGTTCGAACTTACTAGTTCGAATTAAGGGGTGTGTAGCCCCTTAATTTGAACTAGTGGGAGGCTAGCCCTCCCCAGGTTTCCCTGGTGGCCACTCTGGCCAACACCAGGGAAACTCTATGCCCCCCTCCCGGCCCCGGACCCCTTAAAGGGGCACGGGCTGGCTACGGTGCCCATGCCAGGTGCAAGCCTGCCAGCACCCAGCCAGCAGACCCTGCACCTGGCACAGCATGAGCCACCCACCCGATGTCCCCCAGCCCACCCCCTCTTCCCGGGACCAGGCTGGCGGCTCCCGGGAGCTTGCCCGGGACCGCAAGAGGCGGGCACCTTCCTGGGCTAGTGCGGACATCGTGGACCTCGTCCACGATCTCCGCACTAGGCACAGGAAAGTGGCCGTCTAGGGCAGGAGAGCTGCCAGCCTGGCCACCCAGGAGCAGGTGTGCACAAAAATCAAGGGGGTCCACTGAGACCCCCGACCCTGAGCCCTGAGCTTACAATGGCCATCCTGGGTCAGACCAAAGGTCCATCTAGCCCAGTAGCCTGTCTGCCGACAGTGGCCAACCCTAGGGACACTGGAGGGGATGGACCGGAGACAGTGACCAAGCCATTTGTCTCGTGCCATCCCTCTCCAGCCTTCCACAAACCTTGGGCAGGGACACCACTCCTACCCCCTGGCTAAGACTACTCCATGGACCCAACCTCCATGACTTGATCTCACTTCCCTTTAAACTCTGTTGTAGTTGTAGCCTTCACAGCCTCCTGCAGCAAGGAGTTCCACAGGTTAACTATTTGCTTTGGGAAGAGGAACTGTCTCTTACTAGTTTCAAGCCTGCTACCCATTCCTTTCCTTTGGTGTCCTCTAGTCCTTCTTTATGGGAACTCATGAAGAACTTTTCTGTATGCCCCCTCTCCACCCAACCCCTGCTTTTAGAGACCTCAATCCTGTCCCCACTCCATCTCCTCTTTTCTAAGCTGAACAGTCCCAGTCTCTGTAGCCTCTCTTCATCTGGGACCTGTTCCCAACCCCTGATCATGTTAGTTGCCCTCCCCTCTCCCAGCCTTTCTCTTCCCCTCTCCCACCTCCTTTTCCCAGTCTCCCCCAGTTTTGTTCAATAAAGACAGAGTCAATGTTGGAAGAAACGTTATCTTTATTTTGTACATCAGGAAGAGGGGCTAGGGAAGGGTAAGTGGAAGGAGGTGAGGGAGGAATGGGGTACGAGCCCCCGATGGGGACGACTGGGCTGGCTCTGCGGGCTTCTGGGGGTGGAAGCTCTCCTGCAGTCCCCCGATTGCCCCCTCTCCCCAGATGGCAGCCTGCGGTAAGTGCAGCCGGGCTGATGGCCGAGTGGTGTGATGTGCCCAGTGTGGGTACTCCGGGCAATCCAAGCCAGGACTGGTTTGCAAGCGGGGCACCCCTTAGAACTGTCTGACCGGGGTGGGGGTCGGGACCCTTTAAGCGCAGCCCTCGGCTAGCCTGAGACAGCATCTCCACGCTCTAAGTCCTCCTCTGATGCCCTGCCGGCACTGCTTCCGGCCATCCTTAAGCCCTGTTCAGAGTCCACTCAATGTGGACTTGCTAGTTCGAATTAGCAAAACGCTAATTCGAACTAGTTTTTAGTTCTAGACGCGTTAGTTCGAATTAGCTTAGTTCGAATTAACGAATTCGAACTAAGTTAGTTTGAATTAGCGCTGTAGTGTAGACGTACCCATATGGAGTGGCTCTCTTCCCCTGAGAGATAACTTACTGCCCTTAGACACAATGGCAAAATCATCTATCTGTAATTTAAAATGAAAACTTAGAACTACATTAAATAAAAAGCCCAATCAATGTGTGTGGTGTGCGAAGTGACTTAAATACTCAAAAGAGACATACACATAAGGCGGCTGCATAAAACAGGAGAGTTACATACATGGGCCAAGATTTTCAGGTGACCCTTGGTTTAGTCTGAGACACTTTAAAAAGAGCCTCATTTTCAGAGGCTGCAGGGTTAGTACTTTTTGAATACCAAGCCATGTTAAAACTAATTTAAGCTGAATATTAAAATCAGAGGCACTTGGGACTCATAGTTACATCTGCAAATTGGCCCATAGAGAGGCCCCCTCCCAAAAAAAAGAACAGTTTCCATATTTAGGATTGCCACATGTCCGGTTTTCAACTGGACAGTGCAGTATTTGAGCTCTCTGTTTGGGAAACAAATTGAGAAAATATAAACGAGAAAATATAAATGTCCAGTATTTTCTAAATAAGATGTAGTATAGATTGTGATGTAATGTCAAGTGTGTCCGGTATTTTTGTTGAAACCATCTGGCAACCCTATATTAGTCTAGCCAACAGAACATTATGGGCTATATTGTGCCTTTGTTACAAATGTTATGATGGTGCACTGCCTTAGTGGGAGCTCCCAAAGGCAATGTGCTCAGGAACAACATGTACTGGAGGAGCATGGAGAGCATAGATCCTTTGGCACTCTTTTCAAAGAGGCAGATCTATTTCCTTTTTCACATGCCAGCTCCCTACCCATTTTGAAGCAGCTCAACCTGCTACTGCGACCAGCCTCACAAAAGGTCTTCAAGTGTCTGGAAGTTCTCTGCACTCCTCCCTCGCATACTAGTGAAAGTTGCCAGATGCCACTAGAAGCTGAAGTCCTTAGTCTTCAAACCATTACAGCATAGACAGTGATAAAAACAACTTCACTAAACTGGCCTATCAGTGAGCATGAAACAAGGACCATACCCCTAGGTCAAGGCATGCCTGCTGAATCATTGGCTTCACTGTTGAGATTGCCAGCACCATCAATGTTAACAAAGCCAATGGCCAATTAATCAAAAAAGTGTTTCTATGATGGGAATACTTGTTCATCAAGAAATAGATTAAATCCAGCAATTTATGTGACAAAAGCTGCTCTTCAGCAGTAAAGGGGTTCAGATTTCACTACTGATTTAGAATGCCTTTAAATTATTTACTTACAAAAAACCTCCAAACTTACAAACCCAACTTTCAGTCCCCCAAAATATTTAGTGTTACTGCTCACATTTAGAACTCCTCAATAAAAAAATAAATAAAAGTGATGTTTCTTATATATCCTCATTTCCAATCTAGGCAGTTATTCAAGTAACTATGTGACAGATCCTCAGCTAATATAAACTTAGGGTTTACTGACTTCCGTTAAGGCTCTGTCCCGCTTGATGGCAGGATGGAAAGCACAGAGTCTATTCCCACTTTTAATTCTTCTCGCTTTAGTAATATCAGTGGGATCACAGCTGAGCAGCATCCAACAATTCATTCATATACTCTTGTAAACAACTTTGTTCAGGAACAGTATACTGAGATCTTAGTGTATCTAAGAAGATTACTGCAGATTTTGAGAGAGCAGACTGTGTGAATATCAAGAGACAAGACTGCAGATTAACACAAAGTCTCTCAGTAATAAATCAGTATAAAGTGGAACATCACTTAAAGGCTTGCTTGAAAAGACATAACATATTTCATATAAATGTATTAAACACCACTTCAGTGCCACTCATTTTTTCTATTACATCCTGTTTTTTATTTCTTGTTACAAACAGCAGAATACTGGAGAGGGACAGATTGCAAATCCCAGGGTTTCTCCCCAAAGCTTTGGGAAAATGCCCATTCCTCACTCTGGAAGATACAGACGGAATGTTCACACTATAATTTTTTTTTTAAAGTGGGTAATCCAAAGAGGCGCTGAACATCAACACTGATGTCAATATTCTGCAGTTTTACTCCATCAACATCAGTGGAAATGGCGTGTGCTCAGAATCCATCCCTTTATCACTATGAATGATGCATGTGATGTCATGTTATGCTGTGCACATATCCATGAACATCTAGCTCTGCTGTGTGTTTTTCACAAATGAATGAAAACACAAAGTAAGCATGGTAGGTAAGCACAGAAGTAAGACACACTCCTCAGAGAGGGTAGGAGGAAAGAGGTACAACATCTGGTTGTTCATGTAGCAAGTGTTTCAATCTGCATATATATCTACAAAACCACAGTTATCTTCCTTATCTAAAATGTTGTTGTAAAACTTTTACACTAATTTCACTTTTCCAGTATTTTGACAACTTATTATTAATTTCTTGAAGGGTGAATCAAATCTTTCCCATTTCTCTACCACTTTTGCCAAAACTTCCTTTTCTTCCTTTCCCACTCCTGTCATGCATGCACTTTGATCTTACCCTACAAATGCTTATGCACATGCTTAACTTCATTACTGCGACATTTGGATTTCAGCAGGACTGATTGAGGTAATACATGGAAGCAATCCTGTGTTTGCAAAATTGTGGTCTTTGTATTTGTCATTTCAGATTGTATGATCTTCTGGGCAGGGGCTATGACTTATCCCAGAAAATAACTCACATAGTTAGCTACAACTGCACTATAAACAATAACATTCAGGGAACATCTACACAGCAGGGCAAAAGTTGAATTAAGCTACACAATTTGAGCTACATCAATTGCATAGCTTAAGTCAAAATAGCTTAATTCGGCTTTTGGTGCTGTCTACACAGCAGAAATTTGAAGGAAGAACTTACTCCTCATGAAATGAGGGTTACACGAGTCCGAGTAAGAAGTCCTCCAGATTGCTATTACTGGCAGTCCCCGGGTTACGTACAAGATAGGGACTGTAGGTTTGTTCTTAAGTTGAATCTGTATGTAAGTCGGAACTGGCGTCCAGATTCAGCCGCTGCTGAAACTGATCAGTTTCAACAGCGGCTGAATCTGGACGCCAGTTCTGACTTACATACAGATTCAACTTAAGAACCCCAGGCATCCCCAAGTCAGCTGCTGCTGAAACTGATCAGCGGCTGATTCCAGGAAGCCCGGGGCAGGGGCTTCCTGTAGTCAGCCACTGGTCAGTTTCAGCAGCGGCTGACTTGGGGACGCCTGGGGCAGAGCAGCTGGGGTGCAGACCAGGGGGGGGGGGGGCAAAGCAGAGCCAAGCCGTGGAGCGCGCTGCTAGCTGACAGCCCAGACGCATCTGGGCTGTCAGCTGACCGCGCGCTCCGCGGCTTGGCTCTGCTTGGCTCTGCTTTGCCCCCCCCCCGTCCCCCTGGTCTGCAGACCAGGGGGACGGGGGGGGGGGGGCAAAGCAGAGCCAAGCAGAGCCAAGCCTCGGAGCGCGTGGGCAGCGGACAGCCCTGTCCGCTGCCCACGCGTTCCGCCGCTTTGCTTCCTCTCCCTGGTCTGCTGGAGACCAGGGAGAGGAACGGCCCCATTCGTAACTGCGGATCCGACATAAGTCGGATCCGCGTAACTCGGGGACTGCCTGTACTTCGAAATAATGGCTCGCAGTGTAGACACGTGCTTTGTTATTTTGGAATAATGCTGCTGTGTAGACATAGCCTAAGAGACTTATTGTACTAATTGGAAGATGCATACAGCACATGCTTGATGGACTCAATCAAAATCTCATCAATTGAAATCATGTTCCATAATTTAAAATCTTCAGGATTTCTTTTTAAAGAATATCTTAGTGTAATTCTTTAGAAATCACTTCTCAATGGGAATGACAATTTTTATAGTAAGTTTTGAATGTTTGCACAGCAAGGAAGCAAAAGACTCATGCTCTTCTGGGGCCTGATCCTGCCCACTGACTACAAGGGGTGCTTTACCACAGATGTCAGTTGGCACAGGATTAAGCCCTAGGTGAGTGGACCAGGGGTCCAAAAGCCTTATTTAAATCACAGGAGACAAACACCATTTCTAATTTTTAAACAGGGCCGGTCTCTTCCTAGTTCTTTGTATAGCTCAGTGATTCCCCCTCCCTACAATATCATTTAGGGCTATAGGTAGCCCCTCTTAGCCACTCACCCTGCAGTGGATGGGGTTAACCCTATATTGTGGGCTGAGGAAGCCATGACCCCTCAGCTCTACTGCTCCAAAGGCACCAGTATAAAAGGGAACAGCTCAGCTCAGTTAGAGCTGAATGCCAGAGAGGAAGGATGCACACTAAGGATCTGCCAAAGCCAGAGGCTTTGGGAGTTGGAGACACCACCATCCAGGCACATACCAGGCTACTCACAGAGGCCCCTCTGAGTCCAGGGTTGCCAGGGACAGTGCAGACTGTAGAATTCAGACAGCAGAAATACCCAGACCTCATCAGTGGGAATCACAGTAGGAAGCAGCCCAGGAAAATCAGATAATGTCCTTGTTAGGGAACCTGAATATTGAGTCAATGTGTTTCAGACAGACTCCCCCCATATTGACTCAGTGGTACATGCTTTTGCCACTAGCAGGGCACTGGGGTGGGCCTGGTGGAGAGCAAGGGCCAGGACCCAATGCAGGCAAACATCATCCCTTTTTCTGGATGTGGCAGCCTTCTTAGCCAATTGAGGGCACTTGGCCAGTAGGCCTTATGGCCCTGAGAATTGGAGAGAAACCCAGACTCTCACCATTCTACCACACTGTCTTGCTAACGGGACAGATAAAATGACTTTGGTCCCCAGGCCTTTCTGCTCTGCAGGCTGGGTGAGTCCATTGACACTGGCCACTACGCTTTACTGCCCTGCAGATGGGGATGAATTTATTTTCTTTGGAGTGGAAATAACAGAAAACAAAATGTATATAAACAGTAGAAGTAGTACCTATCAATTTTAGAACTGGTGTCAGTGAGGCTAATTAAGTGGCCAGGGTATGTTCCATACATAGCTTTTGATATGGAAATGCAGATGTTAACGGCAGGAGAAATTTCTTCTCCTGCCGTTAACATCTGCATTTCCATATCAAAAGCTATGTATGGGACACATCCAGCCCACTTAATTAGCCTCCTTATCACCAGTCCTAAAATCTACAGGTTCTTTGACTGTTTATATACATCATGGTTTCTGTTATTTCCACTCCAATTCATCTGATTAAGTGGCTTTTTTGTCCATGACATCTCATGATCCTATATATTCTGGTTAGTCTTTAAGGTGCCACAGGACCACTTGTTTTTAAAGTTACAAACACAGCTACCCCTCTGAGATTGCTTAAAGTCATTGTGGATTTCTACATTCAGGAATTAGTCATATCTGCTAACTGATATGCTTTGTCTAGATGTTATTTAATGCAGGTTTATTTTTCCAATATTGTGGCAAGTGTTAACGCTGAAAACTGCATTTGTCTCATGGGCTGAAAATAAAAAGCATGTGACAGAACTAAGCATATTTCAAGTTAACTTATTAAATTCTAGTCATAAATAGCTACCGGAGGAGTAGCTTGTACTCTACATTTATGATTTATATTAGGTATTAAACTACAGCACACAGATATTTTTATTTTAAAATAAGCAGTTAATAAATTAATACTAAATAAACAAGGACAAAGTTCAGAATAAACTTGAATTTATCCTGGAAAAAACTTAAAAATCAATTAATAGTCTTGCAGCACCTTAAAGACTAACAAAACATGTAGATGGTATCATGAGCTTTCATGGGCACAACCCACTTCTTCAGATGAATGGAGTTTAAGGGGTCCAGTTTTCAAATAAATTGCACAGAACCAGAATACCAACTTCAAAGAGATAGATATTTAATATATCTGGATCATCTCTTAGTGAAGAGATCTGGGATTAGTCTTGCTAGCCACTGGATGTCACTGCTGCTTAACAAAATACTAACCAAAGCCACACTTATCCGGCAGAAGAGATAAGAGCTTGTTTCAAGAATTTGATTTATCTCTATTGTTAAATTTTCTTTTCTATCACTCCCATTAAGCTTAGTTTTTACTTTCATAAGATCTCCGATTTCATTAAGTTAAAAGCGTTCTATTAGCCTTAATAACATTTAACAGGGAAAGAAAACAGAAGCAAAATCATGCTGGGTAATTGCACCACTTGAGGATCCTACCAATCCCACCACTACCAATATTTCTTAAATATATACCATATTCCCCTGAAGATCTTATTTGCGGTTTTACTTGTGCATACTTCACATAGCTGTGAAAAATTTATTAGTACATGCTGACATATTGACAGGTTTTACCCTAATGTGAATCTTCCTGGCCATTTGAGGAGAGAAACACATTTACCACCAGATCTGCATGCACATCCCTTGGGAAGAACTTTTTGCTAGAGGTTAGTTCTGAGGATTAAATCAGGACTCCTGAGTCCTATTCTCAGCTCAGTTTCATGTCTTGCAGTCATGTCACAATTCTGTTTCTTAATTTCAACTGTATGGAAAATCAATATACTAATAATGTCCTGCTTTATGTCCCGTTTACAAAGTGTGCATAGAATCCTGGAGCTTTAAGGTCTGTAAAGGTCTTTGAAATCACAGAATGAAAGGAAATAACCACTAGGGGACAAAAGCATTAATATGCTGTAAATGAAGATGTGAAAAGCTAAAGGAAATAGAAACTTTGTGCAGTTTGGTTGTCCAAAACTCAGCATGCCATTTATGAGATAACTTAGATATTAATTCCTGCCTCTTCATCTAGAATATTCAAGATCTTGAAGCAGTGTTCAATTACATGTATTTTGGCGTAATAAATATACCATATTATTCAACACAAATGCAATAAGAAAACAGATTAATTCTATAATACTTTTTACAGTCAAGCTATAGAACAGATATTGCTGTAACATCTTCTTGACTGCTGACTGAAATCTATGAGGTTTCTGAAAATTATTAATATTTTTATGACAGTATCACCTAAATACTTTTAATGTGTTTATACACTGTATTTAGTTATAATAAATTAAATAGTAAAAGGAGGGTTAGCTATCTTGTTGTATAATTTATTATAATTAAAACTACTAGTTAGAATATTTATTTTATGGACCTTGTGAGGTAAAAAAACCCTAGTTTTTCTTTTGAAAATAATTTTTCATTGAATTTACTTCTTGGTGCTCTCAAAATTATAGTACCGTGCTATCTAAATTTTTATCATTATGGGTGCTTACTCACCAGTGTCAGTCCCCGTAATACACGAGGTTCGAAGGGATGCCGGAAAGGATGAGACCACAACTGGGGGTTTTAAAAAGCACAAACTGATTTTATTTTGATGGCGCCAGACAATCATCAGAACAAAAGTTAAACAGATTGCCAGACAACACAAAACAATTCCCTGAGGCTTTTCTAAATCACAATAATTCCCAATAACTGCCCAGGGGTTAGGAACAGTTGAATTAACACTAGTATTGTTCATAGGGCTGATTATTTACACAACTTTATACAAGGAAACAGTAAAAAACCTAAACCACAACTATTTATAAACTAACTTAGTAACTTTTTAGCCACTGTCACTTGACAAGCAATAAGGACAACTAAAAATCAATTAGGATAGGGATGATGGCGGGGGGGGGGGGGTTATACCAGTTCTGGAGACAGCAGGAACACAAGTACCGGTCACATGCTCATAAACTATCTCCACTCGGGTCGACCAACTCAGAGTACGCTCAGTAAGACTCGAGAGCGGGGGGTGCAAGGCATCTGGGTGATCAGGCCAGGCGTTCACTCGATGTGAATCCCCATTGAGAGAGGGGCTGCCTGCCTGTTTTATTGCCTGTGAACTTATCACCCCATAGGTTGGTTTTTGCTGCAGTGGGTGGAGTAGCAGGCCTGAGCACAAGTCAGCCCATTGGCTGTTCTTTCACTGCAATGGGTGGAGCGAGCAGGGGAAGATTATTAATTTATATGCCCTTATATGGAAAACACTCCACCTCACAGACAGAGCCCCCTATACCAGCCTTGGAGGTATTACAGGCTATGGCTCCCTGCGACGGGCAGCCATTTCTGATGTTCTATCTCGGACAACCAGAAATTAGTAACTTCTGCATATTTTGAGCCTTATACATAAATAAATTATAAATAGTCCTGTAGCAACATGCTCCTTCCCGCCTCCTCCAAATCCCACCATCCTATTGGTAGCCTTTTGCCTTCGGTTTTATCTTGGCTGGGTTATATCCTCTAGTGGACTACTAGCAGGGAAAGAGCATAGAGCAGAAATGCTTATACAATGTTGAGTATAGCGGATATTGCTACTCCTCCAGCAGTTATAAAGTAAGGCCAAAAGAAATCTTGGTGGCTAAAGTCAATCTTTTAAATCCCTAACTATGCACCTAAGAAAAAAAGGCATATTTTAAAGGTACTGAGCACCTGCAAAATCATCTAAAGTTCACTGGATTTGCAGGTAGCAGCATGTGGAAAATCTGGCCACCTCTGTTTAGATGCCTAATTATGGATTAAGCAGCCTAAATTTGGGCACCCAGGCTTGAAAAAAAAAAAATAGATGAACATTTCTTCTCCTTACCCTGGGCAAAATTGAGCTACAATGTTTATAAATGTAGGAATTCTAGAAAAACAGTTATACCGACGTAACAGAGCAGATTTGTCCCTAAATTTATTCTACATAAGCCTAACATTAAACAGTTTCAATGTGTGCAGCAAATTTTGTTTCACAGTCTTCTAGCTATGTGTTTTGATTAATCCAATTTCAGAGGCAAAATGTCAGTTTTTACTCAGATTTGACTGGCTACCAGACCACCAACTGTTCACCCCGGGATACTGTTTCTCAGCCAGATCTTTGCAAAAGAAGAGATAAAAATTGTAATTTTAGGATATATACGACAATCCTATCTCACATCTCTTCCAGTGTGTTAACTTACTATTGACTGAATGCTAATTATGCTGTAGGTGTAAGGTCCAGAGTAGCATGTTTTTCTGTTTTCTGCTTGGTCTGGCTGTATAAAAGACTTCTTATTATTTAAATACATCTGTAAATACATATATGTTTACATACCCATCCCACTGCTGTAAATACATCTATTTTTATAGATAATACATTCTATTTTGACAATATTTTCCCCTTCCCTCTTCTAAAACCTTTACCATTAAAAACAACCAACCTAAATGGCCTAAAACACTTAAGCTACACTTTATTTCTACTGTATGTATAACAAAGGGTGAATTTCTCCTCACCCTCCTTACTTACAGGCACTATGATGCTTGAATCAATCAATATACTACAACTATAAGCATAATATGCAAGGCGTAGTTGGTAAGCTCAAAAGAGTCATCTTTTCGAATTTTTGCATAACCTGGTAGCACCAGCACTGTATAAGAGAAAGCACAGAAAGTCTATCACACTGGGCCCTGATTGTCATAAATGTACTCAGCAAAGTCGGCCAGTCTCAGTGGGCAAAGAGAATTTGATGCAAAGGGAAATAATTAAGAAGATAAAAACTTTCTATTCCCACAAGACAGAGTGTACATGCAGTTTGTCTGCATAAATAGTTGTTCTGAGATTCTCTGTAAATACATTTATTAAAGGCAAGCAGTAAAGTCACTTCAAATAACTCTCTTGAATGTCTCAGAGTTACTATTTGGTATATCCTATCTTAGATGATACTATGGACGTGCATGTCATCACTTCCATCTTCAGAGGAGGCCTTTCAATTGATTAAATCTAAGTAGGTGGGATCATACCAGTGACAGAAAGGAACAACCAGATTTCTTGTTCTGAAAGGTAACTAATACAGTATTCCTGCTTCCATAATTGTGGTATAATATTTTAATCCAGTCAAAAGAATCTCATTTCTGGAACTACAACAGAAAAGAACTTATTCCTGGAATTACAACACAAATAAGTATTTGCCTGTTCAGAATTTTCATGGTTTCAAACTGAGCATAAAATTAGGAAAAAAAGTGATGTACTGTACAAAAATGCTACCTTGAAACAGTCATGACAAATAAATCCTAAATTATTGTATCACTGAGAAATTTCCTTGAGCACCCATCCAATAAAAGATCATTTAGGAACCCAAAAACACAGAGTGGTTTTAGCATTCAGTTTTGAACAAAACTCTCTATCACACCCGATTAATAAAGAAACAGGTGCTAGAAAACATAAATCTCAGTATATATGATTTGGAGTCATCGAGCCATAGTGTTTTACAGACACCAAATCATCTAGTGATCAATAATTTTGATGGAGGGTCACTCCAGGAATTTGGAAAGTGATCAAGAGTCACACTTTTCTTTTATATTAATGGAGGATGTTCAAGGGTCTGGCACGGAAGCTGGATACAGGAGGAAGCTCTGGGTAGTGGATTGGGGTGCAGGAGGGAATGTTGGGTCTGGGAAGGGGTTTGGGTGAAGGATGGGATTGTGACTTGGGGCAGAGGACTGAAGTGCAGGAGGAGGTCTAGGAGGGCGGTTTGGATGCAAGAGAGGATTTTGACTTGGGGGAAGGATGTAGGAGGGGTGCAGGGTCTGGGAGGGAGTTGTGACCAGGGACAGGAGTGCAGAAGGTTTGGGTTGTGACCTCAAGCAGGGAGTTGAGATATGGGAGAGGGTGGGATATCAGGTGCAGGCTCTGCATGGGAGGTGCTTATCATAGGTGGCGCCTGGCCAGCAGCCCATTGGGATCCTCAGCCAGCTGTTTCCTCACATGCTGTTCAAAGTAATTGGCTGCTGGGGCCAGTGTGCGTGTCTTCGTAAGGCACATCCCTTGATAAGGACAGATCTCCACATGTTACTCTCACCCACAAACACAGCCCAAACAGCTTCCATTGGCCAGTTTCCAGCCAATGGGAGCTAAAAGCATTGTGCTAGGTCAGCATGCAGAGACTTCCCTCTTCACAAGTGCATGCTGTGCAAAAACACACTTGCTAGCCCCTTTGAGTAGCTAGTGGGGGCAGGTAGCCTGCCCAAAGGTCTCCCTGGACCACAGGATATTGGCAGTCCAGAGTATTATGGCAGGCCAGATCCAAATGTTTCAAGAGCCAGATATATATAAATACAGAGATATTTTGCTTGCCTCTGCTATAATCTGATCTATAGAGCAGAGACCAGCAACACCATCACTAGAGCTTCATGTCTGGAAGTCAGTTGAGCTCAGCAGCATATGGAACCTTCACAGCAAAAAAGAAAGAAAAAAATACCCCACGCCCAACAACAACCACCTCACAACAACAAAAACCAAAACACCCCATGCTGCAAGACATGAGGAATAAACTTTATCTCCTAGCAAAAAGATGAAAAGTGACAACTCTAACAAAAACAGCACATGGCCAGTCTCCCTATGTAAGATACAAAGAGAGCTGGAAGATAAAGTCCCATGGAAAGCAAGACGGAGGGGGGAAACAACTGAAGAGAGTAGACAGTTTTTCAAAGGGACGTTATTAAGGGCCCAAAAGCAAGCTAGTCCGCTGTGTAGGAAAGATAGAAAATATGACAAAAGACCGCTTTGGCTTAGCCAGAAGATCTTGCATGATCTAAAAATAAAAAGGAGTCATAAAAAAATGGAAACTAGGACAAATTACAAAGGATGAATACAGGCAAACAATACAGGAATGCAGGGGCAAGATTAGAAAGGCAAAGGCACAAAACAAGCTCAAACTAGCTACAGGCATAAAGGGAAACAAGGGACTCATCTAGACTATGCGGAAGATTCGAAAGAGGATATGCAATTTAAGAGGGAATTTGCATATCTTCTTCTGATCTCACTTTCGAAAGCAGAGCTTCGAAAGTGAAAGTAATCAAGATGCATTTTTTTGAAAAGCCACTTTTCCTCAAAAATTGAGGTTTACGTGGCTTTTCAAAAAAGGGGGGTGGCCGAAAAAACACATCTTGATTACTTTCACTTTCATAGCATATCCTCTTTTGAATCTTCCATGTAGTCTAGATGGGCCCAAGAAAACATTCTATAAATATATTAGAAGCAAGAGGAAGACCAAGGATAGGTTAGGCACACTGGTGTAACTATGCAGGCCAGAATAAGGCTAGAGATAACGAGGTTAATTCAGTCAGGGAGAGTGAGGCCCACTTCTAGCAGCTGATCTGGAGGTGTGAACACCAAGAAAGGAGAAACTGCTTTTGTAGTTGGCTGGCCATTCACAGTCTTTGTTTAAACCTAAACTGATGGTGCCAAATTTGCAGATGAACTGTAGCTCAGCAGTTTCTCTTTGAAGTCTGGTCTTGAAGTTTTTTGCTACAATATGGCTACCTTTAAATCTGCTACTGTGTGTCCAGGGACATTGAAGTGTTCCTACTGGTTTTTGTATATTGCCATTCTTCATACCTGTTTTGTGTCGGTTTATTCTTCTACGTAAGGACTGTCCAGTTTGCCCGAAGTATATAGCAGAGGGGCATTGCTGGCACATGATGGCGTATATTACATTGGTAGATGTGCAGGTGTGGCTTATCTAGTTAGGTCCTGTGATGGTGTCGCTGGTGTAGATATGTGGGCAGAGTTGGCACCAAAGTTTGTTGCATGGATTGGTTCCTGAGTTAGACTTACTATGGTGCTGTGTATAGTTGCTGGTGAGAATTTTCTTCAGGTTGGTGGGTTGTCTGTGGGCGAGGACTGGCCTGTCACCCAAGGCCTGTGAAAGTGAGGGATCATTATCCAGGATGGGTTGTAGATCACTGATGAGGTGTTGGAGAGGTTTTAGCTGAAGACTGTAGGTGATGGCCAGTGGTGTTCTGTTGATTTCTTTCTTGGGCTCGTCTTGTAGTAGGAGGCTTCTGGGTACATGTCTGGCTCCGTTAATCTGTTTCCTCACTTCCTCGTGCAGGTATCGTAGTTTCAAGAATGCTTGATGAAGATCTTGTAGGTGTTGGTCTCTGTCTGAGGGGCTGGAGCAAATGCAGTTGTACCTTAGTGCTTGGTTGTAGACAATGGATCGTGTGGTGTGTCCGGGATGGAAGCTGGAGGCAGGAAGGTAGGTACAGCAGTCAGTAGGTTTTTGGTATAGGTGGTGTTTATGTGACTGTCACTTATTTGTACTGTGGTGTCCAGGAAGTGGATCTCTTGTGTAGACTGGTCCAGGCTGAGGTTGATAGTGGGGTGGAAGCTGTTGAAATCATGGTGGAATTCTTCCAGAGTCTCCTTTCCATGGGTCCAGATGATGATGATGTCATCAATGTAGCATAGGCAGAGAAGGGGCGTTAGTGGACGAGAGCCAAGGAAACATTGTTCCAGGTCAGCCATGAAAATGTTGGTATAATTTGTGGGCCCATGCGGGTACCTGCCTCTGGAAATTTCCACTACATGCATCTGACAAAGTGGAACTTTGCCCATGAAAGCTTATGCTCCAATACATCTGTTAGTCTATAAGGTGCCACAGGACTCCTTGTCACTTTTGCAGAGCCAGACTAACCCAGCTACCCCGCTAATATTTAAATAATGGCAAACAGGGAAAGACAATCATGGGAAAGAAGACGAATGCTCCAGTATCTTAATATGTACTGTGCCTGATCCTCAAGTCTCCTCATCATATTACAGGGTTTGTTCTGTTCAAATCATAACTTAGGAAAAAATAACATTCTGCATCTCTATCTACCTCCTACAGTTTTAATTAGATACCTTATTCTTCACATGCTATTTTAGACTGCTATGCAAAGTGGCCAAAATTGATCTTAGTGGTAGCTGTGCTTCTGTGTCTAGCAAATGGACCTGCTGTGTATGTTTACCCCGAAAGATGCAACCATCTTAATACTCCTTAGGAAAGTCTCAAAATTTCATTTCAGCCTGACTGATCCTCAGGACAGTCACAGTGATATGGTAGAAGCGATTGAGAAAAACACTCCCAGATCAGGTCCTAAGAAGCCTCTGGTCTTTTGCAAATCCCTATCCCTCTTCCTCTCCCATCAAAAGACTATGGCAGTCCTCTGAATTCATAATTTCCTGTGTATTTTGCATGGGGGGCTCAGTTGGAGACATTAAAAAAAATTGTTATAAAGGGAAATAGAGAGGCGGGATAGAAAAGCAGGAGGGAAAGCTGAAAACCTTTCTCCATTTGCCTTGGGAATGGTGTTTTTCTGCCTAATGGACCCTTTCATTCCCACCTGACAGCTCAAAGTCAGACTCAGCCTTTTGTCTGGTTGATCTGTGACTCAGCTGATGAAACTTTACCTACTGTCAACATCCTGTGCCTTAAATTAAGGGAGGAGACAGAGGAGGGGCAGAAATAGTCAGCTCTATGGCTGCTGTTGGGGAGCATCTCATGGAAGTAGGCATGAGATTCCTCACTACATGCACCTGAAGCAATTCCCTGCTGTATAATGTGAAATCCTGGCTGGCTGCCTCACCCACAAAGAACAATATCTTGAAAGCAGCTTACCCAGCATGAACTTAAACTGATGAGCTCCTTTGAAAATTCAGCCAGTTACCATGATCTATAAATAAGAGTAGAGTGCTTTTGAAAACCTGTTCCATGATGCATAGGTTATAGATTTTGCCCATGGTTTATAAGAGAGTAGAAAAGGCTATAAAGCTTATAAGGCATAAATAGGTGTTGTGACATTCTGACACGTTTCCATTGCCTGAAAAAATATCATTCTATAAGAGGATGCAGGAGCACAACCTAGTACCAGATGAATAAAGGGTTAACCCCAGGTCAAATATCCTTCCACTGGCACAAGTGTGCTTAGGAATGGTTACTTAGGAGAAAGAGAGGAGCTTGCCTTTGAAGGGGTGCGAGGCAAGGCAGAAGCGTGAAGGCCTGTGTTTGAACCCCATGTTGGTGTAGTTTCTGATTTGCTGTCTATGTTGATATACTTTACTTCATATAACTGAATCTTGAGGAAGAACCCATCTGCAGCTGCTTAATTTTCTGCTCAGTAGTTCCAGCATTAACATGCCGCTAGGGCACAGTTGTTGCAGGAGGTATAGGGATATCTGTTCTAATTCAATGAATATTGCTTTAAAACACTTAAGTAGCTTTTAAGTAGGGGATAAAAAGGTACTTTTGAGAATTAAACTCTAAAAGCTTTCACTGAACTACATTTATCACTGGGTTTACAATATGTAACTAATTAGGCTGGTTACTAAATAAATATTCTAGGAAAAAACTAATCTATATCATGTCCACAACAGGGTTTTAGTAAATATAAAGTTACAAAACACCCAACGTATCTTTTTAACCAATTCTTATATGGTGAAGAGGCTTATTTCTGGTCTCTGAGAAATTCAGAAATATATTTAATATGACTACACTCTGAAGACCATCTCTGTAAAATGACATGGAGTTCCGGGTTTCCTGCTGTTCAGTTAACTCAAAATAGAATATGAAAGCCAACAAAGGGTTCTGTGAATGAATGCTGCAAACAGAAACACTTCAGAGTGCAACTTAGAGAAAAAAGTAGCAGATTTTAATTTTATCTGTAAAACAAAATCTGATTAAATTGATTTGGTGAGCAAAAGTGTGCCTTTCATGCAAACATACTTACCTGACCATAAACACACTTGAAACACTCAGATTCTTTTCCTCATTTTCTTTAAAACTTTTAATTGCATAGAATAGATCTGAACTGGTAATCTAGTTCTCAGGTGTGTCCAATCATTTTACAAACATTTTTGTAATTCTCAACAATCTGTCTCCTCCCTCTCACAGTGAGAAACATACAGCACTAGTGCAAAGAATACCTCAGATGTGTTATAAACTGTGTCATAAGGAATGGAAGAAAGTGAAATTTCCCTACCCAATTTAACATCTGATAAACTCAGGAATCCTGAAAAATACACTGTGTAAACATTTCTTATCACTTCACTAACCATCCGCTTAACTTCTGTTTTCATTTTCATTGCATTCTCATTTACATGCCTACATTCTCTTCTGATCTTTACCAGTACATGCTATCCTCCCTGTCTCTTCTGCTATTACAAGTACCTTGGAAATTAAAATTTAAGGTTTCAGTTTCATTTCCATTTGAATAGAGCAGATTATTACTATAGTACTATTTAATTATAGAATGGGTTCAGGACTGATTCAGAGGAATGTAATCTACACATCAATTCTTGGAGCTCAACACTACTTGCTGAAGTACATGATTTTCATAAGTGGTCTTCCATTCTGTTACTGGCTACACTGGACTGTGCTTAGTTTAGAGCCAAGATTACATAGCAGTAGGCCTGCTTTGCCTTTTGATCCTTCACAAAGCTTAATAATGGATTTATATAGGAAGAAAATTCTACAACTTCTTACTTTTCTCTAATTATTCAAGGGATATATATTAACAGCTATGTACAATAAAACTGCCTTTATTTTCTTTGTTTTCTAGCCAATCTCCCTGTTCTATTATGTATTTATCCTTTGATCATTTAACTAACAGCAATACAGGCCCAATTCCCTTTAAAATAAAACTTGGGCTCCTAACTCCCTTAGCTACTTCCAAAATTCTCATACAATTTCTTTCTGAAAATTATGTCTTCTTTTTAATGCTTCACTATGTGTCTTCCCTTGCTAAACATTGTATTGTGATATGTTAATATGTAATAAAGTTTCAAAATTAAGAACATACATAATTATTATCTGAATAAGATGCAACTTCATTTTTGCCATTTTAATAGATATTATATTCTCAAAACACATTATCTATGCTAACACACTCACAAATGCACACCAATGTTTTAGTTACTTTATCACAAAATATTGTCTAATTCATCTTAGAACAGCGGTGGACAATAATTTTTAAAAGGGGGCCAACCCGGAAGAGGGTGGGGTCTCAGGCAGAAGGGGCGGGGCCAGGAGACTTCTTGTGCTTACCCCCCAACTCTGATTGGCCTGGGGTGGGAGAGCACAAGAAGTATTCCCTCTCCTTCTCCCACTCTGCCCCCTAGAGAGAAACACCAGCGGTTTTAAAACAGCTGGCAGTTCCCTCTAGGTGTCTAGCAGGAGGAGACCTCACATGCTCGCCCTACCCCCAGGCCAATCAGGGCCTGGGGGTGAGGGAGCACTCAAAGTCTCTTTGCCCGGGGGCAGGTAGGGTTGCCAGGTGTCTGGTTTTGAACCGGACAGTCTAGTATTTGAGGTTTCTGTTTGGGAAACAAATGGAGAAAATATAAATGAGAAAATATAAATGTCCAGTATTTTCTAAATAAGATGTAATGTAGATTATGATGTAATGTCAGGTGTGTCCAGTATTTTTGTTGAAACCACCTGGCAACCCTAGGG
Organism: Pelodiscus sinensis; assembly: GCF_052426305.1. Classification (NCBI taxonomy): domain Eukaryota; kingdom Metazoa; phylum Chordata; order Testudines; family Trionychidae; genus Pelodiscus; species Pelodiscus sinensis. The sequence goes on along the minus strand of NC_143052.1, from coordinate 54,142,500 downwards.
GCAGAGATCATGCAAAGTTCCCCCCGCCCCAAAAGGCACGTGGCAACTAGAGATAAATGTCAGCTGTTTTAAAAGAGCTGGTGTGTCTCGCTAGCCATTGCGTGCTCTTGCAAGGGGCAAGGAGACTTCGTGTGCTCCCCTACCCCCAGGCCCTGATTGACATGAGGGTGAGGGAGTGGCAGGGTGGTCAAGGGCTGGATCCACCAGCTTAGTGGATCACATTCAGCCTGTGGAGGGCCCTTTGCCCGCCCCTGTCTTAGAAGCTGTCTCTTCTTGCTACTTATTAAATTTTTTATCACTTGCTCTCATCACTAATAGTAAGCTATTGTGTGGTGAGAAAAGTGGACCCATATATTTAATATTTTTACATGTACAGAAGATTTAGTTAGTAACACATTGCCAAAAAATAAACTAATATACATGAGCCGCTTACAATTACTTTGTTAGCTTTACATTTATGTTATTGCAGTTCACACAATAGGATTTCCACTTCAACCTGAAAAAAAAAATCACACTCTCAGAAGTGTGTTCACACATTATTCTTAGTATCAGATACTGTTTTTGCCAAGGAAGATTTTTTAAGACTTCCTTCTTTCCACTCATTTTTGGATAGCATTCTTCTCTAATTTTTTCACAATCACCATCATACTGCAATAGCTGCTTTATCTACAGCCAGGGGGCAAGTCAACACTATCTAAAACCGCTCTGTGATTGAGCATTCAGGTGGCCTTTAAAATGCAAGCAAGCAACGCAGACCCATCTAGAATCTGTGTGTCACCTCTACAACATGCCCAGTTCAAACAGAATGACAAAGCATTCTGTTATATGGGATTGCAACCAAAAATCAGCTCACAATAGTAATAGAAAAAACCCTCTAATGAGCAATAATCTTGCCACCCAAATCTGAAATATTGACAGTTATGAGTTTAAGAAAATTCATTTGCTGGTTGATTAGTTTCCTACATATTTTTTAATGTAACTTTTTGCAAGTAATCAAACACAACCAGTTCTTTGAGTTACAGCCCCATCTGTGTGTGATCAGAATCTGGCACTACGAGCCTTGGATCGTGATTGGAGCCTACGGGAGCTACTGCGACACTGTTAAATAATGTAATTTCAGAGGCAATGTTATTTATCTGAAGAAATATAACGCAATTTTTGCTTTTTTTTTTTTTTTTTTTTTTTTTACAGTACAGATGGCACTAACTTGCTACTCAGCAATTCATATCACATAGCACATGGGCTTTCAGATTCATTAAATTATTTCTCAAGGTCTTTCAGTACCTGTATTTCAGAAAAAAATATTTCTATGTCAAATAAACTTGGATACATCTTTACAAGTTATTTTAAACAGAATGTAGATTTGCATTTCACTTGAGCTTATTTTCTCCAAAACACAGAAGTTGAATACTTAAATATACAAAAACATGTGCAAATGATGCAGACATTTAAAGCATTTATTATACTAGAAAATTCGGTTTAATAAGCAAAATTGTAAACAGTGATTGTACTCATCTTTCAGAATGGTGTTTACTACACTGTTCTTTTAGATTATTGCATAGAAATTACAAACATCTCACAATTAGTACGTGGCGTGCCAGTGTAAAGATTATATATTCTTTTTAATCCCATATTTTTGTCAAGAACATGTAGTTCCAACAAATTAAGTCACTATAAATAGATCACAGAGGATATAAACTGTCAGCATGGAATATTCTGAAGGACAATACGGACAGATTTGTTTCTGTACTGTGTGACTGACCAGACTTTTAGCCAAGATTTAACAGTTTGATCATCTCAATCATTTACAGGACAGTCTGGGAGTAGATTCTGCTCTCTCACATCCAGATACAATTTTATTTTACTTTTGTTTGCAAATGTAATAGTAAATGCACAAAAATAGAAAAAAATGTCAATGAAACTCCATTGTCATTTTCCAGCCAGGACCTCTAATGAAATAGATCACTTTATTTTTATCGATTAAGCTTGGTTGCTGTACAGCCCCTCCCCATGATGCAGTCATCTAAAGGAGATACAAATTGATCACCAATACATACTCCTATATAAACTGCAATATGAAAAATGCATATAACATTCACTCACAATATTTTGTCATTTAAAAATAACCATCTTAGTAAGATACATTCAGCAATAGCCATTTGAGAAACCTGACTTCGCATTCCAATACAAATATCAGTGTCAATATTACCACATAATCCTGCCTCAGCACATTTTGGTTTCTGCAGTCAAACCTACAGAAAAAATACTGTTTACCTGAGAAGGTGAGTTCCTTCATGTCCTTTTGTTCATAGTAACTATTCCAAGTTTATAATATTTTTGAAAATACAATGATGGCTGCACCAATAAAATTCACAGATCCTCTCCTGCGGCAGGAAACAAATTAAAAAAAAAGACTTCAAGCTGTGACCTCAGAGCAAAGCACAGCCGTTAGCATCCCTCAGCCAACCTTCTGGAGAAAACAGGTTAGACAGCAGGAAAACTGGCTCTGTATATGGCTGCAATGCTTTCAAATCAAGCATTCTGTGTGCTGTAAGCTCAGGGATTTATATCTTCTTAAATAGGCCGTCCTACTCGATGCTGCCTGTGTGCATGAAAATATGAAGCATTTGACTTGCAGTTACTTTATGCAAAAAACTATCCCAGTCATCTTCACCATCTCTGTCACTCTGCTATGAGACTAAAGAATGAGCACAGAATGCATAATTCATGCACTAAAATCTTCTAGGCACTTCCTGCAGCCACTGTTACATCCAATAATGGGATATTGATTAGTTCATCATTAAAATAACAGGGGCTAGGCAACTGGTTTACTAAAAGAAACTATATTCCAACCAAAATCAGATGCAGACACACGCTTTCCAACCCTGCTGCACTCAAGCATAACCCCAATGTACATGGCATGGCATTTACATACTGCAGAGTGTTTAATTTGGGCTCTGCATTTCTTCACCTCTTGAAAATGCTGCATCATCTGTTCTGTTATTCCAAGTGTACATTCTCTGCAGTCATTTGCTTTATACTCTAAATAATGTAGGAAGCAAATCATTAAATGTACAGAGCTTCTAGAACACTGATGCTTTGTTTTACTTTCTATATTACTTTAGATGATCCATAAGTAATCTCCTTTTATGAGCATTCTCATACAAGTTCTTTCACTGAAATAATTTTATTACAAATATTACATGCACACCATATAAATCTACACGTGTATAATTTTGTATAGAATATCATAGTTCCCATGGTAATTTATTTTGGACAGTCTGAGTAAACCTGAAGTCAGTGCAGAGCAGTTTCCTAATGGTTCCACCCTTATCCAGACTTCAGAACATCATGACGTTTTTCCTGCACCCTCCTCCTTTTTCCATCACAGTGACCTCAACAAAAAGCTCTCAGCTCAGTTTACCAGCTAGCTTTCTTTCAATCTTTAAGCCAAATTAATTCCTTTTCAAAATGAAGCCCCTCCCATACAACTTAACAGCTATCCAGCATTTCAAAAAGAAATCTTCCAAAGGTTACTAAGAACCAAGCCAATGGTTTCATTTGGGACAGGAGAGGATTTAACACAGGTGTAACCAGTGCTTTTTTTTGTGATGGTACTGCCTGGTACGCAGTACCAGCACCTCCAGTGAGAGCTCAACAACTTTTCCCCTGGAGTACCAGCGCCCTTTATTTTTTATTTTTTTAATAAACAAAAAGAGCACTGGTAGTAACAAACCCTTCCTAGGGATCACTACAGATCTTTCATATGTCCATAAAAAGCAGAGCCCCCCGTAGGCCAAATTCTGTTCTTGTTTACAGCAGTGTAAATTCAGTGCAACTCCCCTAAATTCAGTTGCTTTCATGTAAATTAGCAGATTTTGGCAGAACATCCATAACTCAAAGAAAATAATTAGATACAGATTGTGAGGTTCTCATGGAGGGATTCACAGAACTCACTTAAAACCAGAGCAATGGCCTTTCCGCACACAAACTATGGACTATGTTTTCCTTTCATTTTATCAGTGTAATTCCATTAACATCAGTTGGGATTGCACAAATGTAACTGAGAGCAGAACTTGAGTGTACAAGTCTTTCTTATACACCCTTCTTTCACAGTCATGAGGGCTATGGAAATTCAGATATAAAACTTGTCATTCTCCTGCCTGCCCCTCTTCATGGAGCCAAAAAAAATTTAATTCAGGATGCCAGTTTATTTTTCCTCTTTGATTGCATATAGGCCACTGACACCCTCAACAGACCTGGAGACCAGAGAGGAGGTGAAATGCTAAATGAGATCTCTGACCACAGATTTTAGTGCTTGTTTTTTACCCTTGTGATGGGGTGAAGTAGCCCCGTACTGAACTTGCAGGGTTCAGCCAGGATAACCTGGCTGCAGAGGCCCTGCACCCTGCAGATCTACTGGGCATGCCCAGATTGCAGTACACCTATAAAAGCCTGGGGAGAGGCTCAGTCTGGGCTGACTGCCGGAGGGAAAGGACCTAGGAAGGGAGCTCCTGACCAGCATCAGCCAGAGGCATCAGGAGAAGCCAGCGAAGATGCCGAGGCTAGTTGGGATGTCTCCATGACCGTCTACAGAGCAGCAGTTGCCCCCAAGAGCATGGAGGACCCCACAAGTACATGGGAAGAGGCCCCATCGGACCAGGTAGGAAGTGGCCCAGGGAGAGTGCCGGAGCAGCCTCTCCCACCCCGGGAGCCTCAGTGTGTTGAGGTTGGATTCCCCCATCAAGAGAATAGTGGGCCGTCCTGTCACTCAGAGGGCCCTGGGCCGGGACCCAGTGGAATAGGGTGGGCCCAGGGCCCCCTTACCAGGGGTGCAGCTCCACTCCAGTCATGACCTGCCTTAAAGGGCCAACCAGTGGCTGTGCAGAGAGACTCGAGCCAGTGGACCCCGTGTTAAAGAAGCAGTCACAGACTTTGCATAAAGACTCCAGCTAGTGGGCCAACCAGCCCTACCTTTAAGGGGCAACCCAGTGGCTTTATATAGAAACTCTGGGTCCTACCCCTGCCCTCCAAAGGGGGGCAGGCAGGAGAGGCTGCCCCGTGACAACCCTTCATATTAAGGCATGCCCTGAGTGCCATAAACCAGGCCCATGGACTAGGGGTGCAAAGAGAGCAACTGTCTCAGGGCCTACTGATTCAAAATGGCCCAGGGCTCCTGGTTGCCCCTGCTACTGTGACAGCAGCCAGAGACCTGGGTGGTGTGCTCAAGGTAAAACTGAAGAGCTGGTGTGGGAGGGGAAGGTTACCTCCCAGCTCCACCTCTTCTGCCCAAGGTGCATCTTCTATATACATATACGTTTCACGAGGCATAAGGGATCGGTCGACAACGGCTTTCCTTGTCGACCAATCCCCGTCTTCACGGCTGCTTTGAGCCTACAAACAACTGAGCCGCCACAATGTGGTGGCCATTTTTATTCTAATAAAGAGGGGGGATATTTAAATCCCCGCTTCATTGACTATGTCGGTATGTCTAAAGTACATTTCTCTGTCAGCAGAGGCATGTAGTCTAGACATACCTCTCCTGTTGCCCATTCCCAGCTTCTTGCAAAACAGAGTTTATGGACACCATTCCTGCCCATACTGGTTAATAATCACTGATGGACCTATCCTCCATGAATTATAGTCTTCACTTTCACAACATCCTCTGGCAAGAAGTTCTTTACATTGACCATGTGTTGTATGATAACATACTCCTTTTGTTTGTTTTAAACCTGCTGCCTATTCATTTCATTTGGTGACCTTTAGTGCTTGTGTCATGAGAAGGAGTTGATAACACTTGTTTACTTTCTCCATACCAGTCATGATTTTGTATCATATCCCCCCCTTGGTTGTCACTTTTCCAATCTGAAAAATCCCAGTCTTTTAATCTCTCCTCCTATGACAGCCATTCCAAACCTCTAATCTTTTGTGTTGCCCTTTTCTTAACCTTTTCTAATTTCAAGATATATATTTTTTTAAGATGGGGTGATCACTTGGCCAGTGTCAGGGCTGAAGCAGCAGCAGGTGGGGGACAGGAGTGTTGCCACAGCAGCTGACCAGTGCTCAGTCCCAGGGCTGTTAAACAGCTTACCAGCAGCCAGTCCCCAGGGGAACAAAGGAGTAGCCCCTGGCCTGCCAGAACAGCAGCTTGGGTTGAGTCAGTCCTTGTGAGGCTTCAACAGCAGTCAGCCCCTGCCACAGGAGCAGTGGAAAAGATAGAGCAGCGCAATCTCTAATAGTACCTGTTTGTCATCCCTGCCTTATTGGACCTAACCAAGTGAGTTATAAGATCAAGAATACATATTCCTGCGCATCCAGAAATATAATTTATGCTATCATGTTCCGAAAGTGTCCGTCTGCTATGTACATTGGACAAACATCTCAGACACTGCGCCAAAGGATTAATGCCCACAAAACAGATATCAGACAAGATCACAAAGAAAAAACTATTTCTTGCCATTTCAACCAGAAAGGACACTGTCTCAACAACTTCACCACCTGCATTCTTCTACAAAGACCTTTTACATCTGCACTTGAAAGGGAATCCTCTGAACTGTCATTCATGTTAAAATTCGACACTCTCCGGGGGGGGCAGACTGAACAAAGACCCCAACTATCTTACCCATTACCAGGATAGCTTCCCCAATTATCACCTCTGATACCATTAGCTCACAGACATTTAGCTTTCCCTACCTCTAATATCATTAACTCAGAAACTTACCTTCCTTCCTTCCCCCCCCCCCCCCCTGCATCCTCCTTCTGTTCTGAAATGTGATTTGTCCTTTTCATATGTGTTCATTTTTTTTAATTGTATCCTTTGGTATATATGGCTGTGACTATTTTCTTCCACTATTTGATCTGAGGAAGTGGGTCTGCCCCACGAAAGCTCATCATCTAATAAACCATCTTGTTAGTCTTTAAAGTGCTACATAGTCCTGCATTTTGCTTCACCCATACCCAGGTATTTTTAAGCCCATGACCTGTCACTGACTTTTACTAAAAACATACATGAAAGAATTTTAACCTTAGACATCTGCTAAGTGAGAAAACAGGTTTTCCTCAAGACAGGAGGTAAGAAATGTGCATCTCTCTGTTGGGATGTAATTTAAGTGTTGTGAGCTAACACAGTGGATGCCCATTTACATTCAAAAAGAAATTCTAAGAAAGAAATGAGAAGTCAACAGGGAAGGAGCACACAGGAAAAACCAAGTCACGGGAGATTATCCTGTCTAAAAGCACAGCCAGTCAACTTTGGGGGTATTTAACTCCTTCATCCTGCCCCTAGGAAATAAATGACCATTCATCAAAACAGGGCCTTAGCTAACCTTGGTTGAAAACTCAACAGAGGACTTTCATAATCTCCTTCTTTAGACAGATTAGCTAAATTTAGTATCTAAAAAGCATGTTAAGATTTTGATGTACATGTAACCATTTGTTTCCAATACCCTCACTCATCAACTCCTGAATCTTTAGACTGTTTTCACTATAAATATATCTGAGTGCTGTGGTGTTAAGCAAAGTGCTGGTGCTGAACTCAATCTTACAAGCTGGTATGTACTCTTTCTCTGGAAATAGCAGGCTGGAATTCCTGTGAGTTTTCAGTGGATAAGAGGTTGGACACTGCCAGGAGAGCTCCAGGAATTCAGGGGAGTCTGGGGAAAAGTCTACAAAGGGTCTGAAAAGTAAAGTTTGTGCTGCCAGAAGCTGTTTGTTTCAGGAAAATGCCCCACAGCAAGACTATATAAGACTTCTTCCCACTAAGGGCAGATGGTGGCAAGGTGAGTCATGATCCTTCCTAGGAGCAACAGCACAATATGCACATTCAAGGGGTGATTGCGCGTTTTTAAAAAAAACCACCATCGCATGTGATTAGAAGCTACTGGGAATAAAATGCTATTCAATCTTCTTTCACAAACTCCTTGGGAGAGAATAGGAGGGGAGAAATCACTTGCTATCTTCACCAGAGCCTGTTGAAAGCACTGAGATTCTTCCCATTTGAATGGACGGAGCCACAAATTTGGGAATCCTAGAGCTCTGATAAGAGTATTTTCCCCACTGAACCCAAATATTAGTATTGAATCTGAGTAGGTCTTATTTGTCTTATAACACTACCAAAAGGCCCTATCAGCCTAGACACAGTAAAAATAAACAAACCAAACAGCACTAGAAGCTGGTTTTAGCATTTCAAAGAATGCTAAAGATTAAAATCAGATAACTCAAATGTCTTACCTTCCTTTGTCTCTGCCTGCATTGTCCAGACCTTTTAACCTTAACTCTAATATCTTCATACCGCAGCTTCTATGTTTTTATTGTATCTTGCTAGCGTTCAGATACTTAGACATGCAAATGAAAAGAAGTGCCTCTGCTCTTGCTGCTGCATCACATGTATCAGGTTTTGTACACAAGGATCTACCAACCCAGCCTTCACATGACATTACCTCTTCTAAATATACAGTACAAATCTGAGGACCTTCTTTTACATTTAATTCAGAACTTACTCATGTAGGATTTGTAGTTTCCAGGACAGATGGCATGCTGAAAACTGTTATACTTTCTCACCTACCCAATCCCATCTTTGTATTACTTTACTATTTGGGTGCAACAAACTACCAAAGCAGCCAGTTCTCAAAGATATAAAGGAGCTTCAGAAAACTAATTTTTTCAATGGAAATTAAAGGCATAAGCACCATGCAGAATCAGTGTGCTACCAAAAGTAATCAGGACCAAGCATCTAACAAATGTGTCAATAAAGGCGATACTTAGAGTCTTAAAATTTGACAAATCTAAGATTGTCAATTCAGGGATTAAAGTTCAATGCTTAAATAACATTCCTAGATGGAATTCATATGTAAACTAGTGCTTAAATAGTTATTCAAATATTTGAAATTTTAAGTATATAAATACACTATTTTGTCACTGTCTTAAAATATTTGAAATCTGCAATAGTTTTTGTATTTGTCTAACAATTTCTCCACTCACCTTTAATTCAGAATTTTATTTTTGTAAGGATTAAAATACTTTCAAATGTTTCATCACACAGTTATTTTGCTCTGAAGGATCACAAATACCTTATAATTATACTCATTCAAAATGGCTCCCCTGCATTCAGTAGCTAAATACACAGCCATAGAGCCAGGGACCAATGAGAATAATTCTTCCATATTTTTCTATTTGTTGCTGTTTATTATTGTGACACTGCACTCATGATGAGAGAAACACTTCCTCCAAGGACTTATCTACAAAAACAAAAACCTGTGGGATTTATTTAGCACAATGCCTGATTTTTCAGCTAAAATTCCTATTATTGTATGTGATTTCCAGTCTCAGGACTTGCACAGTGATGTAATTTAAGTTATCCCTGCTTCAAAAAATAGTACTAACTAGACAGCAACATGCTTGAAATAATGTTTCCCCTCCAAGGTATCCAAAATAATGATCTGAAAATCGCTGTTATTCTGATCACATCACTCATCTCTTCAAATCCTTTCCCTGGTGCTCTGTTCTACTAACATCTATGCCATACCTATCAATATATTATCTGAGACTCTGCATAAAGTTTAAGCTCCTCATGATTAGTGAAAAGGTTTTGCACATTTCTCTGATCTTTTCCTATAAAGCCGTCTCTACTAATACTAGGGCACCATGCAGCCTAGCACAGACACCAGGGTGGCTCCACGGGCAAAGGGGTTGCCAGCTCTCCTCAACCACACATAATGGCATCCGGTCCGTCTGGTCTGGGAGATCTGACAACCCTGGAGCTGGGAAAGGGAGATTCACATGCAGCCTCGGGGCATCAGACAGGAGGCATGGGAGGTGGCAGCAGGCAGTGTCTGGAGAAGCGAAGACCAGCTGCGCTGCTGGTGGAAGAAAAGTGTCTCTTTGAAGGGGAAATCACGATGTGACACAGTGCCACAGCCTCCTCCCCTCCGAGAAGCCAGAGAGGATTGCCAAGCAGGCTAAAATGGCTGCAGGAGAAATGGCCAATCAAGGGCAAGAAAGACTCTACAAAAGGAACTGCAGGACCAGACAGCAGTCAGTACCTATGGAGATTGCAAGCAGTGAAGACTGAGTGGCTGACTGAGGGAGTGGCAGCACTGTTGACTGATCTAGGATTGCTTATGAATTTTCAGTTACCACCCTTAGGATTGACAGGTCCTCTGTCCCAGGATCAGGCTCAATATTCAATTATTATATGGTTGGGAACCCTGATGTACATAGATGCAACACTCACATTATAGGAACTCTTGTATTTTGCAAATATAGTTTATTAATACATTTAGCACAGTCACAAACACCCCAGTTTCATAAGGTAAATAGGGAATGTACATTTGTATTTCCATACCATATACTCACACCATTCCTTCTAGAACAACTCGAGGTGTTCACCATCATCTTCCTCATCACTTGCACCTTCCCCATCATCACCAGTGGCCATCATCCTGGTACCTCCCAAGTACTACATCATCTTCTCCTACCAACCCTAGCCTGGGATGCCACTTTTGTCATATGCTACCCTGATGTTTTGTTAGATGAATATTCAGTAGAAGATGTTTCCTTTTCTCCTTATTTGTATTTCCTCATCTTACTAATGGTGAGTGTCTTTTTCCAATAGGTCAGTATATCATTGATTTCAGCTTATTATCATATACATCAATTCATTACCATGGGCCTTTTGTGGTTGTCTATCATATTTATTATTTCTATCCTACACAGTTATTTGGTCTGATCTCAACCAGTTGTATTGGGTTTTTCTAAGTAATTACATACCTGCTAAGTTTGAGGGTATTCTTGGAAGCCCCTATGCCATGGAAGTCCGTCTGTCTTGGTGAAAGGTCCCAAACATATGTGAGCTAACTGTGCTACCTGGGTGAAAGATCTCCGATAAAAATACTAACTTTGTCTTAGCTCAACATACAGGATGTCCTGTAAGTCTTTTTTGTTACAGCCAAACTGTCAATATAAACCTACTTCAGTTTATTATAATAAACATATAATCAAAATCATAAGGAAATAATAAAATTATATCTATAGGCAAGCAAACAGGTTAACCCTATAGGCTACACACATACCCTTTGATGGGGTGATTTGTTAAATGAACCCCCATCACAGAGGTATGGATGTAAATCATCAGGAGTTTGCAAGGTTGGTTTCTGTGCTATATTCCCCCATGGAGGATTATCATATAGATGATAACTCTTGATATGCTTCTGGGATGTGCACCAAATATCATCAATGATTGATACCTTTATAGGTCTTTGACTATATCAGTTAGATTTGTATCCTTTAGAATAATGTAAATAATCTAATTAATCCCCAATCTATAACCCATTCTTTAAACCAACATTTATACCAAGGATTGTTAAAGACTCATTATTAACTGAGAAAAAGCTCCATAATGTTAATTATCTCTATGAAGTATAGAGATTCTTTATGAGCTAACAATAACTTTACCAGTAATCATAGGAAAATTAGAGAAATTGCTTGGTTCCCCATCAAAATTAGGCCACTTCAAAGTAAAGCAGAAATTCGGATTTGTGACAGCACACTCCAAGAGACCATATTGGTACCTACACTGGCATCCTCTTTGAATGGTTACCATGCAAAACTGGCCATACATAACTAGTCTTTCACTTAATCAGCCTCACCAGGCATGACTGTGATTACTTATTCCATAACTCCTCTTCCTGTAGTCCTCAAGGAACAGTATCTATATTATATACATTACATCTTCAGATGTACTTAACCTCTATTTTCTGCTCCCCAATAACTTGGGGTTTTCCATTGGGCTGTTAGTCTGTACAAAGCTTATTTGTTTAGCTACTATCAACCTCAAGACTTGCTGAAGCTAATGTCTTACAGGATACAAGCCAGTAGGTTATTTGCATTACTGCTGCATCTAATGCAAAGCAGAATAAAATGAAGCAGCAATAGAGTCACAATAAATATAACTGTCATGGCTCCTTCCCCACTCTGGCACTATAAATGCAGAAGTGGGGGCCAGCAAGTACCCCAAAACCTTATCTACCAGGCTATAGTATAAAACTTCCCCCCAAAATCTTAAAACCCTAGATTCTGGGAATAAAACTTCTGCTACCACCACCCAAGTATTGATGTAAAAAATCAGGGGAGAGATCACTTGGAAATCTCAGCCCTGAAGTACAAAGCAGGACATAACCATTAACCAATACCAGGTTAATTAAAGAAAAGAGAAAACTTTTATTATCACCACAATATTCCTGGTGCAAGCATTATGCCTAGATGGAAAAGTAATAAATAATATACTCATGGAGAAACTCCATGGGCCTAGAAATTGGTTACAAAGAAAAGCCAACCATTTCTTAAAAAGTCCACAGATATCAGTTCCCATACCCAAACCATAAAAAAAATAAAACCTAATGGATTTATCTAAACTTTACCCTACTTACAGAAAGTGAAGAATTTTCTAGGAGAGAGAGAGAGATTTCTGTCTCCCTCAGTAGCTGGAGAACAACTCTGAGAGAGAGAGAGAGAGAAGGAAAAAAACCAAACATTCCTTTGTCCTAGTTTGAAATTCCTACCTACATTCCTATTGGCTGAATGTACCTGGTTAGATAAGGCTAATCCCTTACTCTCCAGGCTGCTGCCTAAGTAATCATGACAGTAACAAAGGCAAATTAGCCCACCGGCTACAGCACTGTGGACAGCTCCATGTGGTGAATTTCGTGAGAATGATGGACTACTATGGGACTCGAGATAAAGCCCCAAGTTGAGGGCACTGACACTATCTCCAAGAGGGGACGTCCTGGGAGCAGTACTCTCATCCAGAGTGGGGAGCAGACTGAGGGAATGGATTCAGAGACACTATACAGAGGGCACTGAGATGGGCCCATGTTAAATGTGTACTATGAAAGAGGTTTGTGTTTGATCACAAACAGGGTGTGACTGGCTGGAGGGCTGAATTGCCAAAGAGGCTTTTGAATGAAGAGTGTGGAGGCACACTGTGTCGGCCAAAGGGGGGTGCTTACAAGAGGTGAGTGCCACACTGTTACATGCTGCTTCTCTGCCGTTGCCAGCTATGCAGCCACCCTCTGCTCCTTTAGAGTCCTCCAGCCCCATGCTCATGTCACTTGTCATGAAGCAGTGAAAGGCAATATGAAGGTTGCAAGGGTAGGTGGTTGACTGGTTAGAGACAGAACAGGGAGCAAGCAGGAATCAAGGCACTAGGGATCCTCATTTCCCTTTGTCTCCTGTTCCCAAGGGGGAAGTAGATCCCTGAGGCCTACAAAACACTTTGAAATCTTCAGATGGGTAGCTGTGTAGAGGGGTGCAGGGATAGAGGCTGGATTTGTGTTCCCTTCCCCTCCCATCATGTAGCTGCAACATACAGTTCTGCTGGCTCCTGAGCAATTACATATGCTTCGGCTTAAAGGGTGGTGGGATCACAACTCAAATTCCAAAATTCCAGGGCATGTTCTAGGGCAGACTGATTTTGGTCAAAGACAAATAACTGGAAGAGCTGTGAGAGGAAACATCAGAGCCACACAGATTACCCATTTGGTCGTACTGGCACTCCTGCTGCTGCCTACATGTATTACAGGCAGCATTTTAATATACTACTCTCTCATTTGTTGTATGCTCAGTTTACATAAGCAGTGAAGTGTTTAACTACCTTAGTACACATAAGGGAACTTTAGAATTCCTCTTCTGTTCACTTTATCCTGCCTTCCTAATGTGGGAGCCAGCTCCATTCCTGGGGCAGCCTGTGTTGCCTGTCCAGACGCTCCCAGGGTGGGACTCCCACCCACCATCCTGTGCTCCCCAGGCGAATGCTGTGTCCCCTAGTTGACTCCAGAACTCACCACCACCTCCTTACCTTTAGAGGGGCCCTTATCCTGCTTTCCTAATGCAGGAGCCAGGTCCATCCCTGGAGCAGCCAGACATCTTCTGCATGTCTGGATTGTTTGCCTTCTGACACTGTAACCTGCACTGAGTAGATACCTTGACTACCATATGCAAACTAGGGTGACTAGACCATAAAAATCTCTCAACAGATGGGGGATTGGGCAGGCTGGGTTAGTGCAGCAGCCACAGAGATATGGGCGGGAGGAGAGGATGTAAGGCCCTGGATCCAGCCCCCAGCAGAAATTGTGGGTTGAAGGTGCAGGATCCCAGTTCCAGCCCCCAGGAGAAACTGTGAGTTGAGAGTGCAGAATCATGGCTCCACAGGTGCCAACCCTGCCAATGCTATTGGCAGAGGCTCCTGGACAATGGGAGCAGTGGTGCTGGCACTGGAGTAGGGGCAGCATGCAGTCTGTCCCAAGTAAGCAGCCCGGGAGCCCTACACCAGCGAGGCTGCCTGAATGTTAGGGCAAATGGCAACCATTCGTACATTGGTTGGAATACAAGACAAAGCTTTAAATACTGGGACAGTCCTGATTTTATCAAGACTTCTTTTAGGAGTGGGCCACGTTCACCCTGACTGAATTGGCCTCATTACCACTGCTCCTCCGCATATTAATGTAACTCTCCCATCTTGCATGTGTGCATATATCCCTGCAAAACTGAGGATTCTACTTCATGCATCTGACTAAGTGGGCTCCAGCTCATGAAAGCTTATGTCCAAATATATTTGTTAATCTTTAAGAGGTCATAAGACTTCTCATTGTTTTTCTAAAACAGACTAACATGCCTGTCCCTCAAACTCATCATCACGTAGTTTGTGTTGTAATCAAACACCACCCCTAGCTGCTATTCTATTCAACCATTGTCCCATTTTGCCAGCAAGGAGAGAGAAAAAGAGATCTCTATACAGAGATCTCCCTTTGCCTCAGTCTTTTTTCTCCTCTCCTTTGTACTTCCTTCCTATGCTCCTTTGCTACTCTTGCAGTTAATGGGCTAATTATCTTTTTTAGCTCTCCTCAGCTCAGGCTGATCTAGTAATCCATCACTTCTTCCCTCAATCAAGCCTTCTCCAGAGAAATAGTTGGATTTACCATTGCCAGAGTCCTGGCTCATCTGCTGGTTCTCAGTCTGACTTCAGTTCTCTGCTCAGTGTCCCTACTCCGAATCCCAGATCTTGAACCTATGACCCTCACTTCAGCCCCTGCTTAATCATTTGTTGTCCTATGGGATCAGCTGAACATTAAGTTTAATGGCTCCTCCACTTAGGCTTGGGGAGGGGCCTTCTGTTATGGGTGGGCTCAGCTCACACTCACCCCCTTCCCAGAATTCAATAGGTCTCAGCCTTACTGGGGTTCTCTGCTTGATGTCATCTTCTGGTTCCCTGATTTTAAACCTATGACCCTCACTCCCAACCCTGTTATTCATCAGTTGTCATTATTTGAAACCTGGGTTCAATAACTCTTCCCCTTTGGCCGGGGCACGCCTCCTTCACCTGGACTTCAATAGGTGCTTATTCTCAGCTTTGCCAAAGTTCTCTGCTTGGTGGCACCCTCCATCTCCCTGCTTTTGACCTTGTAATCTTCACTCCCAAACTTGGTTTATTATTCATTGTCCCCAATTTTACATGATCCCTGAGTTCTCTGGCTCCTCCCCTAAGGCTGAAGGAAGGACCTTCACATGTGGGATGGGAGGCTTGGACATATTCTCCCATTCCCAGGAACTCAACAAGTGCTGGTGCACTTATTACCTGACAGAGCAGTTACTGCCCTGCAGATCTCAGGTGCACTTACTGATTCATATGACTGACAGTGAAAACAGGCTCTCTTTCTTCACTCCCATGCAAATATTGCTGAGTGGCAACAAAGCCAGGATCTGCTTGTCTTGTCTGCTGATTTTGTTCCATACCTCCAATGATTCCACTCTGCGTCTCCCACACATACTGCATTTTGAGAAGGAGGAAAGCGTCTGCTTGTTCCATGATGTGGAGCAATGGATGCAGCTTGGATTTGGCAGCATAAGGGAAGGCCAGTGTTTACTTTCAATCTCATATCAGACATGGCTGTCAGTCATGCTTGTCAGTCATCAGCACCCACTGTTTTCAAGTGCAGGTCAGATCAGATCAGTAGCTTGTCAGTAAATGGACAAAATATACAGAAGCCTCTTTCCCCAGCAGCAGGCTGAACAGCCAGTCAGAATCAGCCTCTGGCTCTGTTCACCTCCAGCTTGGAACCTTTTCACATCCTCATAAGGGAACTGCTTTTGACTTGTCAATCTCCAATTCTTCACAACTTTCTGTTTCAACAGATGCTCTTTCACATAACATGTCCAACAGTCCTGTCTGACTAGAGATAACAAATTACAAAATTGCTCATTTTAGCCTAAAGACAATTATATTTTGTCACCTGACAAGGAAATCTAAGATGAAGCTCTGTCCTTGAAAATATTTTTGTGCTTGGTGCTAAGATAAGGCCATTACCACAGTGGCATCAATTCCCATCTTACAAAAGCGTTGAAGGTTTTAGCTCTCTAATCTCTTATTAACAACACACTGTGAAAAATCACTAACTCAAACACTAGCTTTAAGTATATACTTTGTAACAGAAAATAATCTAGTATTTGAAGGAAGTGAAAAGAATTGTGACATGTCAGTGAGACCGTACTGTGAAATCAATTAAATCTGTACCACACTAACTGTAGAGCTTAAAAAAAAAAAGGAATTACAAGTGCTTAAATGCAAAATGAGACATGTACCTTTTCAACCCATATTCTCTAGAGTATAAAATATGAGAGGGTTAAATGACCTTAAAATCATCTTAGAATGTAGAATTTCAGACATACATGTTAAAAAAAATTTCAGGGATTTATCCTTTTCAGAAAGGAGACCTTTTTGTTGTGTGCTCTATGTAGGAGAAATGGAAAAATAATTAGTCTTCATGTTAATAATGGAATTGGCTGTACTCCACCATTCTTTGGGTTCATTTTTAGTCTATTTCCTGCTAACACAGAATACATATCTCCCAACATTTTGAACTGCCAAAGTAAGTGTAATATAGTAGGTTTTCTGAGGGCACCACTAAGAGGGTCAAATCAACGTGAATTGCTATTTACAGTACAAAACTGGGGTACTTCATTATAAGACATCAAACCAGTCGCAAAGAGCACTACTGTTCACCACATTGGCTAGCAAGAAGTCATACAAGCAATCCCTTTAGACACCACAAGTATCACTCCTTACACAGATGACAGGTTATGAAAACCAATCTCACCAAATCTGAACAGGTTCTCAGGTCACCATCCACATTCTCAGATCAATTTATATCTCAGATTTTACCCTAAAAAGCATGCTGTACCAATCTTTTAGAAATTAGAATCTAAAGGTTTATTAATAAAAAGAAAGAAAGGATTGAGAGTAGAATTGTAAAATGAATCAAATTACACACACCAATTACAAAGTTCTTGGTGCAGGCTTAAGGCAAAGATGAATTAATCTGATGTCTTCTAAGTCTCTGGAATACATCATTGTTAGGTTGGATCATCAGTCCTTTGGGGCTCAATTCATAGCAAAAATAATCCAGAAGTGATGAGCTGAATGAAGAAAAAAAATGTTACAATTCCATGTGGAACAAATTCCATTCTTCTCACTGTGTGAAAGTAAATCCAAGATGGAGTTTATAACATGAGCAAAGTCTTTTTTAGGCAGCAGCCATTGTTTAAATGCTGGTCTGAATGTTCACAACAGAGCTCATTAGATGTGGACTGGCACAATTTAAGATGTATTGTTTGTCAAGTACTACTGTTCACTTGACTAGCAACCCTTTCATAATAGGTTGGCTAAGCCTGCTGACTTCTCCCAGTAACAAACATTTGAAATACAAATACATACCCAATAACTTCAAATACAAAAATGATTCATGGATAAGAATAGCATCAACAGAATCAGAAAAGCATGAGCTTTTCATAGACGTCTTACTTGGCCCACTTCGTACAAAATTTGGTTGCAAACATATAACTGTGACTCACATCAGAATTCAACGTCACAGCCGGGCACAGCACTTCACAGGACTAACCCATCTGCGCCTCTGCTGAGGGAACCAGAGGGGCAGACATGCAAAATTTGATTGGTGTTGCCATCTAGCACACGGTCTCAATTACACTTCCATATGCCCTGGCCACTCCTCCCTAAGCCCAAACAGACAGGTAACTAGGTCAAATCTGAATGGTGCTGTGCCCCTCTGCACCATATTCAATGCCACTTACTTTGGGGGCTCTCTCAAACAGTGGGCCAAACTGTTTCTCAACTGGGACTCAGGGAATGGTGGAGTGTGTAAAAGCAGGACAGTCCCCATTAAATCCAGCATGTAAAACTGGAAGGTATGAGAATATTGAAAAAATTCTATTTCTGTCACAGGGTACTATGAGTCATATCCAGAGATATATGGCCCATGCAAAAGGAGATTTTTCTGAACAGAAATGGCAACAGTTCAGAAGTGGAACTGGCATCCAGATTCAGCCACTGTTGAAACTGACCAGTGGCTGACTACAGGAAGCCCGAGGCAGAGCAGCTGTGCCTCGGGCTTCCTGTAGTCAGCCGCTGGTCAGTTTCAGCAGCAGCTGACTTGGGGACGCCTGGGGCAGAGCAGCTGGGGTGCTGCTGGGTTGGTCCAGTAGCACCCAGGAGCAGCACTGCAGGACCAACCCGGCAGCGCCCCAGCTGCTCTACCCCAGGCATCGGTGAGAAAAGCCGCTCCGCGTCTACCTGGTCTGTTGGGGGGGGGGGCGCACTCATCCTTCGCGGCAAGAAAAGCCTGGTTTGCTGGGGGGGCGCACTAGCTGCACCCCCTCCCCCCCAGCAGACCAGGGAGACGCAGAGCAGCTTTTCTCGCCACGGAGGACGCGGGCGGCGGGACCGCGGCGCGTCTGGGCGGTTCCGCTGCCCCTGTCCTCCGCAGCGAGAAAAGCCCCGTTCGTACGTAACTCGGGGACTGCCTGTATACTGTGGCCAGAGTTTGAAATTAGATCTTTCTAGTCTTAGGCCCAAATTTTGGTTAAGAACATAGGCGACTTGCAGCTGGAAGTGTATGAAAGTTAGGGAGGCATTTGGTCCTTAAATCATTTGTTATATGATTTTAAAAGTTTGTCTTGGGAATAACAGTGTTCACTGATGCATCATCTTATTTTCTTTGATAGGAACAGTATGATTTTAATAGCAAAATAAGATCAAGAGCATGGTGAAGTGGACACAATGTCCTCCAAGTAGAAGAACCCATATTGGAACCAGTGGAAGGTTAGACAATAAACCCACTGAACATTGCAGAGCATAGAGACAGCAGTAGACTGTTCTCAGAAAATGAGGCCACTCAAGTTCACACTAGACAATAACACAAAGACAAATCCTGTATAATGCACTGATGTGTGTGACATGCCCACCTCCAGCACACTGGTGTTGCATAATGGATTCTATTGAAACCTGCGAACATAAATAACTGGATACATAGATTAGTTAAATATCCTCTGTGTTTACATTCCTTCTTCTGGTACCAAGTAGCGGTGTAAAAGTTTAACCAGTTAACCAATAAGCTTGATAGCTTCAGTTTCACTGCCATCCCCTGGTATGGTAGTGGCAGCAGGGATTCCTGGGCATGAAGTCAGCAACAGGGATCCCCGTGTAAAATGGGGAGTACTGCAGCACCCCTGTACACCTAGTTCCTAGTTAAATGTTTAACTAGTAGAATTTTAACGGGTTACACTATTGGGCTTATAGCACACTATTTGCATGCTTAGTACCAAGGTACATTTCCAGAAGTTATATAAAACAAGTTATCTAAAATCCTTGTAATCTTCTGTTTAGGAGGTTCAAGAACCAATTTAGATATCCATTCAGGCTAGAGCAGACCTGACAGCTGCCCATTCAACCTTGTTGCCAAAACCCATTCAGATTTTGTCCCATCCTAAAATGACCCAACATGCATTGGCAGAGAAAGGGAATCTGCAGGGAATGCAGAGCCAGTTCTCTAACTGGTGGAGTGGGTTTTTATATATATATATATATATATATATATATATATATATATATATATATATATATGCTATCCTTCTAAGTTGAGGATATGCCAAAGGACAACAGTGAATTGTGTCCTCTGTCTTTGTCTACTGAGTCCTACACAACTTAGTTTCTACTATTTTTTTTCTGATATTTTTTCATTTCCCATCTTTCTTTCATTTTGCCCAAGTCAGAGTAAGGTTCTATTTGGGTATGTCTAAACAGCGGGGCTATTTTGGGAACTGGCGGTATCCCAAAATAGCTACCCTGCATCTTTTAAATGTGCCCATTATTTCTAAATATTTTTCAAAATAACAAGCATGCTATTCTGGCATCCTTGTAACCCTCATTGTACGGTGCTGTGTAGATGTACCCTTTGTGTTCTTCGCTCACTCTCATGTTCTCACCTCCTTCAGAGTTGCTCTCCTTTTAAGCTCCCCATCCCCAGAACACACATCATTTCCAAAATGCCTACAAACCTAGACCTTTGTTTTTATATTGGTAAATGCTGCTTAGAATGGAAAAGGAAAAGGCATTAACAAGGCAAGTTCTTAACATTAATGTTCAGTCATGTGTGTTTTGTTGCTGCCCAGTGCTTGCTTTTTGCCTATTAATTGTTTATGTAGATTGCTAGTCTCCAGCACAGGGACTACAACAAACTGTACACACTACTGCACCTGGCTATGCAGTGTTCCTATTCTGCTACTAGGATCAGTGAAAATGAAGGCAATGTATTGAAAACGTGCAAAAGTTGGTGTAACACCTTTATTTTATCAAATTTCTGTAGGTTGCTTAAGTATTTAAAAGAATATTTGGTTAATCCCTTCATGTGGTGAAGGGAGCTACTCTCGGGTCAAATTAATATGAACATATTAACAGGTATTTCTTAAATCTTAACTAAGACCATTTTCCTCTGATGGCATATTATTATAGTTAAGAGTAGACATATCAATAGTTCCCAATCCTGAACTAATGATTCAAAATGCCCACTGATGTTAATAGATGTCCATCCACTTCATTAACCTTAATGGAGAGTATCCCTCAGTACATACTTGAGAAATGGACCAGGGAGAGATAAAGACTTTGGTTAGGAACCTGTGTCATCAATTTTAAAGACCAGAAAAGAAGAAAAACTCTGGATTTCATTCCATTACTCATTTTTCAAACTCTTCTTTCTGTTGGATGTTTGGGTTAGGGATCAGGTATGAAGGTTAAAGGGGGAAAAGGTTTATAGGTCTTTGATTCCTTTCAACAAAAAAATTGGTGGCTTCTCTTTTGAGACACGGTAAAACATGGTCTTTGATCAACTTTTGTTCAGTGAAAATTTTAAAACAGTCATAGTAATTGGCTACAAATGTGGACACAGAGCCTTCTTAAGAGCTCAACCAAATGTTCTTAAATGGGGCATCAATCCTCTTTCAATCAACCTTGAATCCAATGGTGTTTCAGGAAGAGGTTATATTTGAACTTCCACAATGTGACTGAAGCATGATTTTAGCTATGGCACTAATACATTTTGAAAAATGTTAAACCAATTTCCAGTACTATTTTGTATTGTAACAACTTTTGACAATCTTATATTTTAGTTTATTAGAAGTATCTCTTGTTACTCTAGTCTGTAGTTTTTCATTTAGTCAGGCACATGGGTTCTTGAAGTGTCGTTTCACTTTAGACATATTAAGTCAGATAAATTCATATGCCAATGTTTGACAAGTCTCATACTGAGGATACCCCTCTAGGGGAGGGAACCCCAGTTATTAGGAAGACACAGATGACAGTAATGGAGACTTTGACTATTAGAAATATACACAGCTGAGTTTGTGATGACTGGATGAACCACATAATAGTGAATTGCCTGCTGGGAGCAAAGCTTCCTCTCAAGACATCTAGATAAATGTAAGTGCTGTGCTGGGAAGGAACCGATGACATTGTGGTACCTGTAGGTGCCAATGACATAAGGAAAAGTAGGAAAAAGGTCTCAGAAGCTAAATTTAGACTGCTAGGTAAGAGATTAAAGTTCAGAGCCTCTATGGTAGGATTCTCTGAAATGCTGCCAAATCTACACATAAGGCTGATTACACAGATAGAACCGCAGGGTCTCAATGCATGCATGATATGACGTTGTTTAGAGGAAGGATTTAGGTTTATAAGGAACTGAGGCCATTTTGGGAAGGATGGGCTCCACTTAAACCAAATGTAACCAGACTGCCAGCATGTACAATTAGAAAGGTCAGAAAGGAGTTTTTAGACTAAGTGCTGGGGAAAAGTCAACAGGCGTGGAGGAGCACAAGTTATGGAGACATCCCTTATGGTAGGATTTATTAAAGCAGATCCTTTATATTCCAGAAAAGAGGAGAGAACAGAAGTTGATATAGTAGGTAGGAAATGAAGAAAAACAGTCAAATGAAAAGAGAGTCAGATTCAGATGCATCACATGAAGACAAACCCATACTGACCGATTTTATAAGTGCTTGTACACAAATGCTAGAAGTTTAAATTCTAAGATGGTTGAAACTGAGTGTGTGATCTTAAAGGAGAATTTGATAGAATAGTCATCACAGAAACTTTCTGGAACAATGATAATCAATGGGACATGGTAATGCAAAGATACAAATATATAGGAATAATAAAGTGAGTCACACTGATGTGGGAGTGGCAATATAGGTGAAAGAAACCATAGAGTTGAATATACTTGCCTTTGTAATAAGTTAGCCAGTTGAGAACCAGTTTTTGAAATTATTTTGTAGAAAAGAATTTTAAAAACCAGTTTAAAAAGGGAGACATCTGAACTAGAATTTATCTGCAAATTCAACGTTATCAATTTAGGACTGAATAAGGAGCTCAACTACTTAACACACTAAAAAGGCCATTTCCTCTCTCTGAATATTCACATCTTGAGACCAAATGCTATGAATGACCCACTTCCACCATGACTTGATTAGCTTCATTAACACAAATAGCTTCTTCCTTATATATACATCCTGCTTCTGTAACTTCCACAGATGATGAAATGTGTTTTACCCATGAAAGCTTATGTCCTAATAAATCTGTTAGTCTCTAGCGGTGAATCTACACTGTAGCACAGGTTGAACTAAGATACACAATTTGCATAGCTCAAATTTGTGTATCTTATTTTGATATTTCAAAATAGTTTATTTTGAAATTTGGTGCTTATTTCAAATTAAATCAGTATTCCGAAACATCCCTTACTCCTCATGGAATGAGGTTTACAGGAACATCAGAATAGCGAGCCCATTATATTTCAAACAGGTACACTCAAAAGACACAAATAGCTATTTCAGTATACCTCCAGTATCCCAAAATAGCGCTCCAATGTAAACGTAGCCTAAGGTACCACGGGACTCCTCACCGTTTTTGCAGATACAGACTAACATGGCTACTGATCTAAGACTTTGTGAAGCTAGCCTTTCATATTCTCATTTTTATTAATATGGTAGTAGTATACACAGGCCCCAATCAGCAGTCCTGGTGCTAGGCACTTTACACACATAAAAGATGACCTCAGCTCCAGAGATCTAATACTGTTCCTTTTTAATTATTAGAATAATTACAATTTATATAAAAAAATTTAGAGCAGAGGCTCTAAAATGTTTCTAGAGTTAAACATTTTTCAAAATATATGGAAAGTCTTCAGTGGTAAACTTAAAAAAAATACTGAAAAAATACGGGGGAAAAAAATCAACTGAGTTCCCCATCCCATGGTGTGGGTCTTTTTGGTTTTTTTTTTAAACTATAAACCCTGTTCAGCAAAAGTCCTTGGAAATTCTGGACGGAATTTTAAAAAGTTCTCATCTCCTGATAAAAACTCAAAATATTTCTTCAGTGGTTGACAGCAGCACCATCATCTTTCATTCCATAGGAGTAACTCCTTATATATGTCAGCTATGTCCATAAATGGAGAAAAGACTTCCCAAACGTATACAAAAAAGCACTGGATACTAATTTAAACCTCTCACCTGCGCAGAATCAACATTCAATAACTGAAGTACAACTCTTCAGAGCATTTTTCATCTGCACAACTTCCTATTAAACAGGAATAATCTCTAGCACTAACCACACAATATCCTTCTCTCTCCTTAGCTATTTACCTACTAGGGAATGACAGGCATCCAAAAGAAAATAGGGGAAATTGTGAGCAAGATGCAAAATATACTGACAAAAAGAAAGATGCAAAGGCCGCTTCATCCTTCTAGAGATGGAAGGATATTTCAACTCTATTCAAGATAAGCCAGTAACAGAAAACATGATAGTAAATAGCATGAACAGCATCAAAATAAATGATGAGTCACAAAGATGCTTCATCTCTTGCAAAAGAGTTCAATGAATGAGTTCAACCTGTTGCTTATATCAATTTTAAATTTGTTGTCTTGCAACTTCATTGTACTTCACCTTGTTCTTCTACTATTGGAACAGTATACTCTGTCCTGCTTGTTACCCTATATATCTCTTTATAGCCGCTCCACGAGTTACGAACAAGTTACAGACCAACACTTGGTCTGTAACTCGGATCCCATAGAGTTACATGGCGACTGTGCTGTTCGTAAGCGCGGATCTGCATTTATGACCACTTTGATCGTAAGTGCGGATGGTCGTTAAGTGGAGGTGGTCGTAACTCGGGGAGCTGCTGTATATACAACGCCTCTCTAAAATACAGTCCTAGTCAGTGTTAGTTTTCATGACATGTAACTGTAAATTTTCAACACCACTAAAGATTGATCATGAAGTCATACCACCATGTTGTGTAATAGCATTGGTTTCAGCATTTTTTAAAATCCCATTCTCAGTACAATGCAACATTATTTTTGTCTCCCACTGCACATTCAGGAGAGGTTTCCACTGAGCTATGCAGAATGATGTTTTGTTTTTCAGTGGTTGCAATTATTTTTAATAGGCAGCAATATATAATAATAGTTCAACTTAATCCTTCTAATGTGCATTATCTTCCATTTGGAAATAATTTAATCAGCATGCTGCACCTTTGTTTGCGTCTCTGGATTTCTTTACATTTAATTATGTTTACTGCCATTTTTAAGAAATCCCTTCATTTCTAAGTATATTCCTACGTACAATACCTGAACCTACATCTCACCACAACAATTCTACTGAAGCAATGTAGAATATTAGTGCTAGGAACCTGGCTTTCTAAGGATATAGGACAATCTTAATTGCACACCGCCATTTTTTAAACTTGCTTCCGCAACCATTCATCAGAACCTACATTTGGCAAACTTCAGAAATCATGCTGAAAAGTTCTTTTTGTTCATTTAGATTGTCAAAGGACATTTTTAAACTACTATTGTATGTTCTCATTATCTGGATGTACTGAGCCTGACAAGGTTTCGTTTTGTTTTTGTTTGTGTTTGTTTTTTTTTAAAGATAAAACCGTTCACTTAATTTTGGAGTTCTGTTCTTAAAAATTACTGTATAACATATGAGCTCTTTTGTTATAAGACAACAGGAAAATATTGTTGTATATTTTCTTTTTTCATAAGAATAGAATTGATATACAGCTAGTAGCTAGATACAGTAGAGTTCCGATAATCCAGAACCTATGGGACCTAGGTGGTGCTGGACTATCAGGAGGTACTATAAGATGGTTATATATATATACACACACACTGTATACATTATATACTGTATATCAAGTGTTCTTAACCCTTTTTATTATACATACTGTATATAGTATACTGTAATGTTTTAGGTTTTTTAAAGCCTTTTTTACCCTTTTTTCTCAGTTCAGCTGCTGCCGCTGTTACCTTGTGACTCATTTTTTGCCCAAGTTCGCTCACTAGGCTCTTGCCATTTTGATGCCGGACTATCAGGAGTGCAGGACTATTGGATGCCGGACTATTGGAGTTTTACTGTATATAGACTAAGTGTAAAAATGAATTGAAAAAGCAGCCTTCTAGAGGAAGGGGTGTCCATGTTTACTGAATTCCGTGAGTGGCAAAGCACATTTGTTCAGAAACAGGTAAAAAGATGAATTATCTGGAAGATCTTAAAACACAACCTGTAATATTAAAGCCAATATGTGTTTTTCTTGGCTTTAATTTAATAACCAGTAATTTAAAAGATTATACAGGTTACATGTCACATGTATAGCAAAGGATAAAATCTGGTCCTGCAAACTGTTCTCAGTTAACAATTCTAAGGCCAATGTGTGAGCTAAAATATTATAAATGCTATATAAAGCCTCCTAATTTTCCTCCTCATTCTTCTCAGAGTCAAATATTTATATTACATATGGTGTATTATTTAAGTTGTATTATAGCAATTAGACTGAACATTTTCTTGGGCAAAACAATGCAACATGGCCACCCCGAATGCAATCTTTCAAAAGCAGTTTAAGTGATGCTTGAATCAAGGGCTTCTGTGTAAAGGTCAGCAGCTTGTTTCATCTAGTCACAATACCTTTCCAATTTTATGTCCAGTACAAAAACAAACAAAAAGTAAAAGCTGAAAATGGTCTTTCAAGGTATCCATATTTTATTTAAGGGCCTCTATCCTGCAATTAACTGACTCCAGTGGGACAGTACACTTGCATGGGTCTCAATGCAAGACTGGGAGCAGACATTTTAAAACTTTTTAATAATTACAGTCACAACTGGCTCCTGTCCTCTTCTCAAGATGGACATAATTCTGCTGGAACCAGATCCAACTGCTGAATCATACATGTTTCTAAATCCCATGATTCTGGGTAGTGACTGATCACAGTTCCTAGTAGAGTTGACTGGAGATTTTTCAACTAAATGGATTTTTTTTTGTCTTAGAATGCCAATTAATCAAAAATAAACTTTTCATGGATATGTACCCATTTCAAAAAAGCTTTCCAAAGTGAGTAACTTACTATTCGGAATGAGGTCTCTTTCTCTGGTTTTTCTATATCATTTTTGAGAGGTCTTGGCATGAGTTCCACATTAGAATGGAAATCAATTTAAAAAAGCCTCTTAATGTTTTTACAAAATTCTTGTTTTACAGCCAGTTCTAGTTTTCACCTCTGTGTTTTAGACCCACTCCCTATCCTTTTTAGACAGTGAGATGCTGCAGTCTGGTCATCTAAATCCTAGAAATAGTGCATCCTGAGCCCTCAGGAGCTTCAATATCTTTTTTGTATATCTTCTTCCTGCCATCAATGCATGTTTTTTCCTATTTATACACTTCAGAGCCAACATGGCAGTAAAGAAATGAAACATTGGCTTAGAAAAATAATATTTTGGTTACAAGTACTCTCTAAAGCACAAGAAAACGATCTTCAGAAAAAATGTTAAATGCAATTTTGAAGCTGCTGAGTGATTTGACCCAGTTTGATTTACCCCTCTGAATCTTCAGTTTGGTCCAAGTCCTTAGGACAGACAACTTTCCCTCCTCTTTGGCAAAGTTTTCTTTATGGCACTTTAATTGCGTCCTTTGCTTAGAGAGCATTCCTCTTTTGAAACTGTTTTTGAGACTTTTCTTGACCCTAAGCTTCCATTGGGGAATTTCCAAACTACACCACACACTCAACTTCAGGGTAGAGTTGTTCAAAGTCAATGACCTTGAAATCAGCCAATCCTTTGTTTCATCAGGTTAAGGCCAATCAATGCAGATAGCCCTTGACTGCACTGTCACAGTTTTCCGGACACTGTCTCTCAACTAAAGGTACGTCTACACATAAGCCACTACAACTGCATCACTTCAGTGAAGATACTACCTAACCTGACAAGACAGATTCTCCTGTTGGCATAGGTTGTCCACTCCTCCCAAGAGACGGTAGCCTAGGGCTATGGCTACACTGCCATTTTTTTCTGGAAGAAGATATGCACTTGCATTTGCATATCTTCTCTCAATTCTTTTTGCGGAAGAGGTTTTGCCACTATTTGGCCCTGTGTACTTGGGGCCAAATGTCGAGGGAAAAAACCTCTTTTGCAAGACCCTGCAAACCTTGATTTATAAGGAATAAGGGGTCTTGTGAAAGAGGGAGTTTTTCAGACATTTGGACCCATCTACATGGAGCCAAATAGTGGCAAAACCTCTTTTGCAAAAAGATCGGAAGAAGATATGCAAATGCAAACATGATTTGCATATCTTCTTCCAGAAAAATATGGCAGTGTAGCTCTAACCTAGAGCTGCCTACATTGGTGGGGGCTAGGTCTGTTTAACTATGTTGCTCATGGGTGTGGATTTTTTCACATCCCTGAGCAATGCAGTTATATCAACCTAATCTCCTTGTGCACACCAGGCCTCAGAGTCAAGCTCCTGCTAGACTAGAAAATGCATGCTGAAAGCCACACTAAATTATATTCAAAAGAGAGATGGAGACAGAAATAAAACATGATATTCACGGAACCAAAATGGAATTCATATGTTGACAGACACATCCCCCAAACTGTTAAAGCTGTTTAGTATTTACTGTAAAGTACGTTTTTCCACTACTGCAAAATAGAAAAGAAGAATAAATTATGTTTGTATACATTGCCCTTCACATTTAAGGTACAATGTCTCAAAACTCTTTACATAGTAACTAGTTATCAACAATATAAGGAACTGAAAGCTTATGGAGCACAATTATCTACTCAGTCCGGAATCGAGCAAAATACTTAAGTGATTGTTTTACTTATGCATTTGAGTATAGTCCTACTGAAGTCAATGGGATTACTCACATGCTTAAAGTTAAGTGCTTTGCTGGCTCACAGGATTGAGTCCTTAGACGTTAGAATTTGACGGAATATATTTGAACGTATTTATTTTTTCTTCATGTCCCATTATCTATTGTAAGTATATTCAGACATTTTTAAATGGGTAAGATAATTTCTAACAATAGAGGCAACTGAGATGCAGCAGTGTAGCTCACTTTATGTAATGTTTACACTTAGAAATTCATACCTATAAACTGGCTCAAACAGTACTGATGCCACAGTTTCATACCAGGGGTGATATACTGTGAAGGGAACCATCTTTAATAACAAAGCAACTTTCTTTCTGGTACCTGTCAAGATAAATTCCAAAATCTGTGGCAATTTTCTGAACAGCAAAGGTCAATCCCAGAGTCTTAAGCAGTGTTACTTAAAAAAAAAAAAAATTAGCAAAGCTATTCTTTTCTCCATTCAACACTGATAGCATTTAAAGAAAACACACACACGTTCACAAAGGAGTGCCACATCTTCTCCCAGGATTGAGCAATGGCCCTGTTAGAAATTAATGTTGTATTCTTTGATAAGGCCTTTTCCCTTCTTCAGATGAATGGAGTATTAAAGGTCCAGATCCAAAAATAAATAGGGGATGGGGAGGAAGGAAGGGTAAAAATAGTCAACTGGAGTGTTGAAGTTACAAGAAGCTGACAGAGGAGATGCAAATTGTTCTTAAGTACCCATTGTTTAGTTGGCTAAGTCATTAGGATGTGGAAGGTAGTGTGCTAGCCAGATGTCTTTATTCACACCTTTATTCAATGCTTCCCTGTGTATTTGGCTTGTGGAGTGGGCCTGAAACAACACAGTGACTTTGAAGTCCAGTAATGAGTGCTCAGGTAGATTTTCAAACACCTTTGTTCACTTTGTCACCCATGAGCACATCTTAGAGGCTACTGCACATGGGCAGCAGGAATCATAGGCACAGGACGCCGTTGCCTTCCCAAAATACTTGAAGGAAGCCCCATCTATGCTTTACCTCTAGGTCCCCTCCTACCTGCTCCCAGGGCTTGAACATGCAAGCTGGGGGCCTCAGTGAACCCTCGGGGTCGCTCTCACCACCCAGTGCTTAAGGATGTTGAGGACTAGTCGACTAGTTGACTATTCAATAAGCATTTGCTACAAAGAGGAGAAGGGGGGAAGGGGTACTTCAAAGCAGCAGCTCCACACAGCTGAGCTGGGAAACAGCTGCGCTGCGCTGCTGCATTGAAACACCAAGTCAGCATTTCTAAGGGGCAGCTGCCACACAGCTTAGACTTTTCTTGACCCTAAGCTTCCACTGGGGAATTTCCTGGCTCGGCTGTGCAGTGCTGCCCCTTTAAAACGCTGTCTTGGCATTTCCTAGGGCAATGCCACACAGCTGAGCTAAGGATCAGCCACGCAGTGGCTGCCCCTTTGAAAAGCCAGCTCCGCATTTCAAAAGGGCAGCTGTGGAGCCCAGGAGCCCCGCAGCATTTCCCCAGAACCCGGGGTCAGCTGGGGGAGTCCCCAGCTTTCATTCTGGGTTCCGCTGAAATGCTGTCCCCAGCTGACCCCGGGCTCTGCGCAGCATGCAGCACAGCATGGAGTCGGGGGTCAGTGGGGGACTCTGAGCGCCCCGCTGACTTTGCACCCCAGGTCTATGAAATGTACAAGAGCCCCTGCTGGGGACTCTTGTACATGTCGAAACAGGCACTCACATGCAGCCTGGAATCAGCAGCCCTTCCCACTGGCCCTGGGCGGTACACAGAGTTCTGCATTCCTCCTTTGACATGTACAAGAGCCCCCAGCAGGGGCTCTTGTACATGTCAAAGGAGGAATGCAGAAGTGCCTATCAACTAGTCGAGTAGTTGATGGAAATTCTATCAACTACTTGGCTAGTCAATTAGCCACATTTTAACATCCTTACCAGGGCTCTGGAGCTCCAGGAGTGGTTGGGTTTGCATTGCCCATCCTCCTGCATTTTGAGGTTGGGGTTAGGGTTGGGCCTAGCAATCCTGAGCTCCAGGGCTAGGAGGCAGGGGTCAGCAGCCACAATAGAGAGGGGCTGGTGGGAGTGGAAAGGTCAAGGTTGGAAACCTGCCTACCCAGGGAAGTGGTTCACCCTATATAGCTTTTACCCTGCTGTCACTCACATCATTTCCTTTTCTTCATCTTGACAGGATAGAGATTATGGGCCCTGTGAAATTACCCCAGATTTAACAGCACCATTACCGAACATTTGAATACATTTCTTTAGAGTGACTCTGAATTTGCAGGGCAGACCACTGAAAGTTAAAGAACCTATAATACTATGGAAACACAACCAGCTTCTCACTACTTTTGAGAGGTGAGAGAGCAAGTGCACAAGGGCAATCTACTAAAAAACTTTTCAGAAGGTCCCATACCAAAAGCTATTAAGCATGATAAGCAGTCATGGGATAAGAGGGAAGATGCTGTTATAGGTCAACAACTATTCATAAAATAGAAAATAAAAAGAAGAATAAATGGTCAATTTTCACAGTGGAAAGTGGTAAACAGCAGGATCCCCCAAGGGGCTCTTTGGGGGCTTGTGCTGGTCAACATGCTCATAAATACTCTGCCACTGAGGTAGCAAAATTGGCAGATGACACAAAGTTACTCAAAACAGATAAGTCCAAAACTGACTGCGAAGAGTTACACAAGGTTCTCACTAACCGGGGTGACTGGGCAACATAATGGCAGATGAAATTCAGTGTTGATAAATGCAAAGCAATGCACATTGGAAAATGCAATCCCAACTGTATCCACAATATGATGTGATCTAAATTAACTATAATTACCATGTTTTAGCACATATAACCTGTGGGTTGCACAAAGTTTTATAAACCTCGCAACTCCCCCGCGGAGTATACATGTCCACGGGCTATATAAGTTTATTTTTACTTGCCTGCACTGCGTTCTCCGTTCCCTCCCTCCTGGAGGCTGTGGCTGGTACGTGCAATTACCAGGTACCTTAAAGTAGTGTAAATAACCCGCGGGCTATACGCGTGCCTGGGTTATCTAAGACTTTTTTTTTTTTTTACACACACACATTCAGGAAAAACCACGGGTTATGCATGGGTGTGGGTTATACACAAGTGCAAGTTATATGCGCTAATTTACGGTACTCAAGAAACAGATCTTGATGTTATAATCAATAGTTCACTGAAAACATTCACTCAATGTGGAATGGCAGTCAAAAAAAATCAAACAATGTTGGGACAGACTTTGTCAGAAAATATCATGATGTTGTTGTATAAATACATGATATACCCACACCCTGGATACCACGTGTAGTTTTGATTGTCCCATCTCAAAATAGAGATATTAGGGTTGGGAATATTACAAAAAAGGGCTACAAGAACGGTTAGTGTTATAGAGCAGCTTCCATATGAAGGGAGATATAAAGATTGGATCATTCATTTTAGAAAACGAGATAGCTAAGAGGGTATGAGAGAAGACTATGAAAGGTGTAGAGAAAGCACATAAGGAATTGTTATTTATCCTATCACATAACACAAGAAATTTACCATCACCCAATAAAATTAATACATATCAGGTTTAAAACAAAACTCAAAGTACTTCTTCACATGATGCACTGTCAGCCTGTGCAACTAATTTCCAGAGATACTGTGAAGGCCAGAAGTATAACTATGTTAAAAAAAAGTAGTAGATAAGTTCATGGGGGACAGGTCCATCAATAGCTATTAGTCATCATGGTCAGTGATGCAGCTCATATTGCTAGAGGCAAGGACTGAACAACGTTCAAAACTGCTTTGAGCTGTTTATTTCCCCTGAAACACTGGCACTGACCACTGTCACACCACAGGATACTAGGCTAGATGGACAACTGTTCTGAGCCATTCCAGATGTTATTTTAATCTTACCTACCTCCTAAGATGTTTCTTAGGATTAACAATGATCAAAAGTATACAAGTATAGCTTTACTTCCAAGAGAAGTTGATTATGAAATATTCTTTGAGAAGATAAATTTCCCAAAGTACACATATAGTAATGTCCTTTATCTTAATTACTTTCTTTTTCCCAAATCATGTCAAATTGTATACCCAAAGGACAAAAACTTTTTGCACTCAGTTTACTTACAGGTTAGGTAATCTGGTATCCTGCATGCATATCCTTCAGTATTCATCTCTGGTTTACTTGCAAGGCTGTTCAGTGCCTTTCTCAGAACTAATCAGACATCCCCAGAGTGTTCCTACTGACATCACAGGGAGTTTTGTCATTTATATGTGGCATCAAGTCTAAGCCATTTATTAGCATGTCAGTCCCACTTTAACCCCAAGATGTAAGGCTTGAATTGTAACAGCACAACACTGTTAACAGATATCACAGTTAATCTATTTCAGTTTATACCGATAATGTAAATAAAAAAACTGATACACTGTTTACAAGACACGATAGACGATGAAAGCTATTTCAGTCTAGAAAGAGTTCAGAGTGCCAAAACAAAATGAAGGCTATTTAAAATGAAAATACACTTGAACTGCTAAGTGAACTCCTTTATTCTGAGTAATCTTGACTCTATATCTTCCTGCGGCAGTGAGGAAAATAATATTATTGAGAGTTAATGCACAAGTTTCCCAGACAGAAGAATAGTACAGCATGATACCTGGAACATCAAAACATAAATTGGTGATATAACTACTTGTAATGTGCTGCGGGTGATTGAACAAATCCATTCCCAAAAAACCCTACTATTGTTTTTCTTAAACAACCAAAACACAGACACCAAAACTGTTGAAATGGGATGGCTTGCATACATACATCCAAGACACTGTACATATAATGACCCTATATAGAAAAAAAAACCAATTCTATATATTTATGTGTAGCTTGTTCTCATTTATATTAGAAATGTATTTTTTCTTAAGAGCAATTCAGTAAAACAGAGAAGACCTCTTCATTTTCTAACTCGGGAAAAAGACTGTAATAAGCAGGAGCTGAGGCAGTTGAGTAATTCATCTCTCTTGAGAAGAATAAAACACGATTGCTCTCTCTGTACTGGCTGGCACAAACACTTCAACAACAATCTACTATTCAGAAAACAAACTGGCCTTTGTATTTTGTTTATGCCTTCACCAATGACACAACTCCTAAAGTATTTTAATAATACAAAATAATGGTGCCTGTATTGTGGCCAATTGCATATTTATATAAGTTATCATAATATAGAATATGGAATACATAATATAATATATCCTGCTAATAGATTTAAAGCTGAATATTAATCTGAACTATTTTTCCTCTTAAAATCATGAATAAGGGATCTTCCGGAAAAGGCTTTATTTTCCAAAAGATCCCGTCTAGACTGGCGCTTTTCTCCGGCAAAGCCCCGAGCCGGAAAAAAGCAGCAGCCATGTTCATGCAAATGCCGCGGGGGATATTTAAATCCCCCGCGACATTTGCAATTCCAACTTGTCTCATTAGCATCCCTTTTCTGGAAAAGGGTGCCAGTGTAGACACGGCCGTAGAGTCTTAAATTGCACCTTTACTGCATAGGTTTCATTGCATTGCCTGGTGAAGTCTAATGAAATAGCTCTGAATTCATGGGAGGAAAAAATGATACAGTTTATTTTTCCAGGAAATGTCAAAGTTTAAAGTTCCAGAACATATTAGTCAAAAACATATTAGTAAATGTGGGTTCATATTCAGATTTGGAGTATTCTTAATTCTACAAATTCAATATGTGTGGCAGGATCTCATTGATAAAAGAGCTATGGAAGCTATATATATATGCATGTATCAAGATGAGATTCTACCTCTTAAACTGTATTATTAAAATAACAAAAAACATTTACTTCTGTACAGCACTAAGCATAATAGGGCCTCAGTACATACCAGGATTTATAAGGGCCCAATCAGAAACCCACTGAGATAACTGAAAGATTACCATTGACTTCAGTAAGCTTTGGCTCATGCCCTAGTTGCCCCTGTGAAACAAAATCTAAGTAATAATGTAATGACACACTGCACTTCTGTCCTTGTTACCAAATAATTCAACTTTCCAAGCCATAAAGTATAGACATCCAGAGAGAATCATTTGTTTCCAGAGACCAAGTGATCAGTGATTCAGAGATGGAATATGATGGTAGAAGGCATTTGGACAGAAATGGTGTCCATACCATATCTAGTTTTGATGGAATTGAACTAGTTAATACAGTAGAGGGGGGAAATGTAATGACATTTGAAAGAGTACAAAATAGTGGAGCTACTATAACAAATTGAATGGTAGTGTTCAAATTAGAGGGGAGATTTTTCAAAATTGAGTTAACTGTTTTCTTTCAAGACTCCAACAAGTACAGAAATATTTATATTAATTAAGGGTTATGAAATTAAGCTTAATCTATTTAAAGTAATTGGACAAGTCAGAATTAAAGTATTTATGCTTAAGTTAAGAGACAATATGAATAAGGAGAATTTAAGAAGGTATTTTACAGAGTAAAAAATAAATGTATTTATTTGTATTGCAATAGCACTTAGGTGTCCCAGTCAAAGAACAGGGCCCCATTGTATTAGACACTGTATGAACATAACAAAAAAAACCTTGTCCCCTTCTGCAATGAGTTTATAGCTTGCAGGACTTATGCCTTAAAGTCAATGGAACTACACTCCATGTGACAATTCAAGTATGTATATGAACCTTTAATAGAGTTACTCAAAATGCATAAAGTTAAGCACATGAGTAAATACTGGCAGAACTGGAGTCTAAATATAGGCTTTTATGAGAGGTGGCTGTTATGTATTCTGAATATATTTAAGCAAAACTTGGGTGATTTTGTGCAGAGCCCTGCAAATCCGAAGATAGCCACTTTATATCCCCGTGTATCTGCATCCACAGATTACAGATGCTGAAAGACCCTTCTCACTTCTATACAGGCCCTGGTGCTTCTGTAAGGTACCCCAAATTGTTTGGGGGCCTGAACCATGGACTTTTTCCAGTCCTTTACTATCATAACAAGCAGCATCATTCCATAATTTTTTAAACAAGCTGTTCGGGGGAAGGCACATCAAATGTTTTCCAAAAGCTGTCTGCTGCTGCACTACATTATGGCCCCATTCCAGCTTTTCAATCCATTCCCACACCAATGGAAGTCACGTAAGTGTAAACTCTGTGTGCCTCCCTTCCATAACTCACTCCTTATAACCCCAAGACCATTAGAGATAAAGGGCAATTTTCAGTCATTCAATGAGCCTTAGATCAGGCCCTCTGGCGGTAAGCATGGTGTCGATATGTACATAGCAGAACAGGGTGACAAGAAGCAAGCAGATACATCATTTTGATGGCTTCTCCGACATCTCAATAGTTCCCATTGCTTCCATCGTCAAATAAAAGTTGAATGGTGTATATATAAAAATATTTCCATGAAAAAAAAATTAAATAATTTAAAAATTGAGTGTTTTACTTTAGATAAGATTTAAAAATTGAAGTGGTGTTAGAAGTGTAAAAATAGCAAGACCCCTTCTCCCTAGGTATGTCAGATATATACAATAGTCAAATTTAATAATATTACCTATATTTTTAAATATAAGATCAATGCAGTATAAAAATATTTTAACTCTCCTACTGTTCAGACCATTTTACTTGATTAAACATATCAATGACTCATTATTTTATTACTGAATAGTAGTGAAAGAATTTTAGAAAGAAAAGTTACTTACCTTTACTAGATGTAGTAAACCATTTCAGTGCAGATCCAGAAACATTACCTATAAGTAAATACATTCAGAATTCAATTCAGTTCCTTGGAGGGCTATTTTTAAACATAATTTTTCTACTGACAGACTGATATAGCTTATTGTTTATATATTTGTGTAACAAACTTTCAGCCTCATGTCCAGCATTTCCCATAAACTATCTGGCATTAATAGTTTCCTGTGTGTTTCCAGTTAGTCACGCCAAAAGAAATAATAAAAACATTCTCATAAACTTCCATTTTATTAACTATATAAATCCAAGTTTAGCATGAGTGAGTTTAGTTTTCCTGATTACTTACATATCAGTTATTATACATTTCTAAAATCAATACAAATAATCCTAAAGATCAGGAATATCTTACTCCAAAAACGTGCTTCCTTCCTGAACTGTCTCACACACAATACTGTGATATGCTCTCTGCTTGAACACATGCTTTGTTTCACCCTCACCAAGCTCCAACTTTCACTATCCCACAACTAATTATTCTTCCCAACACCATATTTCACCTGTGATTTTTTTCCTTATTGCGGTCTTACTTCCACATGATAGATTTCTTTCTATTTCTTTCTTGATTGCCCAAAAGGCCATTTTAAGCCTTAATCGCAAGCCTTCTCTGATTTTCAGTTGCAGATATCACTCAGCAACCTTTAACAGTATCATCATTTAGTACCTTTTAGGACTACACAGGTCATAATGAAACACCTGGAAATAAAATAGTATCCAGCGTAGATCTTGGATCCAAGGACAGTGTGGGATATTTCTATGGAAGATACAGAATAATAGCCAAGCAACAACTTTCCGCTCTATGGCTTTGCAAAATGTAATCTTGCCTGTAATCCAAAGTGGACCGCCATTTTAGAATTCAGTCACATAGCTTTTAGCTTTCTATCCCCTCTTCCTACCTACATCTCCTATCCTCATTGTTGTTTTTCAGTTTCTATTACTGAAGGAATGCTTTTTTACAGAGCAGTAGGATAAATATTGTCTAAGTACTAAAAACAGCAAGTTAGACGGGTGATTACAGGCAGTCCCCAACTTACGTCGGATCCGCACTTACGAACGGGGCTTTTCTCGCCCCGGAGCTCACGGGCGGCGGGTCGCCGCCCGTGTCCTCCAGGACGAGAAAAGCTTCTCCCGGTCTCCCTGGTCTGCTGGGGGGGGGGGGGTCCAGCAAAGCCGCTGGACCCCCCCCAGCAGACCAGGGACACCCGAGCAAAGCTGCCGCCTGGGCGGCTTTGCTCATTTGCCCTGGAGAAAAGCCGCCCAGGCAGCGGGACCTCCGCCGCCTGGGCGGCTTTGCTCCTGTCTCCCTGGTCTGCTGGGGGCGTCCAGCAAAGCCGCTGGACCCTCCCAGCAGACCAGGGACACCCGAGCAAAGCGGCCGCCTATGCAGCTTTGCTCGTTTGCCTGGGAGCAAAGCCGCCCAGGCAGCGGGACCCCCGCCGCCTGGGCGGCTTTGCTCCTGTGGCTTTGCTGGACCCCCCCCCCCCCCCAGCAGACCAGGGAGACCGGAGCAAAGCCACACAGGCGGCGGGGTCCCTCCGCCTGTGCGGCTTTGCTCAGGTCTCCCTGGTCTGCTGGGGGGGGGGAGGGAGCACAGCTAGTGCGCCCCCCCCCCCCAGCAGACCAGGCTTTTGTTGTGGGACGCCTCGGGTAGAGCAGCTGGGGTGCTGCTGGGTTGGTCCTGTGGGAACCTACCGGGCAGTGCCCCAGCTGTTCTGTCCCAGGCTCCAGATTCAGCAGCTGTTGAAACTGATCAGGCTGATTCCAGGAAGCTGGGGGCAGAGCAACTCTGCCTCCGGCTTCCTGTAGTCAGCCCCTGGTCAGTTTCAGTGGCAGCAGCTGAATCTAGAGCCAGTTCCGACTAACATACAAATTCAACTTAAGAACAAACCTATAGTCCCTATCTTGAACGTAACCCGGGGACTGCCTGTATTTAAAAGACAGAATGTCTTTTAGAAATACTACTATACATCTGTGTCTCCCTCAACAACATACTCTTCTCTCTCACCTTCACTAGGATCCTGGGACCACAGGAAGGTAAGAGAGAAGGGTATGGGACTCAGATACTCGACCCACAGACTCAAAAACCTAAGTCTCATTTTAGGCACCACTGTGATCCACATAGCCACTGATCAGCATCCTGGGCACCTTAACTCACTCCAGGTTTAGGTTCTACAATAAAGGTTCCCTCAATGCTTATATTTCCACTACTGAGCATGTGTGCTATTGCCTTCCTCCAGGCATCTAGACATTTACCTCTCACCTAAGCCACAGTGTGATCCCTGAGTGGGGGGAAGACAGGTGCTTCTCCACCTAACTCACATGGATAAAAAGTCCCACCATTCCTTCTTCCTCCTAACCCTTTCATACAGAGAAGGTATAATTTTAATTTAGATTGAGAAGACCTGCTGAGATACAGAAAAATTAGCCTCAGGATTCTTCTGATGGGGTACATAAGCTACGTTGGGATAGCAGAGGTCAAAAAACAGTTCTGGGCTCAGATTGCTTTGCCTGCAGCACCTGAATAGTCAGCTTCAGCAGAAAGAGAAGCTGAAAAGGGTGCCAGACAGCTCAGAGGTTTGGAGGGCAGAAATGACACAACAAGGGGATGATAGAGGTAGAGAGATCTATCTTAGGAGACTCTGCCTGAATACAGGGACCTATCTTTGACTACAGCCTGCCTGACACCCAGAAGATGGTAAAGCCCAGGAATCTGAGACTAGCATGAAAAGAAGATGGCTACCTTCTTCAGTTGTTTTATGCTATTTCCTCTTAAACTTTACGACCTTATGGGGAAGCAAGTAGTAGGAAGTAGGCCAGGGAGGCATCTCCAGAACACCCCAGAATGTTTGTCATTACTGGCCTTCATAGAAACCTGGATTGGAGAATCATGGAGAGAGAAGACACAAACTCCACTACCATCATTATTCTTCCACTCTACTCTGCACTGATTAAACCTCAGTTGGAGTACTGTGTCCAGTTCTGGGCAACACGTTTCAAGAAAGATGTGGAGAAATTGGAGAAGGTCCAGAGAATAGAGCAACAAAAACGATTAAAAGTCTAGAAAACATGAGCTATGAGGGAAGACTGAAAGAATTGAGCTTGTTTAGTTTAGAAAAGAGAAGACTGAGAGGGGACATGATAGCAGTTTTTAAGAATCTAAAAGGGTGTTACAAGGTGGACGGAGAAAAATTGTTCTCCTTAGTCTCTGATAATAGAGGCAATGGGCTTAAATTGCAGCAAGGGAGGTTTATTTGGACATTAGGAAAAAATCCTAACTGTCAATGGATAAACACTGGAATAAAATTCCTTAAGGAGGTTATGGACTCACCATCACTGGAGATATTTAAAAGAAGGTTACATAGACATCTGTCAGGGATGATCTAGATGGTGCTTGGTCCTGCCATGAGGGCAAGGGACTGGACTTGATGATCTCTTGAGGTTCCTTCCAGTTCTAATGTTCTATGATTCACACCGTTTTTCTGGACAGGGTTTAAACCCCTCTCTCACCTTCCTTGGAGAAGATGAATAGACAGACCCAGCAGAAGTCCTGAGGCAAGGGCATGCCTCTCACAGGGGTCCAAGCCAGGGCTTATACACTCTCTTGGCAGGACACTGGACTGCATATATTTTGCTGGACTCTTACCTCAGAAGAGGCAAAGTCAACTGTCCAGAAGGCTACATCACTACGTCCAAACAATGGACTACCACAGCACTGGAATGATTGCTGGCAAGGGACACTGCAGACAGGAAACCAGTGAATTTACCACTAGGCAGCATCACCAGTAAACTCAGCTCCCACCACAGTCATATACATAAATTTTCAAAAATACACAACTATTCAAAATATGTGAAATCTTCATAGAAATTATGTTGATCAAAAACAAACATGTTTTTAAAAATTAAAAACATGTTAACTTGTTCTTATCATACATTTAGTGGCGGATCCTAATATTAATAACACAGCTAGACTTCTATATCTATTTTTTTTCAAAATATGCTTCAGTTATAAAACTCTGTATTTGTTCTGTTGGTTAGATCTATACTTCTTAAATGAAGTCAACAGCTGCTGCAGAATGCAAGAAGTAAGCAATGATGAAAGAAATCAATAGGCATTCATTGTAACTATAATGGAAGGCGATAGAAGCAACCGGAACATAGAATTATCCTGGAATACATTTAGTGCTTTCTACCTACCCTTTTCAACAGCATTTTAGAGTAATATTAGTCTAGTATTTATGAGTATTTCCCCTGTTTGAAAGCTAAAAAAATATAACAATGCATGCCCTCTGGGCTCATCATCCCCTCACTGGGGTCCAAATACACCCAAATCCTCAGGCACGGCAATGTTTATATGCTTCTCTGCACTTCTTGAACTAGCTCTCCCTTGGATGGAATTCAAATTGCCTATTCAGCACTCTGTGGGCTTGGCTTTTTCTTCAGTGGGCAAGTGATGGAGGAGGAGCTGTTTTCTCTTAGGCCTACTCACTCAATGCAGGTGCCAAAATAAGCTGTATCACATAATTGTGCAGATCTTCATAATATATTGCTCTCTCTTCTGCTTTAATGAACAGGGCATTAAAAATGATGACATTTAAAGTATTATTCCTGGCTTCCAAGTTAGTACACATTGAAATAAATGGGGCAAGTCACACCTCTTAGAGTTGCTGGTTTGTATTTTATAAATGCAGGTAGACATCACTGCAA
The DNA here is from genome assembly GCF_052426305.1 of Pelodiscus sinensis. NCBI lineage: Eukaryota > Metazoa > Chordata > Testudines > Trionychidae > Pelodiscus > Pelodiscus sinensis. Next base: position 54,101,489 of record NC_143052.1, on the reverse strand, counting down.
TCACTTAACCTTGAAAATGCAACCTCAGTGCGTCTCAGAAACCACCCTTATTAGAGAGTTTAAAAAAAATTATTATGAAGTAAGCAAAGTCTTAGACTGTGTAGAACACAAAGGCAGCATGAAAAAGGTGTCAAAATGTCACACAGGAGCTGAATCTGAGCCTTCAGCTTCATTTTAGCAGTTCCAGCATATGGGGGGAAGGAGGGAGAGAGAACCAACTCCTCCTTTTAACTTTTAACCAATGTAATTTAAAAATTTTATTAACTTCACTGTTTTTAAGAAACATCCCGGCTACGTCTAGACTGGCATGATTTTCCGCAAATGCTTTTAACTGAAAAGTTTTCTGTTAAAAGCATTTGCGGAAAAGAGCATCTAGATTGGCACGGACACTTTTCCACAAAAGCACTTTTTGCAGAAAAGTGCCATTTTCGCGATCGGGGCTTTTTTGCGCAAAACAAATCTGAGCTGTCTACACTGGCCCTTTTGTGCAAAAGTTTTGCGCAAAAGGGACTTTTGCCCAAACGGAAGCAGCATAGTATTTCCGCAAGAAGCACTGATTTCAGACAGTAGGAAGACAGTGTTCCTGCGGAAATTCAAGTGGCCAGTGTAGACAGCTGGCAAGTTTTTCCGCAAAAGCAGCTGTTTTGAGGAAAAAATTGCCAGTCTAGACACAGCCCCCATGTTTATTAATGTTTGCACATTAATTATCCTGATTAGGATCAGTAGTCCCACCTTACTGTGGATAAATGAGCAAAGGAAACTTTAGGACATACTTGCGTGCAGAAACCTGTTTTCTCTCAGACTGGGCTGAGGCAAAAGATGTAATTACAGGAATTGCTGAATGGGTTTTCCCTAATCTTCTCTCCAGAACTTCATCTTTGAGGTTAAGTATGACGAATTTAAATTGAAAGGGGGATTTTTCAAGGGGTATTAGAAGCTAAACACAGAAGCAGGGTTCCCAGATGGTCTTCCAAAAATACCAGACACATGGTATTTTTTGGTCAAGCGAAAAAAAAAAAAAACCGCAGGATAATAAGCACCCCAGTACTGGGGCACCCAGAGCGGCATTCGCAACCCCACCTCCCAGCTGGGACTCCTAGGCTGGGAGGCGGGGCCGCAATCGGCAATAGGAGCCTGTGATTGCGCAGAAGCCTGGAGGGGGCGGGGGGAGTGGCTGAGACTCCCAGCCAGTCTTCCCACTCCTGCCAGGCTTCTGCACAATCACAGGCTCCTAGTGCCAATCGTGGCCTCGTCTTCCAGCTGCTCCCCCCGCCCACACCAGGCTTCCGTCCAGTGCGCAGCCGGAAAAATCAGGGAATACCAGACCATTGCACATGTCCAGTATTCTCTGATTGTTTTTTACCAGACAAAGAGCACTAATACTGTATTATCCGGTAGAATACCGGACACCTGGCAATCCTACGAGTGATACCTGAAATGATCTTGCTATAGAATTTGCTATTAAGCAAATACTCTTATATACATCCTGCTCCAGAAGAGGTCTCAGGTAGGGTTGCCAAGTGTCCGGTATTGACCCGGAGAGTCTGGTATTTTTGCTTCCTGTCAGGTAAAAAAATTCAGAAAATACCAGACACCTGGTAACCCTACAACACACTCAGCTCCCGCACCCCTTCCTCCTCCCCTCCCCCCCCCCCCACTTCCCTACTTACCTGGATCTCAGGAGAACTGATTTGTGGCAGGGGCAGAAAAACAAGATGGCCACTGGCAAAAAGCCTCTCCTTAATGGGACCATGTTGTTTGGGTTTTTCTTTTTTTGTGCTTAGTAACTGCTGTTGAAGTCCCTTTTTTTGTTTGGATCAACAACTTTGGTCTCCCCCTTTTTCTTTATTCAACAGAATTTTTTTTCCTGGTGGGTATTTTTTTTGGGGGGGGGGCGGTATTTTTGGTTAAACCATCTAGCAACCCTAGTCTCAGGAGATATCCACTTAGAATAAAATCCTTATAGAGTCATTGGGTCAGAGGTGGGTGCATGATTAGGGTATGAACGTAGGAGATGGGAGACCCAGTACCTACACAGCCTGTTTCAATGACCATTTGATTATTTAACCAGAGTAGAACAAGCTTCAGCAATATAGATCTACGTAGGAATAGCCCAGCAGTTAAGAGCAAACACTTTCAGGCAAATGAGGAAACTGAACCTGTGTTTCCTACATCCTAGTTGAGCATTCTGCCTACTGGGTTAAAACTGTAAGAGAGGCATCAACCTCACTTTAGGTCCCTCAGGCAAGATAATCCCATCTTCACCTGGTTTGAGGATCCAGCTGGGGTTTGAGCTTCAGAGAAGCAGCCAGACACCTAGGCAGAGAGTATGTCTACACTACAGCATTATTTTGAAATTTCTTATTTCAAAATAGTTAATTCGAAATAGCTTATTTTGAAATAACTCGTCTACACAGAAAATGCATTTCAAAATAGCTTTTTGCTATTTTGAAATAGCGCGTCCACACTAAGTGGATGCTGAATAGCATTTAAGGCCAGCCGGAACCAGTTCCAGCAGGGCACCAGGTCAGGACTTACTGTGTGGGGCTGCTGCCTGAGGCTATCTGAGGTCTTAAAGGGACCCCCCCCCCCAGACAGCCAGTTCTCAGGTTTCCCTGCTTGCTTGTCTACCTCGATGAGGGACAGCAAAGCATTTTGTCTGAGTGCTCTGGTTGCCCTCACTCGGGACACCACAGTGCTCTGCAACATGGAGACAAAGCTGCCCCGGGCACTCTGGTGCTTTTCTTGGACGTGTTGCTGCGAGCCTGCCTGCACTTTCTGCAGGCTGCCATCCGCAAGGTCCAGCAGGGGTCTGTCAGGATCCAGGAGGCCCTGCAGGAGAGCTTCCACCCTGAGGAGCACTAAGAGCCTCCCTGGTCTGCCCCACTTGGGGGCTTGTGCCTCATTCCTCCCTCACATCCTTCCACTTATCCCTTCCTAACCCCCCTTCCTGATGTCAAATAAAATACACGTATTTTCATGAACACAAACTCTCTTTATGAGTTTCTTTATGAGGGAGAGGAGTGTTCTTGGTTGAGGCTGAAGTGGCCACCAGGGCACCCTGGGAAGGCTGGAGGCTCCCTATTTCAATATGTCTATACAACACTTATTTCGAAAAAGCTATTTCAAAGTTGGCGTTATTCCTCATGGAATGAGATTTACCAAATTTGAAATAAGCGCTCCGCTATTTTGAATTAATTTCGAAATAGCAGTTTGGCTGTGTAGATGTTAGTAAAGTTATTTCGAAATAACAGCTGTTATTTCAAAATAACTTTGCTGTATAGACGTACCCAGAGGCACTATGAAAATGCCGACAGCAGAAATATATGTGCCTACGAGATTTTTATGGCAACATTTTTAGGACCCAACAAGTTTAGGTGATGACAAAGCAGGAGTTTTCAGGATCTCAGTCATGCTTACGTGTTATACCTAGGGCTTAAATGGGAAGTTAAACACTAAGGGTATGTCTACACTACCCTCCTAGTTCGAACTAGGAGGGTAATGTAGGCATACTGCGCTTGCAAATGAAGCTCGGGATTTGAATTTCCCGGGCTTCATTTGCATAAGCGGGGAGCCGCCATTTTTAAAACCCCACTGGTACGAACCCCGTGCAGCGTGGCTACACGGGGCACGAACTAGGTAGTTCGAACTAGGAAGCCTAGCTCGAACTACCTAGTTCGTGCCCCGTGTAGCCGCGCTGCACGGGGTTCGAACCAGCAGGGTTTTAAAAATGGCGGCTCCCCGCTTATGCAAATGAAGCCCGGGAAATTCAAATCCCGGGCTTCATTTGCAAGCGCAGTATGCCTACATTACCCTCCTAGTTCGAACTAGGAGGGTAGTGTAGACATACCCTTACATTGGTTTGTGGCTCTGGGTTTCATTTACTTCTGAACTCTTCGGACCAAATTTTGCTGTAAGAAGTTTGTTCAACAGCAATTGTCTAAAATAGGAGCCCTTTATGTATATGCAAGGCCAGAATTTAGAGGAGTCCTCTATGTGGCTTAATCAGATATACTGGACCTAAACAGCAGTACAGGCAGTCCCTGGGTTACGTACAAGATAGGGACTGTAGGTTTGTTCTTAAGTTGAATCGGTATGTAAGTCGGAACTGGCATCCAGATTCAGCCGCTGCTGAAACTGATCAGTAGTGGCTGAATCAGGACTCCTGGGGCAGAGCAGCTGGGGTGCTGCCGGGTTGATCCAGTAGCGCCAAGGAGCGGTGCTGCGGGACCAACCGGCAGCGCCCCACCTGCTCTACCACAGGCCCCGGGCTTTGCTCCACATCTCTCTGGTCTGCTCGGGGGGGGGGGTACTAGCTGCGTCCCCCCCGAGCAGACCATGGAGACACGGAGCAAAGTGGCGGAGGACCCAGGTCGGACCCGCGGCTCTTCCAGCTGATCTGGAAGCGCCGCGGGTCCGGCCCGGGTCCTCCGCCGCTTTGCTCAGCGTCTCCCTGGTCTGCAGACCAGGGAGACAGTGAGCAAAGCGGCGGAGGACCCGGAGCCAGACCCGCGGCGTTTCCAGATCAGCGCCGCGGGTCCGGCCCGGGTCCTCCGCCGCTTTGCTCCGCGTCTCCCAGCAGACCAGGGAGACGGGGAGCAGCTTTTGTCGCCCCAGAGGAGGCGGGTGGCGGGACGAGGCGTCCCGCCGCTCCAGTCCTCCGGGGCGAGAAAATCCCCATTCGTAACTGCGGATCCGACATAAGTCGGATCCGCGTAACTCGGGGACTGCCTGTACTTATTCAGGTAAGTTCCTCTATGCAAACAGTGATAGTTTTGCTTAAGCTCCCTGTGTGCCGAATCTATATTAGGCAGAGTCATCTTGGTACTTATGATGAATGATTGTTCAATTGGTGGAACCATCTTGCCCACACCCAATTTTTACTCACAATAATAAGTCATTTATGAAGGGCCTTCCTTTTTCTTTAGAAATTTTTGGGATATTTGAACAATAATTATTTCAGTAAAACAACATTATCATAAATAAAAACAACTAATGACACCTTAAATCTTTAATCAAAACAACCAAGCAAACAACTACGTATAGGGCCCATTACAAGAAAAAAGCAAACAAAAATGCCCCACCACTACAGGGAAAGAGAAAATGACAACAATGATCAGACTAAAAACACATTTGAAAAACATTTTCCAAAGATAAAGCAGATACGGGTTGAGCCATGGAGAGCAACAATGAGTAGCAAACCTAAGAATCCTGTACAGCAAGGTTGTGTTGAACCTTTTCTTTCTTTATTGTTGGAAAAAAAGCAAAATACTGTTGAATAGTTGAGGCAACCATGGAAGACCAAAGGCATGTGTGTGAAGAGGGGATAAACAGCTATTACCCTAAGGCTCAGGTAATACAGGTAGTAGGAAGGACAGTTTACATGCTTAAACATTGGATTCAGAGTCTGGAGTTCTAGGTTCAGTTCTCAGGTCTGTCAATCTCCCAGTATGATCTTTGGCAAGGTACGCAGATGTCTAACTTTCACTGAAGTCAATGGGAATTAAGTGCCTAAATACCTTTCAAGATCAGTAGAATTTCACTACATTTCAGTTTTCATCTATGAAATGTGAATAAAAATAATGCATTTCTCCTTTGTTCTGTCTGTTTTCTGTTTTAAATTCTCGATATGAATTTGTATAATTTTCAGCACAATGGGGTCCTGATCTTAGCTGGGCATGGAGAGTCAACCATAATGTACACAAACAGCAATAGCTGAGGCTTAACTTGGCTTAGTTAAAGTCAATCCACAACATATTTTAAAAAACAATGTAAAAATACATAGTGAGTACAATAGGCTCACAATTATTCATTCCAGTCAGGAAACCTCCTGCTGCACTGCAGCACTGCTGGGAGAAGTGGATAGCAACTTTATTTGGTAATTCAATCCTAGCGAAAAGCCAAAATCTACAAATATCATAAAGGCAAATTTTCAAATGACTATCACTCCTAAAACATACTAGTTTTATGCAGCATCACAGCTTTTCTTTTTTAAGGTGATGCATACAGCAGGCTCTCTCTTGGTGACTAAGAAGAAAGCTGGAACTCACTCCATTCTCCAGTTTTCTTCCGCAGTCTAACATTAAATATTTAGAGTAATTTTTCATGATTGTGAGGTTTAGTGAAGAGGAATCCATGTTAGCACAAGAAGTTTTCCTAGGCACTGTATGTCTGTCCTGGCTGACCAGAACTGACATATAATTTATCAAATTAGACTCTGAGATGTGAGAAGTTAGATATGGCTCTATGTTGCTGGAAAATAGTAAGACAAAATGGCTCTTTGCACAGGATTCTAATGATATAATTTGAGAGAGGTTGGACCTCTATAATCCAGACTTCCCTCATCTGGTAACATCTGTGGTCCAGCATCCCAGTGGGAACACCCGGACTGCAGCATTCACAGGGAACAGCTGCTGGGAAGGGGCACGCCTATGCTCCACCACTCTTCCTCTACACTCCCAGAGTTTCCAGAGTGCCACAAAAATTCCATTTGTGGCATTCAAGCACAGGGTCAAAGGAGGAAGAGTGGGGATGCTCGGGGAAGAGGCAGGATGGCTACAGAGCCCCCTTGCTGCCAGCGGGGTCTGGGAGTACTGGCTGGCAGATGCAGGGCTCGATGTGCTCCCACATGGCTGCGCTCTTGGCTCCAGGGCTTTGCAGCCACCCTGCCTCTTCCCCGAAGAACCTCCCCAGTACCTGCTTGGTCAATGCTGGCCTCTCTGCTGCTGCCAGTGTGGACCCCCACAGCAGAGGGGCCAGGATTGACCTCCTCTGGTCTGGAAAATTCCCTTGTTCAGGACCAATCAGGTTCCCAGGGTGTCAGACCAGGGAGGGACAGCTTGTCCCATATGCACTTTACTTTTGAAGGGGATTAATATCCATTGTTTATGGATGTTTGTAAGCACTGCAGTAAATACTGGACTGGTTTGTAAGTATTGATAATACCTAGACCATTGAGGATGGAAACAAAATACAAATTATAAAAAAAACATTTAGTAGACACTGACAATAGCCCATTAAAACTAACTTTGAAAGAGAAAGTAGTTAAAGGCATAGCAGTAAACAGTAATTGGGATAAAATACAACATGGTTTTACAAAAGATGGACTGTGCCAGACCAACCTAATTTCCTTTTTTGAGAAGATAACTGATCTTTTAGACAAAGGAAATGTAGTAGAACTAATCTATCTGGATTTCAGTAAATCTGATACAGTTCCTCATGGGAAATTATAAGTCAAATTGGAGAAGATGGGGATTAATATGAGAATTGAAAGGTGGGCAAGGAACTGGCTAATGCCCTATCTGGTTAAAAGGGAGATTTTAAAGGGCAGAGTGAAAAATGAATGATTAGGGTGAAAGTAGGTTACTAGTGGAATTCCTGAGAGACTGGCCTTGGGCCCAATCTTACTTACCATGTAGACACAAAATGTGGAAGTGTGCTAATAAAATTTGTGGATGACACTGCCAATATGGATGCGGCCTGGCACATTGTATGAGACAATCTGAATGACCTTCAAAAATGGAGTAAGAGAAATGGGATGAAATGTAATAGTGCAAATTCATGCACTTAGGGACTAACAACAACAACAACAACAACAATTGCTATAACCTGGAGACTTAGTTGGAAGTGACAAAGGAGAAGAAAGACTTCCGTGTACTGGCTAATCACATGATGACTATGAGCCACTAATGTGAGGTGCTCACGAAAAAGGTTAACACAATTCTAAAATACATCAGGCAAAGTATTTCCAGTAGAAACGGGGATGTCTCTGGCACACAAGGAATTGGAGACACATCACCTGGAATACTTCGTGCTAATTCTGGTCCCCAGTGTTTAGAAAAGATTAACTCAAATTGGCAGAGGTGCAGAAGAGGGCTACTAGTATGATCAAAGGAATGGAAAATCTACCTTATGAGAAAAGACTCAAAAAGCTTGGCTTATACAAATGAAGGCTGAGGGGAAATATGATTGTGCTGTATAATACTACATTAGATGAATAAATACCAGGGAGGGAGGGTCATCATTTAAGTTAAGTGCCTCTATGGACACAATAACAAATGGATATAAACTGGCAATCAACAAAGTTAGACCTGAAATTAGGTGAACGTTTCTAAATATTAGTGGAGTGAAGTTTGGACAAGGAAGCACTGGCGGCAAAAAAAAAAAACTTAACTGGCTTTAAGGCTGAGCTTGACATGTTTATGGAGGGGATGGTATGAAAAGATTGCCTTACAATGGAATGGAGCAAGTATCTCCAATAACCAGAGATGGAACACTAGATAGGGAAGGTTCTGATTTATTACAGAGAACCTTTCCAGGTATGCAGCTGCAGCTCTTGCTGAAATGCTCAGGATCCAACTGACTGCCACATTTGGGATCAAAAAGGAATCTTCCCCTGTGACAAAAGAACAGAGACCCTGATGGATTTTCCTCTGCAGCATGAGGCATGGGTCACTTGCAGGTTTAAATAAGTGTAAATGGTGGATTTTCTGTAATCTGAAGTCTTTAAGTCATGATAGTAGGACTTCAGTAACTCAGCCAGAGGCTATAGTTGTAGTACAGATGTAGGTGGGCAAAAGTTCTGTGGCCTGCAACGTGCAGGAGGTCAGATAGGGTAATCTATAGGAGGACTGTAACCAAAATCAGGAGTGTCAGGTGCTTTTTAACAGACCACAAAATATTTGTATGTCCTTATTATCATTATTGTATTATTTTCTCAGGAGTTTGGACCTTGACTATAACTTGACCGAAAAAAATGTGCACTAGATTATCATAATAGTCCCTTCTGACCTTAAAGTCTATTAATCTAAAATTTTATTAGTCTAAAGAAGCACATACACAATTGTTTTCACTCAGCAATTATTTAGACAGGTTTAAAATTCAACATATATATAAAAAAGGACTTATCTCCATAGGCAGAACAATCTGGAGCTTTGTTATTGTATGTGCATTGTCACAATACAAAGAAAGAAGGTCAATCAAAGGGCAGAAGTTTGTAAATACGCACTTTCAGATGAAATGCCAAGGTTATAGAAAGGCAATACTAGATGACTAATGTCAACATTTTAAAACTTCATAAAAGTAGGAAACTATAAATTGTTTTCTGATATTCTTCAGCCATCGTTTCTTCACTTAGCCATATTTTAATATAAATGAAATAAGTTTACTTTACTAAATAATAAAGTAAGTCTATCTGTGATGAATTCACAAGCTTCAACACTACGGATTACAGGGTATATATAATACAGACTGAAGAATAAAATAATATTATAATACAGTTTGAGAACTGTATTGAGAAACCCACGGTACATAATCCTATGTCAAATAATCTGCTGCAGCCCTGATCTTGTGATTTCTAGAAAACTGCATTCTTCTTTAAGGGTTTCTGTGGGCTTTAACAGTGGATGTTCATATACAGTTCTCACTTGGGTCATTATAAATTGCAGGAATTACATAGACGATCAGTAGCTCTAATGATCTTATCCAGAGCATGCAGAATGAAGAGCCAAAAAACTTGCTTTCCAATACAATATCATCTGTCTATTCTCCCTCCTATTTTCTTATTCTCCTCTCCCCCACCACTGTTCTAATGCAGATACACTTTCTAAGACTATATCTAATTAGACATCTCGTGAAACCATTTTGCTTTTAGCAAGGAGTTAGGATTTGTAATAAACTTATTAGGAATTTGGGGACATTTTAATGATTATACACAGTTCTTAATACTGTATCTTATACTTTTTTCTTATGTTAAATCACAGAAATAAGTGGGTGAGCAAATTCTTGTTCATGGATTACAAGGTACTGTGCACAGTTAGTGCAAGGAAGCTACTCAACAGTTTCAATGATTAAGAAATGAGATACGAATAGAGTATTATAAACCTGAACCAATTAATAGATCTTTGTTTTTTCACTATTATAAGTATTAGTAGGTTTTAGAAACTTGCTTTTTAAAAAAAAATCTAAAAATAAACTGTGGTTCATTATAAAAAAAAGTCACACAGTAATAAAGAAAAAATGCACACGATTAAAAATGTGTCCTCAGTTTATGGTACTACAGGAAGAAATTAAGATTGTTTAAATATTAACAATTTAAATTAGAATTGTTAAAAAAAGCAATTACAATATAAAGTTGCATGTTATAAAATGTAGATGAACAGAAGCCTAAATTAGTAATTCAATGGATAAAAGAGAAGAGTTTTGTTTTGCTTATTTTTGTCTGGCTGTTGGAATAGTATCACCCTCTTGAGTCTGGGAAGGCAGGAATTTGAAATCTAGTAATCTTTGTCTCCCCCCAAAAAATCTCCATGTATTCACCCTAAACTCAAACGTGTAAAAAAATTGTTAAAATTAACATCTCTCACACGCATTTAAACTCTTCAGTTTTTCACATCTGTACATATTTAGTTCTTAGACACTATGAATATCTTAAATGTGTACAATCACTCTCTGAATATAAATTATTTTCATTGTATTTTTCTTAAATATGTGATTAATTAACTTTTAATCTGTGCATCAAAATAGTTAATTTTTTCCCTGGAAACCCTCTTCATTTTTAGTAGTATGAAGTAAATTATGAAGATCCACAATAAACAATTCCCAGTAAGTTATGGAAAGATTGATTATATCTGGGGAGGGAGGAATTATGATTCCATGATGCCCTCCTGCCCCTTTAAATGTTTTAGGATAATATGCAGTGCTGCTCTAGCTGTGTTGGTCCCAGGATATTACAGAGATACAGCAGGGTGAGATAATATCTTTTACTAAACCAACTTGCATTGGAAAAACTTAAAAACAATGAATAATCTAGTAGCACTTTAAAGACTAACAAAACATGTAAGATAGTATCATGAGCATTTGTGGGCAAAACCCACTTCTTCGGATGACTGGATTATTAGAAGTTCAGATCCAAGAATAAATAAAGGCATGGGGGGGGGGGAGGAAAAAAACAGAGAAAATGGGGGGGGAGACAGTGAGTAGATGGTTCAAGTAGTTATAAAAGGTTGATAAGAACAATTAGCACTTTGTTGTTTGGTTGGTTAAATCATTAGGATGTGGAAGGTAGCGTGTGAGCCAGCCAACCTCCCTGTTCATTCCATTTGCATAAGAATTAAACTTATAAATGAAGTTAAGTTCCAATCCTTCCCTATGTATTTGGCTTGTGGAATTGGTCTGGAACAACACAGTGACTTGGAGATCCATTAATGAGTGTCCAGACAAATTAAAGTGTTCTCCAACAGGTTTTTGTGTATTGCCTTTTCAAATATCTGATTTGTGTCCATTAATTCTTTCCCGTAATAACTGTCCAGTTTGGCCAATATACATGGCAGTGGGGTACTGCTGGCATTTGATGGCATAGATCACATTAGTAGATTTGCAGTTAAATGAGCCTCTGATTTGGTGGCTGATGTAGTTGGGTCCAGTGATGAAATTGCTAGTATAGATGTATGGGCATATTTGGTACCAAGGCTGATTACAGGAGTGGGTTCCTGGATAATTATGATGAGGTGTGTTGCATGGTTACTGGAAAGAATTTGTTTGGGGTTAGGTGAAAATTAGCCTTTCCCCCAATGCCTCAGAGTGAGGGGTCATTTTCCAGGCTAGGTTGTAGATTGTTGATATGTTGGATGGGTTTAAGTTGTGGACCGTAGGTGATGACAAGTGGAATTCTGTTGTTTTTTCTTTTGGACTTGTCTTGAAGTAGTTCATGTCTGGATATTTTGGCTCTGTTGATCAGTTTTTTCCACTTCTCTGGGTGGGTATTTCAGGTTTAAAAATGCTCTATATAGATCCTGTAAGTGTTTGTCTCTGTCTGTGGGATTGGAGCAAATACAGTTGTATCTTAGGGCTTGGCTATATACAATAGATTGGGAAATGTGTCTGGGATGGAAGTTAGAGGCATGCAGATAAGCGTAATGGTCAGTAGGTTTCCGGAAGAAAGTGGTGAAAAGGTGGCCATCGTCTAATTGTACTGCAGTGTCAAGAAAGTGGATCTCTTGTGTAGACTGATCTAGGCTAAGATTGATGGTGGATGGGAGTTGTTGAAATCCCTGTGGAATTCTCCAAGAGTCTCCTTTCCATGGGTCCATATAATGAAAATGTTATCAATGTAGTGTAGTAGAGTAAAGGAGGCGAAAGCTGAGGAAACGTTGTTCAAGGTCAGACAAAGATGTTGGTATATTATGGGGGTCGTGCGGGCACCCATAGCTGTTCCACTGACTTGAAGGTACAAATTATCCCCAAATTAGAAACAGTTTTGGTTGAGGACAAAGTCAAGGAGCTCAGTAACCAGGGGTACATCTACACAGCAACATTATTTTGAAATAACTAGTGTTATTTCAAAATAACTTAGTTCACATCTACAGAGCAGGCAGTTATTTCAAAATAATGTTGAAGTACTGTCAAGCTGGAGGACTTCTTACTCCAACTCCTGTAACCCTCATTGTATGAGGAGTAAAGGAAGTTGAAGAAAGAGTGCTCATTTTCAAAATAAGCTACACAATTGATGTAGCTCAATTTGCATAGCTTATTTCGAGTTAAGCCCTGCTGTGTAGACACACCACGTGTACAGTGGTGTCATCAGGGATAGTGTTCCTGACAGCCAGTAATGCATCGTCATGTGTGATGTTGGTGTAAAGAGCTGCTAAATCCATGGTGGCCAGCTTGGCGTTTTCAGAAAGATTATTGATGTTCTGTAGTTTCCTCAGGAAGTCTGTGGTGTCTGGAAGATAGTTAGGAGTGCTGATAACATAGCGTCTGAGGAGAGAGTCAATATAACCAGATAATCCTGCTGTAAGCGTGCCAATGTCTGAGATGAGGAGATTTCCAGGTTTGTGGATCTTCCATAGCAGATAGAAAACTCCTGGTTGGGGACTTGGAGGGGTGTTTGTGATATTTGGCCCTGAGTTGTAGCAAAAAGTTTCATGAGCAGGTGGTTTAGGTTTCTTTGGTATTCTTTAGTGAGATCAGAGGAGAAAAGCCTGTAGAATCTGGAGCTGGTGAGAATACATGTGAGGCCCCAGAAATCTTAATCTACAAATGACCACACAATAGTGTTGCCAGGCATCATGTTTTCAACTGGAACTCCTGGTCAAAAAGGGACCCTGGCTTCTCTAGTTGACACTGCTGATTGGTTAGCTGCACAGTGGGGCCACAGTGCTACGGAAGGTTACCTACCTGTCTTGGTTCTGTGTGACTCCCTCCTGTGGCCCCCTAGGCACAGGGAGGCTCCATCAGCATACTGCCCTCTCGCCTACAGCTCCCATTAGTCGCAGTTCCCAGCCAATGGGAGCTATAGAGACAGCAATTGGGGTGGAGGCACTATATGTGGTGCCAGCTCCACTGCTCCCATTGACTGGGAACCATAACCAATAGGAGCTGTGGGAGCAGTGACTGTGGGCTTGAGGGCAGCATGCTAATGAAAACTCCCTGTGCCAAGGGGGCCACAGGAACCTGGCAGCCACTTCCTGGGAGCCTCAGTGAGCACCAGCCCAGAATCCCTTCTATACCCAAAATACCTCCAAGAGCCCACACCCTTAAAACTCTCAGTCCCCTGCCCAAGCCTGAAGTCCCCTCCTGAATACTAAACCACTCATTCCTGACCCCACACCCTCCACAACTCTCTGCCCCAGGCCCATGAAAGTGAAGAGGAGTGAGGAAGGAGTGAGCAATGGAAGGAAGGGAGTGGGGCAAGTGGGGGTGGGGCCTTGGAGAAGAGGTAAGGCAGGGAGGCAGAGCAAGAGTGTTTGGTTTAGAAAGTTCACAACCATACCACAAAAAAATTAGATCAGCTTTGCAGTTGTAAATTGAGAACTTCAGCTTCTTTCATATTTTTGAAGTAATGAAGAGAGCATTACAGAATGACTGAATTGAACAAATGCCTAAGCTGAACTTATGGGGTTTTGTAGAAGTCACTTCCATTCTTGTTGGCTGGGAGGATATATCAAGTCAATGCAGGACCTCTGATTGGGGTAATGGCGGGGGAGGGGGAAATGGGTTCTCATAAATTAAGTAATACATGAAAAACTGTTTGTGTTATTTATTATTTTCTTCATAAATAGTTCCAAAGAATGAGATACTAAGTGTGGTATAAATGGAACATCAATGGAAAGAAACCCTGCAGTACATTAAAGAAAAACTGTGCTGAAAATGATTCAACATGTACATTTTTCTGTGGCATCCTATACAAAAAAAATTAACAAATTAAGTAGTATTGCAGCCATGACAGAGCACCTCTTGCTAAATGCCCACCATGCTGCTCGGATTAGATCCCATGATGCTAGACTATTATGCACATAAGCTTCCCTTGGTCTTAGTGCGCTTCCACATTGTTTCACCATACTTTTGCCTCTCTGACACATTTCTTGGGCAGAAACTCTCTCAACCTAGTTGCCTTCAGCCATCATGACCAGTGTTGAACCCTTAATCCACATCCTTCCCCAGAGCTCTAACCCTGTAGACACTCTAGGCCAGGGCTGGGCCTGGTCTGCGCCACTTCCCACAGCTCCTATTGACCAGGAACGATGATCCATAGCCAATACGAGCGGCAATCATCTGTACCTGCAGAGGCACAGGTAAATATAGCAGCTGCAGCCCACCAGGAGCTAACCCTGGTGAACCACCACCATTTTACTGCCCACCTGCTCTAGGCTTCTAGTTCTCCTCTTCAGGGACATATGATAATGGAAACAAACAGGCTTTGCAAATGCTTCCAAAAACCAATGAGTCTTTACTTTAGCTAGTACAATATGCAAATCTAATCAAAACCAAAATGAACCTGTTTGCATTTCTCTCTCTCCATTTCCTCGCCATTCTTGAGCATTCTTAGAGATAGTTCAGAGTCTAATAAAGAGCCCAATATCCCCTCTCTGCATTTGGCTTCTCCTCTGAACCACACCCACTCTCTCAGTATCCATCTTCGATGGCTGGCCCCACAGTGAAAAAAAAAGACACCCTGCTCTGATAAACTTCTCCTTTGTTCCTTTTTCCTGCCAGTGTATTATGTGTGAGTACTTTGGAGTTCTTCCAAGTCTCGTAGGTCCTCTGTTGTTTTTTTAAGAATCAACACAAACAGGTTGGATTCTTTGCTTTTTTGTTTGTTGATTTTCCGTTTTCCAAATTCCAATCCTTTGCAGCGAGGTTGAAGACAACTAGTCTTACCTAGGATGCGGCCAACCTATTGTCCAAAAGTGCTTCCATAGAGGATCCATCAAAGCTTAATCATAGAATCATAGAATACTAGGACAGGAAGGGACCTCGAGAGGTCATCGAGTCCAGTCCCCTGCCCTCATGGCAGGACCAAATACTGTCTAGACCATCCCTGATAGACATTTATTTAATCTACTCTTAAATATCTCCAGAGATGGAGATTCCACAACCTCCCTGGGCAATTTATTCTAGTGTTTGACTACCCTGACAGTTAGGAACTTTTTCCTAATGTCTAACCTAAACCTCCCTTGCTGCAGTTTAAGCCCATTACTTCTTGTTCTATCCTCAGAAGCCAAGATGAACAAGTTTACCCCCTCCTTCTTATGACACCATTTTAGATACCTGAAAATTGCTATCATGTCCCCCCTCAATCTTCTCTTTTCCAAACTAAACAAACCCAGTTCTTTCAGCCTTCCTTCATCGGTCATGTTCTCTAGACCTTTAATCATTCTTGTTGCTCTTCTCTGGACCCTCTCCAATTTCTCCACATCCTTCTTGAAATGCGGTGCCCAGAACTGGACATACTACTCCAACTGAGGCCTAACTAGCGCAGAGTAGAGCGGAAGAATGACTTCTCATCTCTTGCTCACAACACACCTGTTAATGCATCGCAGAATCATGTTTGCTTTTTTTGCAATAGCATCACACTGCTGACTCATATTCAGCTTGTGGTCCACTATAACCCCTAGATCTCTTTCTGCCATACTCCTTCCTAGACAGTCGCTTCCCATTCTGTATGTGTGAAACTGATTGTTCCTTCCTAAGTGGAGCACTTTGCATTTATCTTTATTAAACTTCATCCTGTTTACCTCAGACCATTTCTCCAATTTGCCCAGATCATTTTAAATTATGACCCTATCCTTCAGATTAGTCGCAACCCCTCCCAGCTTGTTATCACCTGCAAACTTAATAAGCGTACTTTCTATGCCAATATCTAAATCATTGATAAAAATATTGGAGAGCCGGTCCCAAAACAGACCCGCGTGGAACCCGACTTGTTATACCTTTCCAGCAGGATTGTGAACCATTAATATCTACTCTCTGAGTACAGATACAGTTATGCACCCAACTTATAGTAGCCCCATCTAAGTTGTATTTGCCTAGTTTATTGAGAAGAATATCATGCGAGACTGTATCAAACGCCTTACTAAAGTCTATATATACACCACATCCACCGCTTGGCTGTTCCCTATCGCCTTGCCACCTTCTAAGTGTTTACAGATGATTTCCTTAATTACCTGCTCCATTATCTTTCCTGGCACAGAAGTTAAACTAACTGGTCTGTAGTTTCCTGGGTTGTTCTTATTTCCCTTTTTATAAATAGGCACTATATTTGCCCTTTTTCAGTCTTCTGGAACCTCTCCTGTCTCCCATGATTTTTCAAAGATCATAACTAGAGGCTCAGATACCTCCTCTATCAGCTCCTTGAGTATTCTTGGATGCATTTCATCAGGCCCTGGTGACTTGCAGTCATCTAACTTTTCTAGGTGATTTTTAACTTCTTTTTTTATTTTATCTTCTAAACCTACCCCCTTCCCACTAGTATTCACTATATTAGGCATTCCTTCAGACTTCTCGGTGAAGACCGAAACAAAGAAGTCATTAAGCATCTCTGCCATTTCCAAGTTTCCTGTTGCTGTTTCTCCCTCCTCACTGACCAGTGGACCTACCTTGTCCTAGGTCTTTCTCTTGCTTCTAATGTATTTATAAAAAGTCTTCTTGTTTCCCTTTATTCCCGTAGCTAGTTTGAGCTCATTTTGTGCCTTTGCCTTTCTAATCTTGCCCCTGCACTCCTGTGTTGTTTACCTATATTCATCCTTTGTAATTTGTCCTACTTTCCATTTTTTATATGACTCCTTTTTTATTTTTAGATCATACAAGATCTCGTGGTTATGCCAAGGCGGTCTTTTGCCATATTTTCTATCTTTCTGACACAGCGGAATAGCTTGCTTTTGGGCCCTTATTAATGTCCCTTTGAAAAACTGCCAACTCTCCTCAACTGTCTCTCATCTGGGGAAACATAAGACACAGCCTTGGCAGCCAGAATTCACAAGTTCTACACAGACTCCCCAAATCATTATAAATGGTGATCAGCAACTTTTTGCATCTTGCAGGAATAAATATATATTATCTATGTTGAGTTTGCTTCTGCTTCACAATACAAAATGTGCATTTGTGTAACTCATAAAAATCTGATGCTTTCCTTGCATATGCTGACACAGTAGCTCAAGTTTCCAAGCTGGCCAGTGATGTAGGCTGTATTATCTGCAAATATCCAGGTCCAAATCAAGATCTATAACAGATTCCCACAGCATACTAAGAAACTGACCTTTTCTGACTCTGGCAGTTGAAATGGCTGCAAAAGAATATTCTGTGTCCAGGCTTAGGCTATTACTCACAATGGCATGGACTTCTGGGATTTTCCATTGGTTTTTGTCAAAGCTGTTCATAATAATTTACTTCCTTTTCATGGGAATTCTCTTCATAACAAAACTCAAAAAATTGAAGATGCTAGATTTGTAGTTTATTTTTTTGGTACACTCTGATAACATAATACTGAGAAAATTCACCTTACCCTTATCGCTTTTGCCAAGAAACTGAAAGACTCTATTAAGGAAGTGATTGTTAATGAAGAAAAAATTACAGTGCACAGCAAGCATCTGAATCCTATTTTAAACCAATAAGGGCTCTTCCCACATCTTTCTCTGGAACTTTAAAGTACTTTCATGAACTAGTTGGAAAATACCAAATACCATAAGCAATGAGAGAACAGTTCTTGAAAGTGCACAAATAGGAAGGGCCCTTCTACAGTTCCACTAGCACATAGGCAAGTGAGCCAATACAGAAATGTAATGAAGTGCAGAAGTAAAGACATTCAATTTAAAACCATTTTATGAGCAATAAAAAGAAGTAGACAAGTTATTTAACCCACTCTCCCATTTGCTCCTGAAATCACAGCTGTTCTAGAATGCCCCAAGTGCTTGCTGAACACTGAAAATTCTTTTAAAGTTTGAGTGCAGTAACCTTAATTTCCACAAAAACATTGAAGCTGCACATCTTTGGGGGTCGGGGGATAAGAAGAGGTACTTTCCTATGCATAGGGGGAATGCTTACTAGGATGATTTCAATACACTTTTTAATTTGATTTGATTTGATTTGATTCGGTCTCATGTTAAGTTTAGTGGAATAATGAAGGTCCCAGATGCAACTAAAGAGTTATTAACGCCACATCTTGAAGACACGAATTTCACTCTAAATTTCACACATAAATTTATCTTAGATTGCTGCCATATTAAGAAGTAAATGATTGGTGTACAGGCTAATTGAGTTTTACATCTGCTGTCTAATATCAATTCACATCCTTTAGGGGATTTGTACTTCAGGCTCATAATTTATTTCCTTTTAAAATTTAGATATTTGGAAGTTATTTTAGCAAGTACAATCCTTATAGAACAGGCAAAATTACCAAGGATCGCTACAGTTCATTTTATTGAGGGGAGAGCTGGTAACACCATCTATATTTAGGCAGTCTAGCACTTCCCACACTGAAGTATTCGTGCACTCTTTTCTTTGAGCTATTTATCCTATTTAGCTAGAATAAGACCATCAAGACTACAGAAGAGTCTTTTCTTTCACCTATGAAATTCTATTCAGTTTTTGCAGACATACCAATTGTTAAAAATCACCATTCCCTTCTAGCACTTGTGTTCCTCAAGAAAATTTTTGGCAGCCTGTAAAATAAGTAACTAAACCCGCCTTCTAAGGTCATGATCACACCATTGCCACCACAGAAGCACTCAGTCCACTGGAACACATAGGATCTCCGATAGCAGTTGGAGAAGCAGCACTCAAGTCATGCAATAACACTCTAATACTGTGTTCTGGCACTTTTATGGAGAGCTGGAACAGCATTCTGGTACCTCTGAACCAGCTCCTTGCTCTGGAAGAAAAGATGGTGATTTGGTAACCTAGGCCACTTAGGTTACTGAGCAAGCTTCTTTCCTTTTGAAGTGGAGATATGAATCTGGAGAGTCCTTCGGTGCTCCCCCGGAATCTACTCAGATTATCAATACACCACCTCTCTTCGGTGGCCAGGTCTAGGGAGTCCCAGAGCTACTACTTTTAGGACTCAAGCAGTGTGTAGAAGATGAGGAGCAGTGGTGGGAGCATCCAGTGGTCCATGTGTCCTTCTGGGTGCACTGCATGGAACAAAAACTAGGCCCAGGTTTTCCCCCTTGGTAAACAGCTCTTGGACTCAGCAGACTTTTCCTCCCCTGTGTGGGAAGTGGAGCACCCCTCAATTTCTACAGCTGTGGGGGTGGAGTATATACAAACAAAACTAGGTTCTCATCAGTCTCCCTTTGATATCAGATCAAGCACGTGACCCCAGTGGCTTATCTTTATCTGCAGGCAGCTCCCTCATGGTGAGGGAAGAGAAAGAGAGAAAACACACACAAGGTTGGGCAGAGCGCCTTCTGATGGCCACACACAGGACTCACAATCAGGATCAATCATCCCCTTTCAGAGATAACTGCCAGTTCAATAGCTCAAGTGGTGGCAGTCTTTTTTCTACAAGATCCCTGTCTCATTCAGTGCACAGAATGCACACACAAGAGAGCAAACATAAGGTTGTGCAAACAATCATATCAGACACGCCCTAACTCTCAAGTACTTGACTTTGCAATCTGAATGCCATTGTTTTCAACACAGTCATTTCCCATGTATTTCTCATATATCAATCATTGCTGAGTTTAACTTTATTAATGAAGGCCAGTGAAATAAACATACAGATAATCTTCATAGTGGTACCATGTGAAGTTACTTGATAACCTGGATATGCAGCAGCAGTTAGGCCCTTGGGAACATTGCCAAACAGAGGGAATTGCAATGTATTAAATACACATTTTCAAAGGGGGTTGGGATTCTGACCAAGAGAATACTTCAGCAATCCCGTGTGAAATCAAGGCCCCACTGAAGCCAATATAATGGTTTTTGCCTCTTATTTTTCTGTCATGTTTTTTTGCAAAGGGTAGGGCATGCTTTAGGTAGATTAATAGTTAGGAAATCCTTTTTCTAAGGAAAAAAAGACTTGACTGGCTTCAAATCTGATGTAAAAGACCTTTTCCAGCCTTTGTTGGGAGGTTCTGTTATCTGGTAAATCTCCCCTAATAAAATTAAACAACTCATCTGAATCCTTAAGAAGGCTGAAATGGCATTCTTGATATCCACTACTGTATGATTAATGTAATTTTCTGGGTTTTATTGTTCACACGTTTGTGATAGTTTTGTGGCAATGTAATGAGACAGACTTCACTGGAGTTACCACAAGTTAAACTTCCTAAATCCGGGATTCTCTGATACAACAACATCCGTGGTCCAGAAGGACCATAGATGTTGCCAAATCAGAGGGCCCCGACACTGGGGAGTGCAAGCCAGGTGCGAGTTCAGCGGCAGGGAACCTCAGTAGCGGGGCCAGCAGTGGCTGAGCATTTCATCCCCAGAGAGCCCCGGCAGGGTGGGCAGGAGCGGCTCGAGGAGAGCTACCAGCAACTGGTGCCCTAGGCGGAATGCACGATTGGCGTCCCCGCCTCCATAGCCCTCAATGGCGTGATGTGATCATTGGGCGCCACGTTAAACACGGCGCCCTAGACAACTGCTGAGGTTGCCTACATCCACGGGCTGCCCCTGCAGGTGGGGAAGCAGCAAGGCTGGAAAGCTGCATTCCTAGAGCGCCTCAGCTGCGCAGGGCAGAAACAGGTCTGCAGTGACTGGGGAACTTTGTCCCTTGAGAGCGCTAGCCAGCCCTGACCCTGAGCCCCAGCCTTGCAGCAGCAGGGCTGCAGCTCAGTGGCAGTGGGGATGGAGCAGAGCCAGCCACAGGGAGGGACAGCGCCTGGGACCTCCCCTGATCCAGCAAATTTCCTCATTCATGACAGATCCTAAGGGTGCCAGATTAGGGTGGTTCATTATGTACTGATATACACAAATGTAAGCCAGGTGATAGCCAGGCCCCCTCTCCTTTAACTAGCAGGTGTGAAAGGGCAAGCTAAAGGGCTTGATGGAAGGGGAGCAAGATAGCTCTGAAAACCCCACAGCAAGGGTCCCTGTTAATTAACAGCTGAGGCAGGGTGGCTATAAATCAATTAAGGGCCAGGTGAGCTGACTTCAGGCTGCCATGGGGCTTCTTAAAAAAGATTCCCAGTGGGGGAGGCAAGAGAGAGTGGAGAAGGGGTTTGGAGAGTGGAGAGAAACTAACAATGGATAAGGAGAATCAGAGGAGCTGAGCAGAACGTTAGCATTGCCAGACTGCAGGGGGAGGTGAAGAACTCTGACAGAGTATTTGGAGGCTTCCTTCCCCCTAGATGGCCAAAGACTTCATCTGGTGGCTGAAGAGGACTGTTGACTCAGCCCTGACTGGCCAGGGGCATCAGCCCCAACATTTTTTTTTTTTTTTTTGCCAAGGGACAGAAGCCCAAATACAGAGAAAAGGCAAGGGGGACTTGTACCGTGTCACCTAAACTGCGGGATAGTGGATGGAACAGGAGTCTGGAACCCAGGAGTGGGACTCACCTGGTCACACAGGGTTTGATAAGAGTTTTCTGGAAGTTTCAAAAGCCAGTTCCTCAAACTTATAAACCAAGAAAGAAGCCCTTTCATGGTTTGAAAATAGATAAGGAAATGTCTGTACTACTTGGCTACAGAATTCTAGAGGGAGGGACAGAAATAGAGAAAGAGCAAAAGAAAGAGACATATAATAATTCATGGGGACGGGGAGAAACCAAGGGAATAAACCGTGTCTGAGAGGAAAGCAAGTCTCACCATTAATTAGAACATACTGTAAGTCTCACAGCAAGTTCTTAACTTTTCAGCATTGTCATTTGCTGCCCCAACACGGTGTGGTCCAGCTCTATTTATCTGTCTTCCCACTTCCCACCTTTTCATTCGTATTTCCCATTACCAATTGGGTATCAAACAAATGTACAGGAGGTAGCACCAAATCTAAACTGTCATTCCAAAATTGATGTACTTGGTTTTCAGTACAAAGTGATACTATGCCTTGAAGGTACTTCTACTGGTAGAATATTATAGGTGTCCATTAAATAGTATGAGTGTGGATATGATCACTGAAAAGTGCGATACCGAAAATTAATTGAACTGCAAAGACGACACCTTGTACTACAAGTTGAGCTATCCTGAGGGCACTGCATCCCTCAATTCTCATAATAAAATTCATATCTGTCTGGTTGCTGCTCAGAATTCCTTTTCCCTACTGAACTGATTGGAACGTCTTAGACAGCACCTGAAAGATTATGATCTGTGGCTTTTTCTAAATTTCTAGCAGGTGACCAACTGGCACTAATGATGTGTCTGCAACTCTCTTCCTCAGAATGAGTCATTTACTTTGTGCATCACAATATTCCTTAGCTAAAAGTCATAAATGGTGTTTACTAAATATTTCTGATTCCATCTTTCCTTTTTCGGACAGACTGATTTTAAATTTTCCTCAGTTACTCTTAATTGAAACTAACTCCTACACCTTTCTTGAGAAAGTTGGAAAATGTAACAAAAAATATAGGCCAACCATCTGGACAATGAAAGGTAGAAATATGATTTAACAGGTACAACATGATTTATTGATAACATCCCATTATTCATACCATAAACCCTCAGCAAATCTATTAAACCAAACAGTGCTACATTTTTTTAAATGCATTTACTTCTTTAAAGGCTACACAGTCAGGAAAATTTGGTAATGGCAGAAGAATGGACTAGATGACTTAACTATTCCCAGCTATAACTTCTTACTGCTACCCGCTAAGCAGTTGGATCTGGCCTGTGACCCAGTGGTAGCCTTAGGTAGGCTCCCTGCCTGCAACACTGCTGCATACCTCTTAGTGGTCAGTTGTGAGAGCCATGTGCTTCTCAGAGCGCTATGAGCCAGGAGTTCCTGCAGGGCCAATGAGATCTGCCTGAGTTTTTTTGCAGTGCAGTCAGCGCATGAAATACCTACCTCTGGGGCTCACAGCATTCAGAGAAGCACATTGCCCTCAGAGCCAGCCACTCTGAGTGGCATACAGGGATGTGGAAGGCAGGGAGCCTGTCTGAAGGATCTGCTGAGCTGTGGGCTGAGAACCACCGAGGTAAGCTCCTCCCAGTCAGAGTGTTCACCTGAACCCCTCCTGCACCCTTGCCCCAGGTCACTATCTCCTCCCAGACCCCACATCCCTCTGCACCCTAATCCCCTACCCAGAGCTCCCTTCTGCACCCACCCTTCACCACAGACCCCACATCTCCTACATTAATATTCTTGAACTGGCCCCAATCACAAATTATTGCCCACCCCAGTACTACATCCAACTACATGAAGAGCTTTATATGTGAAACTTTGCCGACACTGTAACCATGAGTTGTGACTGCCACTTGTATAGACAAACCTGAACTAGTGTTATCTAGCTAGTCTGAGAACCAAAGCAGTGATGCAGTGTCAGCATGGGATAGCTAAGAGTAATTATCCAGCTTCAAGGAGAGCTTGTATTTCCCGCACTGCCAAGGCTTCACTGCTCCATTTACTCGAGATTGACAGATTTAAGTTAATTCAGAGATGTCTACACGAGCTGAAAAAATACCCCCTGACTGAGTGTTCATCTTCTCTGAATCAAAAAAATAAAACTTCAAGATGTTTTAATTTTTCTCCAGCACAGGGTTTCTAATCCAAATTCATAGCTTGGAGGATCACAGCCTGGCTTCTTCCTAACCAGTCTCTGTCCTGTTCTTCAGAGAAGCTATTTTTATGATCTCTTGTTGGAATACCTATTAGAGCAAGAATTGTTAAATCCTTATCTGCCACTGCATGCTATCACAGTTCCATTGAGATGAACTGAAGGATATCCCATCTTTTCTCAGCAACTGTTTCAGGATGTCAGCAGATCAGGACTTCACCAACAAAGTGGTAAAGTCAATCAAGCTTTATATTAAAAGTTGTATCAGTTTACCTAAAGATATGTTACTGAATTAAGCTCAACTGCTATTAATCAGTTTTACCTAATCCATTTAAAACTCAATTTTATTTAAATGGATGCAACTTGAATTTACATAAAGGCTTCCAAAAGGTCCTATTTTCGGAGATTTATTTTTTTAATGAATATTTAAGTACTGAATGAACTGGTAATTCTACCAACGTGCTTGAAACACAGACCCCCATGGGCAACAATGAAGCTTGCATGCCAGAGACTGTATACCAGAGCTCTGCAATCACCAATCAGCCTTGAAGATAAGAAAACCTGTTTTTAGCTGCCACACTAAATGTCGTGCCTACGCAATTGATTTGGTTGACCAGTACTATACACTTTCATGTTTTATTGACAAGAAGATGCTTTTATTAGAAGATTGGTACAGTAGGGAGGTTACCACCATTTCAGGTTTGAGCAATGGCACTATCATGCAAAAGACAAAGTGTCCACCTTTTAAAACCATATTATATACAAGACAATTTCACAATACAAACATACTTTCAATGATCTAGGAGCTTCTGAAATCTTTGCTCAACACATATAAAACTCCTGTTGACTTCTGCTGATGGGCTGCTTTCATTAGGAATTAAAATTGAATATTATTATTAACTGTGCATTCATTCCAGAGGCGTTTTACAGAAAAAAATGTAAGAAAGCATAGTTCCTGCCCTAGTATTATACAGGCAAAGTAATTCACAAGTAACTATATGCATGTGCCTAGTCTTACACGCATACGTCTGTGAAGGTTTGGGATCTAATTTAGTCTGAGTAGATTTAGGAATTGTCCCTAAAAAAATTGCACCTGCATAATGTCCTCATTTCTACTGCAGAATACAATTATGACATACAATGAACTAATGACAATTTAAAGGTGATATTGTGGGATTAGGAACCGATTCATAAGTTAGCACAATATAAATTGACTATAAATAATTTTGCATTCAAATAAATAATACCCGAGTGCCCAGCCAATGTGCCCCCCCCCCACCGCCAAGCACAGTCCCAGCACACAGCCAAGGTGCCAGCCATTTCAAGTACTGGGGTCAGGCTGTGCTACTAATCTGTCCCTCCCTCCCTCCCTCTCCCCCTGGCCACTAGTGGACCCAAGCTTCAGGCTGCTGGCTGACACAGAGCTCCTCCCAGGCCCACTTCAGGATAGAAGGGGAGGGAGGAAGGGAGGGCAGGGCCACTCAGGGTCAGGGGACGCTTTGCCTGCCTGGCCTTTAATATCCACCACCCATAAACCTGGGTCTCTCTCATCCAGCATGAGTGCTAAACCACTGGAACACAGTCATAATAGGAGTCTTGTCCTCTTCCCTCCCTTCCATCACAACCCAACCGCTTGTTTGATGTCAAATGGATTAATTACATGTATTTATTTATTTATTGCAATACAGGCAGTCCCCGGGTTACGTACAAGATAGGGACTGTAGGTTTGTTCTTAAGTTGAATCTGTATGTAAGTCGGAACTGGCGTCCAGATTCAGACACTGCTGAAACTGACCGCCAGTTCTGACTTACATACAGAATCAACTTAAGAACCCCAGGCGTCCCCAAGTCAGCTGCTGCTGAAACTGATCAGCAGCTGATTCCAGGAAGCCCGGGGCAGAGCAACTCTGCCTGGGGCTTCCTGTAGTCAGCGCTGGTCAGTTTCAGCAGAAGCTGACTTGGGGACGCCTGGGGCAGAGCAGCTGGGGTGCTGCTGGGTTGCTCCAGTAGCGCCGCTCCTGGGTGCTACTGGACCAACCTAGCAGCACCCCATCTGCTCTGCCCCAGGCGTCCTGATTCAGCCGCTGCTGAAACTGACCAGCAGCGGCTGAATCAGGACCAGGGGCAGAGCAGCTGGAGTGCTGCCGGGTTGGTCTAGTAGTGCCCAGAGCGGGCGCTGCAGGACCAATCGGCAGCGCCCTCAGCTGCTCTGCCCCAGAGTCCAAAACAAAAGCCTGGTCTGCTGGGGGGGGGGGGAGCACACTAGCTGCGCCCCCCCCCCCTCCCCAGCAGACCAGGGACACGGGGAGCAGAGCCTCTGAGGCTTTGCTCTGGCACATTTGTAATGCTTCATTTTCTTGCATGTCCTTCTGCTAAGACAGACAACTAGGGGGGTCAATTAGTGCTATGTGGGGAGAGTGGGAGGTAAGGCAGGGAAGGATATGTACACCTGTCCAATAAGAGCCACCAACTCATATCACATGGACAGGGCCGGCCTGAGCCATTTTGACGCCCCAGACCCCAGGCACATGGCGCCACCCCTGGGACGCATGGCCCCACCTCCGGGCACACGGCACATGCGCGGGCCCACCCCCAGGATGCATGGGCTGCGCCTAGCTGTGCAGGGCCCTCCAGCCGCGGGGAAAGGGCGCTGCTGGACAGTGTTGCAGGGGTTAACACAGCCCCTGCCCTGGGCGGTCGCTGCAGCCCGCCGGCAGCTGGGCGCTCCCCATAGGTTGGCGCCCTGGGCAGCTAGCCCACTCCTTAGTCCAGCCCTGCACATGGACTGCCCCTACAGCTGTCAGAGGCTAATAATTTTCAGTCATTCAATATTCAAGGTTAGAGTCACAGAGAAATGTAGGAAAGTTGACACAGAGTGACTCCTTCCTCTTAAGAGTCTCAGAGGCAACTCCTTTCTTAGCATAAGCACGTATGCCATTTTAGCAGCAACATCATCACCTCCTTCATAACTTTTAATCCACTTTTGTTAGGGTACTCAACTGTGATATGAGAGACATCTGGTCTGAGTCTAGTTGATGGGAGGAAGGGATTTGAACTAGGATCTGACACCTCTCAGATGACTGCCCTAGTTCCACTGTGGATCAATAACGAAAGAATCTTTGGGCCAAAGATGGCAAGCAACTGTGAAAATGACTCTGGAGCAGGGGTAGGCAATAAGTGGCACATGGCCCAGACATGTCACTTCTCCCAGCCTCCATTGGCCAGGAACAGTGATCTGCACCCAACGGGAGCTGTAAGTGGTCATACATGGTAGATAAAGGGACTAACTCTGGTGAACCATGTCCAACCTGTGGGCTGCTTATTGTCCATCCCTGCTCTAGAGGTTGGTGGTTAGAGCACTCACATTGAAGGTGGAAGACCTAGGATTCACTCCTCCTGCTCCAGTGACTTTTTAACATTATTTATCTGCAGGAGAACAGCTTTGACAGGTGAGACTTAGGGAGATTTGCTTCTGAATTTCCCATAGCTCAGTGGTTGGAGCACTTACTTAGAGGTGGCAGATCACAGTTCAAATTCATTCTACTCTTAGAAACATGAATGAAGCAACTCCTACACCTCTGGTAAGTACCCAAACCATTGGGTGGAAAGCTGTGAAGGAGATCCTTCTTCCTCCTGCAGGCTGTGACAACTTGTCTGACAGGACTTGGTCCAATAGGTGAGGTCTGAGCACTTGCCTTATCATAGTATCCTAGACTCCTAGGGCTGGAAGAGACCTCAGGAGGTCATTGAATCCAGCCCCCTGCCCAAAGCAGGACCAATCTTAATTAAATCATCCCAGCCAGGCCTTTGTTAACCCAGGTTTTAAAAACCTCTAGGGATGGAGATTGCACCACCTCCCGAGGTAACCCATTCCAGTGCTTCACCACCCTCCTAGTGAAATAGTTTTTTCCTAATATCCAACCTAAACCTCCCCCACTGTAAGTTAAGATTCTCCTTGTTCTGCCATCTGTCACTACTGAGAACAGCCTCTCTCCATCCTCTTTGGAACGTCCTTTCAGGAAGCTGAAGATTGCTATCAAATCCCCCTTCGCTCTCCTCTTCTGCTGGCTTAATAAGTCCAAATCTCTCAACCTCTCCTCATAAATCATGTGCTCCAACCCCATAACAATTTTTGTTGCCCTCAGCTAGACCCTCTCCAATGCGTCCACATCCTTTCTATAGTGGGGGGCCCAGAACTGGACACAATACTCCAGATGTGGACACACCAGTGTCGAATAAAGGGGAATAACTACTTCTCTAGATCTGCTTGAAATGCTCCTCCTAATGCACCCTAATAAGCCATTAGCCTTGTTGGCTACAAGGGCACACTGTTGACTCATATCCAGCTTCTCATCCACTATAATCCCCACGTCCTTTTCTGCTGAACTGCTACTTAGCCAGTTGGTCCCCAGCCTGTAACGATGCTTGGGATTCTTCTGTCCCAAGTGCAGGACTCCACACTTGTCCTTGTTGAATCTCATCAGACTTCTTTTGGCCCAATCCTCTAATTTGGACCCTATGCCTACCCTCCAACATATATACCTCTCCCCCTAGCTCAGTGTTAACTGCAAACTCAACCTGTGAGTGAGTTAAGTAGAATCACAGAATCCTAGAACTGGAAGAGACCTCAAGAGGTCATCAAGTTCAGTCCCCTGCCCTCATGGCAGGACCAAACAATGTCTAGATCATCCCTGACAAGTGTCAGTCTAACCTGTAGAGGAATGCCTGTCTTCTCTGGGTTCATGCTTCACCCTGGGGCTAAAGCATCTGGATGCCTGGTATGGCACTGCTGTGTGCAGAGGTTGAAATATAGTTGACAAGGCAACTTTTACTGCAAAAATTGAGGTACTGACTAGTTGAAGTATCTACCGTGTTTGGGGAAGAAGGACCGCTGAGTGGAACTTTGTGAATTCCAGTTTGACCCAAATGGGATTTAGGGGCATGAAGTGTCATAGGGTATGTCTACACTACCCCGCTAGTTCGAACTAGTGGGGTAACGTAGGCATACCGCACTTGCAAATGAAGCCCGGGATTTGAATTTCCCGGGCTTCATTTGCATAAGCAGGGAGCCGCCATTTTTAAAACCCCGCTGGTTCGAACCCCGTGCAGTGCGGCTACACGGGGCACGAACTAGGTAGTTCGAACTAGGCTTCCTAGTTCGAACTACCGTTACTCCTCATTTCACGAGGAGTAACGGTAGTTCGAACTAGGAAGCCTAGTTCGAACTACCTAGTTCGTGCCCCGTGTAGCCACGCTGCACGGGGTTCGAACCAGCGGGGTTTTAAAAATGGCGGCTCCCCGCTTATGCAAATGAAGCCCGGGAAATTCAAATCCCGGGCTTCATTTGCAAGTGCGGTATGCCTACGTTACCCCACTAGTTTGAACTAGCGGGGTAGTGTAGACATACCCACAGTTAGGCCCCTAAATTAATTTGAGAATCCAGGCCTCAGTCTGTATTCAATCTGAACTAGAATTGAAAGATTCTGTTTCCCGTTGCTAATCCCTGACCAAGCCAGTCTCCTCGAAAAAAAATTGGTGCCATCTCCCATAACATTAACAAAGAAAAAAAATGCAAGGATTTCCACTGTCAAAAATTTTATAAATAATAAATGCATATTTCCTTTAGTTCTTCAGTGCTTGAGTTATGAGATACCATACTATGTTGAATGATGGAGGTTAATGATTTCTATCTGTGTCCTTAATGGATCAAAGTCTTGCATTATAAAACCACTCAACACAAACTGACACAATTTGGCAGAATCAGCAGACTGTACCCAGGAAATGCTAGTTCTGCCTTATGAGGACTAACTCCAAAATATTCTTTCTCCTCAGTTCTCCTGTAAAGATGCATGACTTTCTTCAGATATTGCATTAATTCATGGGGGAAGGTAAATAAGTAAGTATGGTCAATCAGACTAGTAGACAAATCAAACCTATACAACAGTCTGACTTCTTAATCCATCAGCAGATGTATTAAACTAGCAAGGATGAGTCTAGGAAATGAAGGCTGACAAAAAAATACTAAATCATCAATGTGTGTGCCCTGATGCTAGGAAATATAGGACCAGAGCTGTGTCCAGCACAGGAACCAGTGTATCAGCGAGGGTGTTAGTGGCCCTAGCCATCTTTCTATTCCCTGACCTTGGGACTGATCTGTTCTGCTCACTGTGGATTGCTGGGCCACATATTGGGCTATCAAGAAACACTCCTATATGAGGAGAATCTTTGGTTGCCTTGTCATGGCAATTTCCTGTTCATTTTATGCAGCTGACCATGCGCTGCCCCCATCCCAAGCACTGACCCAGCAGTTGCAATTGGCTGGGAACCAAGGGCTATTGGAGCTAAGGGGTGGCACCCATGTACGAGGAGTACAATGCACAAAGTCACCTGGCCATATCACAGCATAACTGCTGGCCTGAAGGAGGACATGCCGCTGTTTCCAGGAGCTGCCTGAGGAGGCAAGTATCTGCAGGTACCAGACCCAGAACCCACTGGGGGGGGGAATAAAGGCTCTGAGGGTGCAAGTGTCAGGAGTAGAGGATGTCCCATGTCTGTTTATAGGGGGAGGGAGATTTACATGTCTGGGCTATGGGGGTGCTCCAGAAGCTGTTCTAGAAGGTGGGAATATGGGTAACTAAGTTCTCGGCATACTTACAGCCCAAGTCTGAGGTACTAGACTCTAAAGGAACAGCAAACTAGTCACAAAAAGCACTTCTATCGGGCCACCAAGAAGTCACACAAGCAATCCCCTTAGACACTCCAGCTTCTCCTGTACTACACCCAGCATCACTCGTTACAGAGATGCAAGGTTATTAAAATGAATCTCACGAAATCCAAACAGGTTCTTCCAATTCCAGAGGACCAGCCACATTCACGTGTCAATTTATACCTCAGATCTTATTCAAAAGAGCATTGAGCCAATCCTTTAGAATCTAAAATCTAAAAGGTTTATTAATAGAAAGACAGACAGACAGAAAGAAAATTTAGAGTAAAATTGTAAAAGGAATTAAATTACATACACCATTTACAAAATTCTTGGTGCAGGCTTGTGACAGAGATGGATTGATATGCTATTTTATATATCTTTGGAATACATCCTTTGTTAAGCTGGATCATCGGTCCTTTCGGACTCAATCCATAGCAAAGATGCTTCTGAAGTGATGAGCTGCAATGAAGACAAAAGGAGAAACCTTTAGGGCCCTTTTTATAAACTTTCCCATGTGGAGGGAATTCCATTCTTCTCAGTGTGTGAAAGTACCTCCCAAAATGGAGTTTGTCACATGAGCAAGTCACTGTTGCGCTTCCTCAGACCTGCTGAGGAACAAACCTGGACGAAGAGTGGGCTGGAGCAGTATTGCTTTTGGGGTTGTTTATTGGTACAGATTCTTAAGGGTAAGGTGATACTCACACATCCATCACATTTATGCTGGCAGTTTGGAGGCAGGCTGCAAATGCAGTGTAGATTACTTTTGATTTCGCAGGTAGCTGGATTGCTGACCAAGCATCAGCTTCCCAGAGATTGACTACAAGGCCACAGCAATCCCTGGAGTCCCTCCCTTCTCTGGGCCGATCTCAGGTTTCTGCTGTGTTGTTACATCTTGTCCGAGAAAGAGACTCCTGGCCACTCTCCAGGTTAATTTATACACTTGCAGGGTCCTTCCTTGCCTTAAAAGGTCACAGAGAGCTGGACTGCCTTGTGATTGGATGTTTCTCATTCACACTTCCACACTCATTCATGGCTTACATACATATTCATGAGAATTCTATTTAAACAATATAGCTCCTAAGCAAGCACCTGTTCTTACTGATTTTGATATAAGAGGAAGCTACTTAAACCGCATTTAAAATGGTCTAAACCATCTAAGCAAGCATCTGGCTGAGAGGGATCTCAGAGAGAGAAAAATACAAGAGAAAGGGGAGAAACAGCCATTTGTGTCCAGCCAGCCACACTCCAATGTGGGGAGCATGTGTCCAGCTGGCTACATTCACCTATCTGTGCATGACTTTTCCTTTTTGGTCAAGCAGCATGGCTTACATGCTAGTCTGAACATTCATTGCAAAATTTTTAACATGTGGACTGGCCCCACTTAAGGTGCTTTTTTTTTTTTTTAGTGAAGTACTGATATTCACTTGACTAGCAACCCTTTCACAATAGGTTGACCCAATCTCCTGTTGCTATCTCCCTGAAGTAAACTTTTCAAATACAAGTACATAGCCAATACTCACTACTTCCAATACAAAAATACAAAATTCATACCTGCATTGAGCATTATAAATAGAATCAGCAAATAATAAGCTTTCTATAGACTTCATACTTGGCCCATTTTGTACAAGATTTGGTACAAACACAGAACAGTGGCTGCAACAATGTTTTTTTACGTTCACATCAGAGTTCAATAACATCACAGAGGACCATTAATGCTGACCACTCACCAGCTTAAGTTGCCCATCACTGAGACAAGGGCTATGCCTTATGACTCAAGGCATGTTGGGGCATGTCCATGGACAGAACTCTAAGGCTTTTAGCCCATGTGCTGGGCAGCTTCTGTTTAGACCAAAGGAAGGACTATACACAGGGTGTTGTCTAGAGTTGGCCCCTTCCCAAGAAATATTTGAATTGATTCATGCTTGTAATACTCTATGGCTACGTCTACCCTGGCATGATTTTCCGGAAATGCTTAAAACGGAACAGTTTTGCGTTATAAGTATTTCCGGAAAAAGCGTGTCTACATTGGCAGGATGCTTTTCTGGAAAAGCACTTTTTCCAGAAAAGCGTCCGTGCCAATGTAGACGCGCTTTTCTGCAAAAAAGCCCCGATCGTCATTTTCACGATCGGGGCTTTTTTACGGAAAAGAAATCTGTGCTGTCTACACTGGCCCTTTTCCGGAACAGTTTTCCGGAAAAAGACTTTTGCCCGAACGGGAGCAGCATAGTTTTTCCGGAAAAGCACTGATGATTTTACATTAGATCGTCATTGCTTTTCCGGAAATTCAAGGGGCCAGTGTAGACAGCTGGCAAGTTATTCCGGAAAAGCGGCTGATTTTCCGGAATAAGTGGCCAGTCTAGACACTGCCTATCTATCTGTACTCCCATGATTCTGGGATTCAAAACAGTCAGTAAGCTGCCATGCATGACTGCTGAAAGATAAGGTCTTCTCTATATTACATTAGGGTCCACAGAGATTGTGACACAAATAAAGAAATTCAGTACAGAATCTGGCTCTTAGTATTCATCATGCTGTATTATTTACCTGTATTTGTGTTAGTCACAATAATCCCAACTTTACAAACAATATAATGGGGACCAATTTAGCAATAACTACTCATGAGAGAGATCTTGGAGTCACTGTGGATAGGTCTCTAAAAACATCCACTCAGTGTGCAGCGGCAATCAAAAAAGCAAATAGAATTTTAGGAATCATTAAAAAAGGGATAGAGAATAAGACAGCAAATATCTTATTGCTTCTCTATAAATCCACGGTACACCAACAGCTTGAATAGTACAGACAGATGTGGTCACCTCATCTGAAAAGAGATATGCTGGCATTGGAAAAGGCTCAGAAGAGGGCAACAAAAATTATTAGGGGTTTGGAAAAGGTCCCTTATGAAGAGAAATTAAAAACACTGGGAATTTTCATCTTAGAAAAGAGGAGACAGGGATAGGATAGAGGTCTATAAAGGGGGATAGGATAGAGGTCTATACAATCATGACTAATGTGGAAAAAGTGAAGAAAAAGTTATTTACTTGCTCCCATAACATAAGAACCAGGGGTCATCAAATAAAATTAATAAGTAGCAGGTTTAAAACAAACAAAAGGAAGTTTTTCTTCACACAGTGCACAGTCAATCTGTGGAACTCCTTGCCAGAGGATGTTGTGAAAGCCAGGACTTTAAAAGGGTTCAAAAAAGAACTAGATACATTCATGAAGGTTAGGTCCATCAATGGCTATTAGCCAGGATGGGAAGAAATGGTGACAAAGGTTCTGTTTGTCAGAAGCTAGAAATGGATGACAGGACAGGGATCACATAATGATTAACTGTTCTGTACACTCCATCTGGGGCATCTGGCATTGGCCACTATCAGAAGACAGGATAATGGGCTAGATGGACCTTTGGTCTGACCCAGTATGGCCGTTCTTATGTTAGCCCCTATTAAGGATGTTAGTAGTCAATAGAATTTCCATCTATTATTCGACTAGTTGACAGGCACTTCTGCATTCCTCCTTGGAAATGTACAAGAGCCCCTGCTGGGGAAGGAGGAATGTGGAACACCGCGTGCAGCCTGGGGCCAGTGGGAAGTCCTGCTGACTCAAGGCTGCACGCGGCGTACCAGCTTTGAAATGTAAGAAAGTCCTCAGCAGGGGCTCTTGCTCATTTCAAAGGGGGAAACTCCCTCATGGAGCCCGGGGTTAGTGGGATCAGCTGTGAGGCACTGCCCCTTTGACATACTCCCCGTTCCCTGCCCTTTGCTGCCTCTATCTTACAGAATTGACTATTTTGCTTATCAGACAGTCAACTAGTCATTAATATCCTTAGTCCCTATACGTGAGAAAAGGGAATTTTGCAAATACTATGAAAACGTTGTATGTCACTGCTTTAATTATATCCATTGTTGTGCCTTTCATATGCATTACATACTTTTCCCCACTGTAAGAGTGGCTTTCCATTCTCCCCTATACTAATTAAATGAACAATTCATAGAAAAAAGGGCATGATTAGACTGCACTGGAAAAAAAACCAGAGTCTACATTGTTTAATTAAGATTTATACATGTTATTCAGGAGAACCCTTAATTCATAACTCTGGTCTACAATTTTTTAGAAGTCGTCTGCTTCAGAGATAAAATGTGCTATTTATTATGTATTTTGATGTGCTGAATTCAAATATGACAATTAAAACAACTGATTGGCTACTGTTTCCAAGATATTTAAGTTTTTACATTTTACGTCTAAGTATATTGTGTAGATAGTAGAGTTTTAATCATAAATTTTAAACCTAGGTCTTTTCATGTGTTTATGGTTGGTTTACATGATAATATTTCACCTGTCCTGTTTATATAACACTTTAAAAATCAGCAAAAGGGTTATATAAATAAAATTTATTATGAAACAAAAGGCAAAAAACTATTATGTACAGAGTTTAGTCCTATTCAGTGTCTACTGGGCTTGTCTCTTGTATTCATTAAATGGAGCATCTCTTGTCACTGTCCAGCAATAGTCTGCAAGCATTGATGGGCTCCATTTGCCCTGATAGCGTTTCTCCATTGTTGCAATGTCCTGGCGAAATCACTCGCCGTGCTCGTCGCTCACTGCTCCGCAGTTCGGTGGAAAAAAAATCTAGATGAGAGTGCAAAAAATGTATCTTTAGTGACATGTTGCAACCAAGGCTTTTGTATGTCTTGAGGAGGTGTAGTTGTTTGCCTTGTTGTTTCTAAGAAAATTTTTTGCTACTAACTGGAAGGCTTTCCATGCCGTCTTTTCCTTGCCACGCAGAGCATGGTCAAATGCATCATCTCGAAGAAGTTCACAAATCTGAGGACCAACAAAG
Source organism: Pelodiscus sinensis (assembly GCF_052426305.1). Classification (NCBI taxonomy): domain Eukaryota; kingdom Metazoa; phylum Chordata; order Testudines; family Trionychidae; genus Pelodiscus; species Pelodiscus sinensis. The sequence continues at coordinate 54,066,017 of NC_143052.1, read as the reverse complement.
ACACCTTCCTTTATCTTAGCTTCACTTAACCTTGGAAATTTTCCACGGAGGTACTTGAAAGCTACTTGGCTGTGTCTACACTGGGCCACTTATTCCGGAAAAGCGGCTGATTTTGTACAGTTCAACATCATTGCTTTTCTGGAAATTCAAGGGCCAGTGTAGACAGCTCGCAGCTTATTCCGGAAAAGCGGCTGATTTTCCGGAATAAGCTGCGAGCTGTCTACACTGGCCCTTGAATTTCCAGAAAAGCAACGACGTTGAACTGTACAAAATCAGCCGCTTTTCCGGAAAAGCTATGCTGCTCCCGCTTGGGCATAAGTCCTTATTCCGGAACACTGTTCCGGAAAAGGGCCAGTGTCAACAGCCCAGTAGTCTTTTCCGGAAAAGCGCCCCGATTGCGGAAATGACGATCGGGGCTCTTTTCTGGAAAAGCGCGTCTACATTGGCCATGGACACTTTTCCGGAAAAAGGGCTTTTCCAGAAAAGCATCTTGCCAATGTAGACGCTCTTTTTCCGGAAATACTTATAACGAAAACTATTCTGTTTTAAGCATTTCCGGAAATTCATGCCAGTGTAGACACAGCTTGTGTTTTGTCCATGGCCTTGACAAAGTTCTTCATCAGACCCAGCTTGCTGTGTAAGGGTAGTAACAAAATCTTCCTTGATTCAACAAGTGGTGGATGCTGAACACTTTTCCTCACAGGCTCTAATGACTGTCGGAGTAGCCAATCTATCTTGATGTAGTGGGAATCTCTGCACGACTATCCCATTCGCAGAGAAAACAGCAGTACTTTGTGTATCCAGTCTGCAGACCAAGCAAGAGAGCAACAACCTTCAAATCACCACAAAGCTGCCACTGAGGTTATGAGGTGTGGTTCAGAGGAGGAGGATGGGAGAAAATGTGGGTCCTGTGACATTGATGGTTCAGGACCAGAAGTTTCATCCTCTTCTTCGTCTGACTCAAGTAAGAATGATTCTGGTGCATCAGGAACCAGTAGTCCTTCTCCGTGGGGTACTAGGCGTATAGCTGATGGAATGTTTGGATAATGCACAGTCCACTTTTTCTTCTTTGACACATCTTTCCCAACTGGAGGCACCATGCAGAAGTAACAATTGCTGGTATGATCTGTTGGCTCTCTCCAAATCATTGGCACTGCAAAAGGCATAGATTTCCTTTTCCTGTTCAACCACTGGCGAAGATTTGTTGCACAAGTGTTGCAACATATGTGTGGGGCCCACCTCTTGTCCTGATCTCTAATTTTGCAGCCAAAATAAAGGTGATAGGCTTTCTTAACCATAGTGGTTATACTGCGCTTTTGTGATGCAAAAGTCACTTCACCACAAACATAGCAGAAGTTATCTGCACTGTTCACACAAGTACGAGGCATCTCTGCTCATTTTGGCTAAACAGAAACATGTCCCTTTGCAAAATCAAACACTGACAAATAAGAGAGTACGACACTGTATGATTTCTAGACCTGATATAGGGCAATTTGTTCAGCAGAGTGATGTAAGCTTCATTATGATTGCATCATCCATGACTTCTAGGAACAACATGATGCAATTCATATCATGTATGACGCAATACCAGCTTCAGATTGCATCATTCATTGTTTTGCCTAAAAAGCAAGTACTGTCCAAACCCAGTCATAGATTTATTCATAGATCCAGTCACAGATGTATTTTAGTCATTTCTGGTTTAAATTGAGATCCCTTCCCTTTATAACTCGCTTATCCTCCGCCATTCGCAAGTCAAGGGTCGTATATACTGACCCAATAGCATATCTTGAAAACTAGAGCCAATCAACAATTTTAAGCATCATTTTTGTTCTCAGTGACCCAGAATTAGTAAAGTTTGACTACATTTATTTCAGAAGCATTTTGGCTGTAGAGCAGTGATATAATGCAGACTCAACAGAGAACCATTACAAGCAAGTGAATTCATGCTAGTTAAACTCAGCTGAAGTTCAAGCATAATATCATAAAGGGAATGGCCCAGTGAAAGGGGATAATTATCAACTGAGACGTTCAAAACCAGGAATGAAATATTTACTTCCCAAAATTAAATTTACAAACCAGTTTGTTTTCCCTATGCACATTGTGCCATTAAAGACTCTCGTTGTTATTTAACAAGAAGTTATCTTTTCTCGAGAACTTAAAAAGTGTTAAGAAAATAATCAATATAAATGACCCATAAAGAAGAACAGATATATTCTATGTATGTCTGACTTGCATAATTTACTGACCATTGAAGAAGCGATTCATCTCTCCTGTAGTGAAGAGAAGAAAAATGTAGCCCTTATCAAGATATTTTGGAAGTCTTATTAATAGAAAAGTGGTAGAAATGTAGCCGTGTTAGTCTGGTGCAGCTGAAACAAAAAACAGGACTGTGTAGCACTACAAAGGCTAACAAGATGGTTTAATAGGTGATGAGCTTTCGTGGGCCAGACCCATTTCCTCAGATCAAATAGTGGAAGAAAATTAACACAACTGTATATATGGTTGTGACAATTTTCTTCCACTATTTGATCTGAGAAAGTGGGTCCGGCCCACGAAAGCTCATTACCTATTAAACCATCTTATTAGTCTTTAAAGTGCTACACAGTCCTGTTTTTTATTAATAGAAACACTGCATTGCCGTGGTTTTAAACAATGCAACTATGTTTAGGATTTTTAGCTTCTGGCTCTTTTTAAACTACCACGGAAGACACCACATATGCATTAGTGAAGTCTTTAGACAAAAAGTGCATTCATCTGTCTATAAATGCTAATTTCAGAAGATGTAGAGATCATCTGTGTTAACAGTAGATTATTTCTGAACTGTATGACAGTTCATTTTCCTTCCACATTAGACACTACAGATTACACTCAAATACCACCTATTGTCCCACCTCATAAAACGGTGATTCATATGAACAACAGACTCACTTCACCTCCCTCAGTGTCAGGTGCTGTATGTATCAAACAACAAGTAATTGATGGTGTTTCTGAATGTCAAGAATAGTGTAAATTGGCCAGCTTTCTAGAAATATTCAGCAATACTGGAACTTAAGATAAATGGTATTTAATTGTTTCTTTTGATCAAGATTAACTCTATAAGAATAATCTTTATATAGTTTTATATCAAGCATATGTATTAAACATACTGGCTGCTTTTTCACATATCTGAAGACCAGTTGTATCATAATGAAGTTCAAATGCTCCGGCTGGTCACCAAAGAAAGATATAGGATTTTAAAAATGGCTTGATATATATTCTTACTTAGATATCTGCACTAAAACTTTTATTGTTGATGGAAATTATGGATGTGCTTTGAATAGTCATCCCTTGCAATCAAACTTTCAAAAAGGAAAATTTCAGATACCTGTATAAAAATATCTATTCAATGTCTTTTACAGCTGTGTTTAGACACCACACTAATCAGAAGTACATGCAATTTGCAAGAATTGAACGCACAAAGCATGCATACATTTTTACCAACAGCACTCCCTCTCTAAAATTCTGCCCCCCCATCCCAGTTCTCCTGGATATTGTCAAGCTCTCTGCAGTACTCCTAGATGAACAGTGTAAGGCTCCGTGAGATTCAAAATATATAAGATATTCCTTGCTTGTTTTTCTGGTAAATCTAAATTACATTTATACAACAAGATACAACTTACTGAGTCAAAATAAAATGAAGAGGAAAATTAATACAAGTGATAAAGAACATCTGCCAAGTGATGTCCAGTACTGCCTAGGTATTCTTAGATGTGTCTGAACATCAGAGCATTCCCAAAGATCTTGTGAATGGTTGCTGTAAATTATATAGGGCCAAATTTTCAAAAGAAAAAAATCCTACAAATTCTCACAAATTATGAAACTATATAACAGTTAGCAGAGGACACTAAATATTAATGAAATACATAAAGTCTAAAATACTTCAGTTTTTTCAAAATGTTTTAGCCCTTGTACTACATATGAAACCAATTAAAATATACAGCTTTCTAGTCCCTACTCTGTAGCTTAGTAGGAGACATTGTCAAAACTCCTAAGAACAAGGCAGATGTCATAGGTTTTTCCCTAAATCCTGTTTAAGTCTCCACGAATGTGGGTGGGATAAGTGATTGTTATTGTATGTTTGCTCACCAGAATAATCAGACCGGTATATGACAATGTTGCAACTTGCAGCCATAGTGACCAAGGACACAGCCTTTTTACCTGACTGAAAAATATATCCTCTTCCCCATCAGTAAAAACCCTGCTCTCCTTTATGATAGTGTGAAAGATGGATTGATGGATCAACTGCAATAACCTGCCCTGTAACAAATCTGAAGCCTGTGTCTCTAAATATTTGAAGATCCTCTCTAGCAGGTATAAACAACTTAAAATGGAGGCCTCAAAATAATTTAAAATTTAAGAACAGTTTAATTCAGTTTCATTCTTTCATTCTATGGATTTTTCTTGCTGTAGATTCTCCTTATGTCGAAATGATGACTTATTTGCTAATAGAGATTTTGACTGCAATTTAATTAATCCACATGGCTGATGCCAGAACTGACTTGCTTTATGCAATGGCACACCATAGGTTGGTGAGCAATAAACCTAGATCAACTTTTCACCCAGAGCTGTGAACCATTTCTCAGCGTAAGAAATTACCTGGTAATTCCTGGGGACGTTCGCAAGTTCCGGAAAGAAGACAGTAACATAAAGAAGCTGTGGCTTTGGCATGTTACAAACAGAATGTAACATACATCTTTGTTACTTCTAAATTCTTAAATCATCACACACTTGGGTGTAGGAGACTGATTACTATTCCCTCAGACAAGATATGAGGGGAAACAGTGGCTCAGACTGAATTTGTGATAAGCAGAGTTAGCCAAAGACTCTAGAGCACATTGCTCTTATCAGTATAGGGACGTTGGGGTTTTAAGATTTCAAATGTCTATTTAAATATGTATGAGGGTGCTGTGAAGTGGACCATGTCCATCGAACTCAGTATTGTTTCTACTACCACAGATGACACAGTCATCTCGATGTAGTCCTGTGGAACTTTTGGAACCTTTGTAAGTAGTACACACCAAGGTTTGGCCCACATTATCCCTATTATTTTGGCGAAAATATTCCGCCATAATGAGCTCAATGACCTGTACGCAGACTACCCAACAAAATCTGCCATCCTAGGCAACACTTCAATGCTAGCTCCTGTGCCACTCAAATTTGGCACAGATAGTGATCTGTCTGGGCAATAAATACACCTGCCAACTACAGAAAATCTACAGTATTATACAATGGAACAGACTATCCACAGAGGTTGTGAGATTTACAGAAAAAGGCTGGCTAGGCATCTGTCTTGGATGGTTTAGATGCAACAAATCATGCATGTTGGAAAGGTTTAGACTAGATGGCCCTTGTGGTCTCCTCTAACCCTATGATTCTATGTGAGCATGCTCTGTTTTGATTGGAAGAGTCAAAGGTACTTGACACCTCCCCAAAGGATTGTTTTTTTCCTACCATTTAATGTAATAATAGGGTTAAATGATTTCTAACAAATAAGAATTTTTCACTGGAGGTGATAACTCTAGATAATACTAAACATTTCAATTCACTGTATATCACAACAAATCAGTTGCAAGATAGATCTTGATAAGTAGCATTAACAGTCAAATTTCATAGTACGCTACATTAATAATTATGTCCATTATTCAGCTTTTCTGTATTTAATCTTTTTTCTGCATTCTATATTATTTATTTTGAGGCCAAAATACTTCATCAGCATTTATGAAATTATATATTCGCATAAAAAACTTATTTTAAGTGCAAATTTGCTGAATAGGAACAGTGAGATTTTCTACTTTCAATGACAAAGAAACAGATTTTTGTAATCTTTCCCATGTTTGTTTAGGCATCCATGTTCTGACAAAGAGACCCATATTTCAGTTTTTATACATTTGTATAAAACAAACACTAAAAGTACATATTTTGCAGTGAAATGGAAAGACACTATTTCTGTTCCAAAAACTGTGTCATTCTTATCCACTTCTCCACATCGCCTCATTGCATTTTTTTGATAATCTAACTGATTTATACGGCTGGCCATGTCTTTAGTGAACTCTAGTTTATTACTGTTATAATTTTTTCATCTGGTCTCCAATCTAATCTAATGTTATGCTCAGAATGCATTTCAGTTTATTCTAGCTCTCAGAAGACAGAGTAAACATTAAGGCCACAGTAAAATGTTTGTGCTTCTGCATTTATTTAATTTTAATTGTTAACTATGTCTGGGTTAACTTGCTATTAACTTGGGCTTCAGAAGCTATCCTATTTCCCGCCAGTTTTGATTAAATTATTAATGGCCACAAGGAATGTACACTTTACATGTCTCTCAGATGCAGTGAATGGCTATATATATAAAATCCTTAAAAGTGCACATTTTCCTTCAAAAAGGAATACAATTTTAATTACTGAGACTGTAGAGTACTCCCTTTAATACTTAATGCTCTTAAGTCTTTAATGTTTAAAAAAATTATCTCCCCATTTTCACAGGAACTTAAAAGAGAATTAGGAAATGTCAGACATAAGGTGGATGCACTTAATAAGACTATTTGGTTCTTACATGGCACTTTTTTTCTTAGATCTCAAAGTATTTTAAAAAGTTTACATTCATTTAAAGGATGCTGAAATATTGATTGTTCAAACCATACTTTTAGTAGGTTCTATCTTTCAAAAAAAATAAAATATTTCAAACCGTGAGAAATGTTTAAAATGTAATATTTGCCAGATAATCAGTTTAGGTTTATAAGTCAAAGATAAATACATCTATAATATTAAGATTATAATATGATAGCAAAATTCTAATATATTAGGAAATCAGAGATTCTAGAAGATGTCTATAATTTCTATCCAAAGCAATCTGAATTTTTATTGCCCAAATAAAAAGTGACTCTACTTACTCTAACTTGAACCAACATTTTTTTATTTAAGAAGCAGTGGGCCAAAAATCTGCCTTCATTTAAACCCAAGAAACCCCAGTATGTGTCTAAAATATTTCCATATACAAAGCCACTTGGAGATTATTAATACTTGTGAAACATGAGAATATAGATGCTTTCATGGTTAATTGACACACATTATCTAAAATTTACTTGTATGATTCTGTTTCCCTTTATTCGCTTCTCATTTTGTATTCTGAAGGGGAGAAAGGCAGCTTTTCAGCTGACCTAATGAAAACACTACAACAACAAATGAGAAAAATCAACCTGTGTGCAGTGGAGTACAGCTGGAAAGAATGCTAATTCTCTGCTTCAATACTGCCTTCAAAGAGATTATTCAAGCCTCTCTGTGACACGGAACACAGTGATCAGCCAGCAATCGCTAGAGATGAAAATAACCTTTATCTGTTTTAACAAAAAGGTGAACTGAAAAAAAAAGCAGTCAGTCAGGCCCTGAATGTTTACTATTAGTGAAGAACAAAGTGACTTTATACTACAGTACTTACTCAATATATTTCAGTGTTGGATTTTTTATTAAATCAATATATTTTAGTTTCTTTTTGCTTTGAGATAGCCAAATTCATCTCAGAAGAGTCAATAAAACTAGAAGAAAATAATCCAGAAGTGGTAAAGATTTGGGCAATTTTTATCCTGTGTGAAGAATTCCTAAAGGTCCTTCATACAGAGACAACATTTTCATTTTAAAACATTGATCTTTTTAAAAAAAGTATTTTAAAACATGAATGCTCAGAGACAAACAAAACCACAAGGAATACTGAACTCCTCCCTCACTTAGTGGTAACTGAAACATATGCATGTGCACACATACACTAAACACCAAAGGTAGGATTTGATTTCCAGTGTTTTTGTTTTGTTTTCTTGATGGGGAAGGTGGTATTTTGAATAGTATAACATGACGTGCTCACATCCCAGATGGTATGCTGTACTGCTGTGAGTCATAGAAAGAACAGGATCAATATGTTCTATGTTTGAGTTTAAAAAAAGAGCCTTTATAAGTTAATGTAAATACATCAATAGAATAACTTCTTTTGCTGATGGAGACTAAGATGTATGATGCTGTGAACTGAGCCGGGTACCATTTTGCTGAGGTTTTTTTTTTATTATTCCTTTCTCTCTTCTCAAACAGAGTACAAAAATAAGATCTTCTTGTGCAAATGAAAAGAACCTGGAAAATCTTTGGACAGAGTGACTTAGTATTATAGGATTTGTGCTGATCTAGTGTCAACAAATTAAACTCAGCATAACCAGACAGCGACTTGGCCAGAAAAAGAATGAAAGTAAAGACCCTAATTTTAGTAAATCTATGAAAGGGAGTATCATAGTATTTCAGTATGGCATAAGTCAGAGGAAAAAGTAGCCAACATTATTATCCAACTGTAGCTCTTCTAGGCAATAATCAGGAGGAAGTAGTTGCATCTAAAGAAATAATAAATTACAAATCTACTCAGGGCTTGACTTCATGGGACCATTCAGGAAAATTCCAATGAATTAACAAAAACTGTGAAGTTACTATGCATAATAAAGTACTGCGCATTAAATCATCATATGGTCTCTCATTGAAAAGGAAATAGTCTTAATTCACCTAACTTAATCGTCTTTCAAGAACTGTACTACTGAATGAAAGCATCCACACAAAGATTTAATACTCTTTAACTTATATATGCAATTTCACAGCAAAGTGTCAGTAAATTGTAATAGTTGGGCTATATTGTCAAGTTGGAGAGAAGGATCTTTTTCCTAGCTCTGAATATCCTGAAAGTTTGGGCTTGAATCTAAGTTTCACAGCATAGACCCATCCTTCAACTTCCTTAAAATATAATATTATTAGAACTAAGTTATTACCTTCATAAAATGTTTCTAGATATGTTATATAATTTAAGTGCCTCACACTGCAATCAGAAGACCCAAGAATGAGACTGCTTTGATTCTACATACTACTGGAGACTTCACACACAATCTTCTTAATAGCTTCCCCTACTGCTTTGCAGTACTTACATTAACTTACAAATATCAGAGGGGAAGCCGTGTTAGTCTGAATCTGCCAGAACTATGAGAAGTCCTGTGGCTTCTGATGAAGTGGGTCTTTGCCCATGAAAGCTTATGCTCCAATAAATCTGTTAGTCTATAAGGTACCACAGGACTTCTCGTTATTAACCTACAAAAGCTCTTTTCCAAGTTATATACAGCAACATTATTTCTGTTCACAGATTTAATCTTCAAAATCACGGTCAATCAAAAATCCAATCCCTTCAAACCACAGCCTTCACGTGCTAGTTGGCCTTTATAACCAGCTGCACATTTTCAGGATTGTTTGTGTGTGATATTGTACACTGACTATTCAGAACGCCAATAGCTCACTAGCTTTGAGGTACCTTTTGAACATTCTGTGCCACAACTACTACCACTACAAAAGAGCTCCTGGAGTTCTCCTCCTCCAAAGCCACTTTTCCCTGTGTTTTTGGAACTATTGTAGTTTTTAAATATGTGCAGAGCCCAACCAAAGCAACATTCCACTTAAGGATGGAACTGATGAATAAGGTCAAGTTATCTGAATGAGAACACATTTTAAAAAAACTTCTTGAAGAAACCGTCACTACTAAAACCTTTCATATGAGGCCAGAATATCTGAACTACTCCAAACCAGCACCCCATCCCACACACAAAAACTTTCTAAATTGATAGTTAGATATTTAGCCTAGAAAAAGCAAACACATAATCACATTATATCATCTGATTTTTTCATGTTGCTTATTATTAACAAAAATAACCCCCATACCAAAAAACATAAGGCTATTACTGTGTTATGATCTGTGTTATAGTTTATAAAAATCCAACCTATTCCAAACACTAACAATTATTTTGTAATACAATTAATATGGGGAAAAGAACCAGCAGCAATCTCAGAGCAAGATAAAACTGAATACTTCCCTCTAGTTCCCTGCTTCAGCATCATTCCTTAAGAAAACTCTCCCTTTCCCAATACTCAGAGAAACACAGGAGCCCTGCAAGATACTCTGAAGGTCAGCAGGTATAGGCTATTTTCATAGAATCATAGAATAATAGGACTGGAAGGGACCTCAAGAGGTCATCGAGTCCAGCCCCCCACCCTCAAGGCAGGACCAAGCTCCACTTACACCATCCCTGACAGATGTCTATCTAACCTGTTCTTAAATATCTCCAGAGAGGGAGATTCCACCACCTCCCTTGGCAATTTATTCCAATATTTGACCACCCTAACAGTTAGGAATTTTTTCCTAATGTCCAATCTAAACCTCCCCTGCTGCACTTTAAGCCCATTACTCCTTGTCCTGTCCTCAGAAACCAAGAGGAACAAATTTTCTCCTTCCTCCTTGTGACACCCTTTATAGATATTTGAAAACCGCTATCATGTCCTCCCTTAATCTTCTTTTTTCCAAACTAAACAAGCCCAGTTCATGAAGCCTGGCTTCATAGGTCATGTTCTCTAGACCTTTAATCATTCTTGTCGCTCTTCTCTGTACCCTTTCCAATTTCTCCACATCTTTCTTGAAATGTGGCGCCCAGAACTGGACACAGTACTCCAGCTGAGGCCTAACTAGTGCAGAGTAGAGCGGCAGAATGACTTCACGAGTTTTGCTTACAACACACCTGTTGATACAACCTAGAATCATATTTGCTTTTTTTGCAACAGCATCACACTGTTGACTCATATTCAACTTGTGGTCCACTATGACCCCTAGATCCCTTTCTGCCATGCTCCTTCCTAGACAGTCGCTTCCCATCTTGTATGTATGGAACTGATTGTTCCTTCCTAAGTGGAGCACTTTGCATTTCTCTTTATTAAACCTCATCCTGTTTACCTCTGACCATTTCTCTAACTTGCTAAGGTCATTTTGAATTATGTCCCTATCCTCCAAAGAAGCCGCAACCCCACCCAGTTTGGTATCATCTGCAAACTTAATAAGCGTACTCTCTATCCCAATATCTACATCATTGATGAAGATATTGAACAGTACGGGTCCCAAAACAGACCCTTGAGGAACTCCACTTGTTATCCCTTTCCAGCAGGATTTAGAACCGTTAACAACAACTCTCTGACTACGGTTATCCAGCCAATTATGCACCCACCTTATCGTGGCCCTATGTAAGTTATATTTGCCTAGTTTATCAATAAGAATATCATGCGAGACCGTATCAAATGCCTTACTAAAGTCTAGGTATATGACATCCACCGCTTCTCCCTTATCCACAAGGCTCGTTATCTTATCAAAGAAAGCTATCAGATTAGTTTGGCATGACTTGTTCTTCACAAACCCATGCTGGCTATTCCCTATCACTTTATTACCTTCCAAGTGTTTGCATAGGATTTCCTTAATTACCTGCTCCATTATCTTCCCTGGGACAGACGTTAAACTGACCGGTCTATAGTTTCCTGGGTTGTTCTTATTCCCCTTTTTATAGATGGGCACAATATTTGCCCTTTTCCAGTCTTCTGGAATCTCCCCTGTCTGCCATGATTTTTCAAAGATCATAGCTAAAGGCTCAGATACCTCCTCTATCAGCTCCTTGAGTATCCTGGGATGCATTTCATCAGGACCTGGTGACTTGCTGACATCTAACTTTCCTAAGTGACTTTTAACTTGTTCTTTGTGTATCCTATCTTCTAAACTTACCCTCTCTCTGCTTGTATTCACTACGTTAGGCACACCTCCAGACTTCTCGGTAAGACCGAAACAAAGAAGTCATTGAGCATCTCCGCCATTTCCAAGTTTCCTGTTACTGCTTCTCCCTCCTCACTAAGCAGTGGGCCTACCCTGTCCTTGGTCTTCCTCTTGCTTTTAATGTATTTATAAAAGGTCTTCTTGTTTCCCTTTATGCCTGTAGCTAGTTTGCACGTACCATGCCACCCTTGGGCAGGTGGCTCCAGCTGCATCACACCCAGGGGCTATGGCCCAATAGGCACATGCATGTGTGAAGAGACCTGACATGCTCCCGACCCCGGGGCGGGACCCAGCAGGATGCTTTCCCTTCACATGTCCCCTCTACACGGAGGCAGGGGACATTTCCCCCTCCTCCTCCCCGGCCACACTATATATGGCACAGGGACATGGGTGCGGTCTTGGGGCAGCTCCCAGTCCTGGGGAGAGCCAGACATCCTGACCATGGCCTCTGTACAAGCACCTATTGGCAGAAACAAAAACAGCAGCATAATTTAGTGTCTACATAGGCAATAGCAGCTGCAAACTTACTATGCTACCAAGTAGTCTTAATACATAATTTAATAATGGTCACAGTTTTACATACCAATTTTATTTTATTCTGCTTAAACTTACTCTGGAAAGCTTACAGAAGGTTAATTTGTATTATGTATTTGAGAGGAATTTAAGTATCAGAGGGGAAGCCATGTTAGTCTGAATCTGCAAAAGCAGCGAGGAGTCCTGTGGCACCTTATAGACTAACCAAAGTGTTGGAGCATAAGCTTTCGTGGGCAAAGACCACTAGTAGCTACTAGAAGTGGGCCTCATCCTCATCCTCCCTGATTGGATCCACCTCGTCATCTCTAGCCTGATTCTGGCCTGCATATTTATACCTGCCTCTGGAAATTTCCACTACATGCATCTGACGAAGTGGGTCTTTGCCCACGAAAGCTTATGCTCCAACACTTCAGTTAGTCTATAAGGTGCCTCAGGACTCCTCGCCGCTTTTGCAGAGGAATTTAAAACATCTAAAAACTACACCCACATAAAACCAACTAAGAAAACTAGATTCTTTTTTTACTTCTCTTTGAAGAATACCATAGCCATCTTTGCTAAATTCCTGTGATTGAACAAGCATTTACAAAGCTATTACTGGGGGAGGTTCATCTATGCCCAGGTCTGTCATTTACCAGACCGATCTGAGTGCAGGAAAGGCACTCCTGTGACAAGCATATCAGAGGAAATAGCTTTTAAACGTGTCCAGAGGATTCTTAAATAACAGAAATATCTGACAAAAAAGAAAATACGATACCGAAACTGAATAATGAACTTTTCAAGGGCAAAGTGGGAAACTACATTTATGGACTGCACAGATTCAGCTCTTCAAAGAAATGTCTCATATTACCTCTCGATGCGCATTGTACCAGATAGGTGCAATCCTGCTTAGTTTATTTTACCCCAAAAGTTTACTGTGTCAAACAGCGCCTGACATCATTTGATGTACTTTATTTCCCCGAGATTGGCGGATAAGCTACTGAGCTGTTTTACAAACAAGAGAAGAGAAGAGAAGACATAGCTTCGGCTGGAATACTGTACTGTTTTATCTTGGCTGCAGTGGAAGGCGGGAGAGCAGAGGCTTGAGCTAGCAAAGTTCTAAAGCCAGCTCTAAAAGCTCATTTTTCTCCATTAACTACTTTCTCCTTCCCCTCTCTAGCCTCGGGAGGAGCCGTTCCTGTAGGTGCTCCATGTCCTTATTTAGAGTTCGCACCCGGGTATCTAGGTTCTGGCATTGTTCCCAGAGTTTGTATCTCTCTCTCTGCACCTTTATCAGCTCTGTTTCCAAGTTCCAGTAGCTAGTGCAGGCTGCTTGCTACATACCCTTTAACAGCAAGATGCAAGCGCCTTTCCCTAACATCTCTTTATCCCATTTAGGGTTGCCCCATCCTTCTTGGGCAAACTCTTTCTCCATACAGCTAAAATCCATGTCCAGCATGACAGGCTTCATGCTGCTGTATTTGAACCAATAACACAATCCTGCCGACGACGCCAATTCTGTCAGCCGGTGGTCAGGGTGTGTGTGTGTGTTTCCGAGAAAAAGTTTAACGTCCGCGTCTTTACTGCTAGGACCGGGGTCCCTTCGCAGAGGGCAGCCAACAGGCCAACAGATGCCCCTTTATAGGAAGAACTTATTATACCTCAGATTTTAGCTGCTAGCATGCAAAATCCCTTCACAGCGGGCAGCCTAAGAAAGACTGAGAGATGCCCCAATGGATCTGTCACCTGGGAGTGACACAAATCCAAACACCCAAGCTCCTCCTATACCTGTCCCTTATGACCGGCTGAAGTTCTTTTAAATTGTGCTTGGTTCTGTTACAGCAACTGAAGGAGTCAGGTTAAAGCTTAAACAGTTACAGGTTTATTAAAAAGACTTATAAAAGCATATGGTTACAATGGCTATTGCTCTCTTTCTTAACTGCTAGCAAATACAGATCTTATGGTTACAATAAATATTGCTCTATTTCTTAACTGCTAGCAAATATAGATCTTAAAAATGGTTACAAAGAAAATAAAGATAGAAAATAGAAATAATGGTACCAAGTGACAGCTTAATCTTTAAAGAGCTCTAAGTCTATGTGTACACTTAAGACAAAGGACCACATCCAGGTACAATTTTTATCCCTTTCTGTGCCTCTCGACTCTAGTGTGTCAGGCCAGGGCCGGTCTCTCAATCCCTAGGAAAGACGAATACGAGGTGGGCGTCCCCTTGGAACCTCGGGAGATCAAAACACCTAACCCAACCAGCAGATAGATGGTAGATTGACACTCAGAGTAAATGTGCTGCTGGACCCATCTTTATACCCCTGGGGGGCCGTGTCCTCTTTCTTATCTAAGAGGCCAAATTGTACTGGTCCATTTTGTGGTGCAAGTTCTTACAAGCAAGTTTCAAGTTAATTTACACTTGCAAGAGAGATAAATAAATTATGAGTACTAGACATTTTTTTAACTGGGTGAGAGATTCCTCCCCTCCCCCCGGATGGCTGTGTGTTCGTATCAATATGGGTTTCACTCAAGGGCACTCCTCGGCAGCCTCTTGGTCAGCAATTGGCATCTCTCTGTTTACAGCCATTCACGGTCACAGCCTGCGCCTTCTGCTCTGTGTGCCCTGTATGCTCCAGGCAAGCAAAAATGGATGTTACAGGGGGGTTCCTGTCTGGATATAGGAGCTAGCATCCCCCCTTCCAGCAGACCAGGGAGACGCGGAGCGGCTTTTCTCACTGCAGAGGACGCAGGCGGCGGGACCGCCGAGACACGCCACGGTCCTGCCTCCCGCGTCCTCCGCAGCGAGAAAAGCCACTCCACGTCTCACTGGTCTGCGGGGGGTGCAGCTAGTGCGCCCCACCCCCAGCAGACCAGGCTTTTCTCGCCGACACCTGGGGTAGAGCAGCTGGGCTGCCGGGTTAGTCCCGCCGCACCAAGGGTCGGCGCTACCAGACCAACCCAGCAGCACTCCAGCTGCTCTGCCCCCCCAGGCGTGTCCGATTCAGCCGCTGTTGATCAGTTTCAACAGCAGCTGAATCTGGACGCCTGGGACAGAGCATCTGGGGCGCTGCCGGGTTGGTCCCCGCAGCGCTGCACCTCGGCGCTGTGGGGACCAACCTGGCAGCACCCCAGCTGCTCTACCCCAGGTGTCCCCAAGTCAGCTGCTGCTGAAACTGATCAGCGGCTGATTCCAGGAAGCCGGGGCAAAGCAGCTCTGCCTCGGGCTTCCTGTAGTCAGTCACTGGTCAGTTTCAGCAGCAGCTGAATCGGGGACACCTGGGGTACAATATGTACCAGTTCTGACTTACGTACAGAGTCAACTTAAGAACAAACCTACAGTCCCTATCTTGTACGTAACCCGGGGACTGCCTGTATACAATTAGTTATAAATTATAATAGCTATTTCATGGAAAAGATAGAGAAGACAAGCCCCTAACATGAACAGCTCTGAAGCAAAGCAAAGCAAAGCAACAAATAAGGCCATAACCAAGAAAACAAATGGTACAGAAATAACAAAGTTTTCAAATTACACCACAGAAACAGGGAAACATCAGGAGCCTTACTTACTATGCACTGCTAATGGGGTGGAAGACATATCTACTTCACCTGGAGACTTTGATAGGGCTGAGAAGAGGGTCAATCTCCACTATCAAGTCTATCATGAGACCATCACCAAAGGGCCAGTAAGTCAGCCAGCCAGGTATCTTGAAAGGAAGGATATGGGAATAAAAGACCCTGTGTCCTTGGGGAGGCGACAGCAGAGGGAAATAAGGATGTTCATAATACATGAACTGACCCCAAGGAACTGGATAAAGAAACAGACCAATACTAATTCAGACACTGGGCCTAATTTTAAGAAGCAGTACATTTCAGATGAGTTCAGATCAATGAAGTTGTTTCTGTCCCATCTCTATTATGCCCACTACCTACTGAGTAGATTATAAATCTAGCTTAAAAGGACAATATGGACTACTTAAGGATCAGTTACAAGAATGGGAAAGGAGTTCAGTCAGAGATGATAATTACCAGAAACTTATTTTCAGGAAAGATCTGAAAAAAAAGAGAGGTGTCACTTCCTGCACAGCAAGGTTAGGATCAACATGAAAAAAGCACAAGTGCAGAATTGGAGAAAGCTCAACAGAATAGCTACTGGGAAAGTTAAGGGAACCAAGAAAGAGATAGATGTTAGGGCTTTGATTTATTTCAATGAAATAATGTAAGAGTATTACTCTGCTGACCTGAAATGTTCTTCTTCCCACTACTGCCTCTATTATTGGCAATAATTAACTGCAGAGCAACCACATCATTCGGCATAAGCACACTTATGCAGAATATCAGAAATGTCTGCTTGACACCGCTAATTATACAAGCAAATCTCTTACAGAGTACATTAGTCTCCAACCAGTAATTAGCAGTTTGTTGTGTCCCTCCTCAACTTTAAATAGGAATTAGTCCACATAGATGTATCAGATGGTTTATGTTACTGTATATTCAGCTGATGACATTTTTCATACCCGATCTGTATGTCTATTGTATTGTAACTTCTTCTTACGATTCAGTGATGAGGTCAGTGACAATAACAATATACAAAACTTTCTCTCCGCTGTCTTAAATCTGGCATTATCTTCTTGAGCTAGCTTGTAATTTACAACCTGGATTTTGTACCTACTGAGTATTCTGAACTTCTGTTCATTTAAAGAAAGTTAAGGGATTTGGCAGTTCTTAGAGGTATTCAGGATGGGTCCCGCTATTCTTGCACAGCACTAGTCTCATATGCACACAGTTACCCAGACCATTATTGTTCCACCAATAGAACATAATTTTTAGCCCTTTATCCACATGTACCATGAAACATGAATCATTTACTTGTTTTTTTTCCCTCTGTAGGGATTATTTCTTTCAGATTTTGATGCCTGTGTACAGTATTAAGAAACAACCATAGTACTAAAATGTTTCAAAGTCATCTGTTTCTTTGATATCTCTTGCAATTTAGATGATCCAAATACAGGTATTACATGTCATAATTCTATTTCCTCACTCAACATCCACACCTCAATTTGATATAGCAACTTCACAGAATTTTCTAGAATTTGCAGGTTTCCCTCCGCCAGAAACAGTTTTCCAGGGGAAAAGTGGGAATTAACTTTTAAATCCCTGACTTTACAGTATACCTTAACAGCTGTACAGAGATGTGTTTTTAAGAACAAAAACTATTTGACTTTTTGCATTTCCTTTTGCCAACTTGAGAGTTACTTAAGTGATAGGCAAATGATAACACTAACAGGCACTTAATCTAATTTCTTAGGACTATTTTGAACACATGAAAAAAGTATACTAATTTAGACAGCACCCAACATTTTAGTTTCTTTCATAATTACTATTCTTACCTCCCTACATTGGGGCTTTACTATGTAACCTTGAAATCAGAAGGCACATGTTTTCCCATGGTTTACAAGTGAACTTATTCAAATCCATAGCCTAGAGGATATTGACAGGAATGCATGTGTCATTTAACAAACCGATATCAAAATTGGGACATCTTATTCCTTCTCCACTATGTGGCCTTTTTACTGCCAATGCAGATTTTTTACCATCTTATAAAAATGTTCACAATATATTTCTAACTGCTTTAAAATGTGCTTCTGAAAATATGAAGAACAACAATGACAACTGCATCAATCTAGAATTACAGGAATTCAGCGTGTAACTGTAACAGACAATAAAGCTTAATGACTAAACAATTAACACTATCTTTTTATTAGAATCCTTATTTTAAGTAGGATAATTATTTCAGAGTTGAATGAAAGTAAATACAAAATGTGAAACTTGGACCTTATCCTACGATCTCCTTGACTTCCATTGAAATCAGCCTCCCAGAAGGCAGGCAAACATCTATTGAATAACTCTATGCAGAATGTGTCCTTAGTCAAAGGAAAACTTCATATACACTTATTGGGATTCCACTAAAGGTAACTAAATATCCAGTCCCAAAGCATCCCTTGAAATGCACTCAAAGGAAACTGAATTTTGAATGAAAACCTACATTTAAAGAAAAAAAATGTAGAAATTAAAGACCATAATGCACTCTCCGAATTCGTCTCCCCAAATAGACTAAGGGAAAACGTACACTGACATACAACACTGAAATATAAAAATAAAGCATTTGAAAAATGGGAAGATTAAATTCTTTGTTAATTACAAATAATTAAACTATATCTATGTATTATGAATGAAGTAACAGTTACGCCAAAGCCTTTCAATCATGTTTGTGTATGTTTGCCATTTCTCCTTTGACAGAAATTACTGATTTGCTTAAATCCTGGGCGAATTCTGCAATGGCTACAAATGCAACAATTGCTGAATTCGCCAAGAACTAATACGGGAGTGCAGAAGCAGACCAAGAAATTAGAGAAGGCAATACATTATTATGGAAGTACCCCAGAGTGTGATAACTTGGGTCCATTTACCAATATAGGTTGGACCTCCCTGGAACTGCACCCTCGAGTCCGGTCTGGATGAGGGATTTTTCCGGACCAGGAGAGGTTATTTCAGCCCCTTCCCCGCACCTCCCCTCTCTCTGTTTCCTGGCTCCGCCTGCAGTCCAGCTGAGCCACATGCTGGCTTCTGGCGCTCCACCCCCAGCCCAACTGAGCCGCTTGCCATCTCCTGCAGCCCAGCTAAGCCACACACCGGCTCCCTCCCTCTTCGAAGCCCAGCTGAGCCTATGCAGACTTCCTGTCCCCACTGCTCCAGCTAGAGCCATGTGCCAGCTCCTGGCTCCCGCTTTGCAGCCCAGCTGAGCCATGCACCAGCTCCCAGGCCCCCATCCTCCTTCAGCACTCCGGGACTCTCTGGTCCTGGAACAGCTATGGTCATGCTGGACCACGGATGTTGCTGGACCAGAGAATCCTGGATTTTAGAGGCGCAACCTGTACTGCCTTGTCTACTATTATTTGTCTGAAATAAATGCATCTCTAGACATTACACATGACAATAATTCTGACTGAAGTTATGAAAACAAAAGTAGAACTTAGGGCTGTCAAACTATTAAAATATGAAATTAATCAAAAGATTACAAATAGTCACAAACAGTTTTATTAAACTATTCAGCAATTATAGAATACCTTGTGCAACTACTGTTGTGCAATCTTTTTATCATGAAAATGTAACTTACAAATGTAGAACTTTTTTACACAACTGCATTAAAAAATAAAACCATAAAACTTTAGAGCGTACAAGTCCAAACAGACCTACTACTTCTTAAGCCAATCACTAAGAGAAATATATTTGTTTACATTCACAGGAGATAACACGGCTCACTTCTTATTTATGTCACCTGAAAGTGAGAACAAGTGTAGCCTGTAGCTGGCATTGGAAGGTTTTGTAAACTTTGTATCCTCCTTCATGCTTCAAACAACATTCTAAAGAACATGCTTCCAGGGTGATGATAGGTTCTGCTGGATGTCAATCCAAAGCAGAACTGACACATGCATGTTCATTTTCATCATCTGAGTTGGATGCCACCAACAGAAAGTTGATTTTCTTTTTTGGTGATTTGGGCACCACACTTTTCATATAGGATCGTTGTTTTTTTGTTTTTTGTTTTTGTTTTTTTTTTAAGAATTCTGATAGCATGTCCCACATCTAGTGCCTCTCAGACTTTGACAGGCACTTCAGATTCTTATACCTGAGGTCAATTGCTGTATCTGTCTTTAGAAATCACATATTGGTGCCTTCTTTATGTTTTTGAAATCTGCAGTGAGTCTCACAGACATATGCAGGATTATCATCTGAGACTGCCATAACACAAAATATATGAAACCATGAAGCAGGAGATATAGATACCTCTTTCATTGAGTTCAGTCATAAATTTAATTAAATGCATTTTTAAAACACATAAATCATCAGCATGGAAGCATGTCCTCTAGATGGTCGTCAAAGGATGAAGGGGCATATGACTATTTAGCATCTAAATATTTTGCAACACTACCTACAACAGTCCATGCGGATGCCTATTCTCATTTTCAGGTGACATTGTAAATGGCAGCATTATCACCCATAGATATAAACAAACTTGTTTCTCTTAGCATTTAGGTGAACAAGAAGTAGGACTGAGTGAACTTGTAGGCTGTAAAGTTTCACATCTTTTTGTTTGAGTGAATTTATGTAAAAAGAGTAAGTTGCTCTTTCACAGTAAGGAGACTATAGTATTGTACTAGGGATGTGAATGATTAACCGGTAAATATCACCCTTGGGAGCAGCCCCTGCCTGAGGTGGGTCCAGCCTGGCCAGAGCAACACACTATGGAGGTGGTGCTTTAGCCTGGCAGGAGCAGCCTCCACCCACGACAGAAGCTGGAACGCCCCCATCCCCACCTGCCCCACCGTTTAAGCAGTTAACCAATTAAACATAACACTTACCAGGTTAACTAATTAAATGGGATTTTACATCCCTATACTGTACCTGTATGAAGTGAATTGAAAAATATTCCTTTTGTTTCTTTTATGCTGTTAAAATATTTTTAATAAAAAATAACAAGCTGACACTGCATACTCTAGCCTATGTTGTAACTGAGCTCAATATACTTGAAAAAGCAGAAAAACATCCAAAATATGAATAATAAATTTAAACTGG
Organism: Pelodiscus sinensis; assembly: GCF_052426305.1. Classification (NCBI taxonomy): domain Eukaryota; kingdom Metazoa; phylum Chordata; order Testudines; family Trionychidae; genus Pelodiscus; species Pelodiscus sinensis. The sequence goes on along the minus strand of NC_143052.1, from coordinate 54,045,178 downwards.
TATTCTATTTTTATTTAAAACTGTAAATAATTATGACAATTTTTTAATCTGGTTAATCTGTTTTGCATTAATCACATGTGTTAACTGGAATTAATTGACAGCCCTAGTACAAGCCAATTATGGTTTAAACAGTGTGAACATATGACTAAGTTTCCCAGAATACCACACGATAAATGCAACTTTAACAACTGACGGCAGGCTCAATGCTCCCAAAGCAGGAACAGCTCATGAGCATGAATTATTCATCTGTTTTTTCCAGTTAATACACCAGGCAGCATACTTTATCATTGTAGTTTGAGAGAGAGAGAGAGAGAGAGAGAGAGAATGCTAATACATGTGTTACTAATATGTAGATATATAAATCTCCAACTATTAATTTGAATTCTTTTAGCAAAGATTGTATTCTGTTAGTTATAAATTAAAGTAATGGAGATTGCCTATCTCCTAGAACTGGAAGGGACCTTGAAAGGTCATTGAGTCCAGTCCCCTGCCTTTACAGCAGGACCAAGTACCGTCCCTGACAAATTTTTGTCCCAAATCCCTACATGACTTCCTCAAGGATTGAATTCACAATCCTGGGTTTAGCAGGCTACTGCTCAAACCACTGAGTTATCCCTCCTGCTTGAAGTATGGTTTTAATTGCATTACCCAAAAGTACAGATGATTCAATAATGGCAATAAAGTTGATGACTTGATGTCTACTGAAGACTGTGACTTAGATGAGAGCTTGCCCACTATAGCTCAGTATGGATAAGATACAGTCAAATGGCTACAAATTGCTCAAACCAACCATCAAAACTTACGGGAACAGTCCCTGCATTATGACCGAGCCATACGTGACCATGACATGAAACAATCTGTAGTTAAGGTCTCTTGACATACCCTACGCTGTTATTGTTGTCTTAGATCGTAACTGTAGCAAAAAAAATTTAAAAAAATCACCCAGATCCATTCACATCTGGAACCAAAACGAGCTTTCACTTAGCAAATCAAGAGCATATTAGATCTACACTATGGCAGAAACACATTAAGTACGTTGTCATTTTTTGCATCAGTACAGTAAAGTTCAGTAGCCCAAGCATCATCATTGGCAAATGAGATCCTCAGCCTGATGTGCTGGTTTTGCAGCTGCTTTGTGCACGATAACAATGCAAAGAAGCATAGAAGAGCCAATAATTTGCCCTGGATAACCTATTTGTTGTAAGAATTGTCCCTAACACAAGTCTATCATGTCACTAGAGTAGCAAACCATAATTGCATCTTTAGATAGAATGCATAATGCATACTTTACCACTTATGATTAAAAGTAACAGCCCCCTTCATAAGTCATTGAATGATTACAAAACCATATGAACAATCAGTGAGGATCAATTTCTGTACAATCTGAACATGAACATTTGTAGTCTGTGGTACTTATGCAGTAATGAAATTCACTTTCAACTAACTGACCATTTCAGGAGTAACAAATTGAGTTTAGTTAGGTAAATTACAAAGCTCTTACCAGCACTTTGGACATAAGCTGCAGATGAATGATTCTTCTAGTCTAGTGTACATGATACACTAGTGCAGGGGTGTCCAAACTTTTTTCAAAGAGGGCCAGATTTGATGAAGTGAACATGCGTGAGGGCCGACCATTTTGCCTGACATTCTTTGAACCATTAAAATTAAATGCAAATTAACTATTTTATGCAAAGTTTATTGCAAACGGCAAACGACATAACACCAACTATACATGTTGTGTCCAAATATATTTATAACTGATTTAGACCAACTGACATTAACTGAGATTTTACAATGTATTCATCTCAATTGAAAAAAAAACTTGCCTACACTAATGTGAAGGGTGAAACTGAGATCTGGACTGCAGTACATAGGCTAGGTCTGGTTCAAAGGCAGTCCCTGATCTCAGCATCTGCGGAGTCCGTCCCTGCACTCTCAGCCCCAAGGTAGAGGGCTTGCAGGGTCAGAGGCGGGCGGAGAGCGCAGGGCACGCTGGCCTCACGGCAGCCCGGGGGCAGGGCGAACCCGTAGCCAAGCGGGGGAGCGGGGCTGCGGACGTGCCCTACACGGAGGACTTTAGGACCGCAGCGGCCGTCATGGACGGCGGCGGCGCGGCCGGAAGCGGCGCCAGTCAGAGGAGTGCCGGGGAGCCAGGAGAGGGGGAGGAAGCGGGGGCTGTCCCTGCACTCTCAGCCCCAAAGCGGAGTGCAGGGGCAGGGTTTGGGACCGCCGCGGCGGCGGCGGCCCGAAGCGGCGCGCTGAGCGCGCCAGTTAAAAAAAGCACCGGGGAGCCGGGAGAAGTGGGGGGCCGTATTAAATCCGACCGCGGGCCGCATTTGGCCCGCGGGCCGGACTTTGGACATGCCTGCACTAGTGAATAGTGAATAAAATTCTGGAGAAAGTGGCACCAGTCTCATATCATGGTAAATATCTTTGTGAGTATTAAACAAACATTTGAAAATGAGGAAAGCTAAGAAAGAAATTTAATTTTTAAAAAACAAATGCATTTCAAATGAATGACCTCAACTTTGTCAACCGCTTATATAAAAAAAAGACTGGTAACTTTCACTATAATATTTTTTCTTTATTAAAATATCCTATCGCTGTTGAAAATATAGAAATATCTGAAGAGATTCATACAACCATTTTTTGGAGGCTATGAAGGGCGAAGAATTTTATTCTACCAACTTTGTTGTAAAAATTGAGATTAGCAGCTATAACTAAAATATAATTTCTTGATGCATCTAGAGTGCTACAATGCAAGTGATTCTAAAGATTTCCAACATGAAAAATAAAATAAAATAAAAATCTGATAGACTGATAGACTTCTGATTTAGACCAATTTATTAGATTCAGGCCTAAACTTCTTGCAAAACCTCAGTAAAACTTAATAATTCCCAACAATAAAATGATGGGCATGCATTTGTTAATCCAATGTAAATAAATAGTTTTGAATAATATTGCCTTTTACTATTTTAGACCAAGATAGTTAAGAACAAAGCATATTGTGAAGAGCTTCAAAAGGATCTCACAAAACTAGGTGGTTGGGTAATAAAACAGAAAATGAATTTTAATGTTGATAAATGCAAAATAATACATATTGAAAAAAATAATCCCAACTATACATACAAAATGATGGGACTAATTTAGTTATAACCACTCAAGAGTGAGATATCATGGAGTCATTATGGATAGTTCTATGAAAACATCAACTCAATGTGCAGCTGTAGTCAAAAAAGCAAACAATGTTAGGAATCATTAAAGGAATAGAGACTAAGACAGACAATATCTTATTGCTTCTCTATAAATCCATTGTACACTCACATCTTAAATACTGCATACAGATGTGGTTGCCTCATCTCAAAAAAGATATATTGGCATTGGAAAAGGCTCAGAAAGGGGCAAAAAAATTATTAGGGGTTTGAAATGGGTCCCATAAGAAGAGAAATTAAAAAGACTTGGACTTTTCATCTTAGAGGAGAGGAGACTAAGGGGAGGGGATATAATACAGGTCTATAGAATCATGATTGGTTTGTAAAAAAGTAAATAAGGAAAAGTTTTTTACTTGTTTCCATAATATAAGAACTAGAGGGTCACCAAATGAAATAAATAGGTAGCCATTTTAAAACAAACAAAGGAAGTTTTTCTTTACGCGGCATACAGTCAACCTGTGGAACTCCTTGCCAGAGGACTCTAACAGGAATTGAAAAAGAACTAGATAAATTCACGGAAGTTAGGCCCATCAATAGCTATTAGCCAGGATGAGTCAGGGTGGTGTCCCTGGCCTCTGTTTGTCAGAGGCTAGAAATGGATGACAAGAGAGGGATCACTTGATGATTACCTGTTCAGTACACAATCACAGAACCAGAAGGGACCTCATTGAGTCTAGTCCCCTGCCCTCACAGCAGGACCAAGCACTGTCTAGATCAGTGTTTCTGAAAGTGTTCAGCACAATCACTTTGAGAAGCACATTAACTGGCCACCCCGGTTTATTTACTGACACCATAGCCACAGACCCTCGCAGCTCCCATTGGCTCTATTTCGTCCTCCTTGAGTATTCTAGGATGCATTTCATCAGGTCCTGGTGACTTGCAGATATTGAAGTTCTCTAAGTAATTTTTAACTTGTTCTAAACCTATCCCATTTCCACTAGCTTTCATCTCCATCCATTTTCTTGACAAAAACCAAAACAAAGAAGTCGTTAAGCACCTCTGCTGTTTCCAGGTTTCCTATTATTGTTTCTCCCTCTTCACTGAACAATGGGCCTACCCTGTCTCTTGTCTTCCTCTTGCTCCTAATATACTTGTAGAACATCTTCTTGTTACCCTTTATGACTCTAGCTAGATTTAGCTCATTTTGTGCCAATGCCTTTCTAATCTTGCCCCTGCACACCTATGTTGTCTGCTTATATTCAATCTTTGTAATTTGACCTAGTTTCCACTTTTTATACAACTTCTTTTTGATAGTTAGATCAAATATATTCATTGATCCAGGATGGTCTCCTGCCATACTTTCTATCTTTCCTGTGTAGTGAAATAATTTGGTTTTGGGCCCTTAACACTGACTCTTTAAAAAACTGCCAACTCTTTTCAGTTGTTTTTTCTTCTTAGGGTGCGTCTAGACTACAGGGTTTTGTCAACAAAAGTGGGCTTTTGTTGACAAAACTATAGCTGTGTCTATACTGCTGCTGAGTTCTGTCGACATAATGTTGACAGAACTCAGCAGTTTTGTTGACGGCGGTTATCCTCATTCTACAAGGAATAACACCTTTGTCGACAGAGTTCTGTCGACAGAAGGCGTTATTGCATCTACACTGTCCTTTGCGTTTACACTCTCATGTCGACAAAGTGGCTTGCTTTGTCGACGGAACTGGATGTAGTCTAGACGCTCTTTGTCGACAGAAGCTTTGTTGACAATATCTGTCGACAAAACTTCTGTCAACAAAAGCCTGTAGTCTAAACGTACCCTTATTCTTACTTCCCCATGGGATCTTACCTACAACCTCTCTGAGTCTACTAAAATCTGCCTTCTTGGAATATATTGTCTCCATTGTGCTATTCTCCCTTCTACGATTCCTTTGAATCATGAATTCTATGATTTCATGGTCACTTTCACCAAGCTGCCTTCCATTTTCAACCAGTTCCTCCCTATTCAGTTTACTCCCTCTGAGGCATCTGGCATTGGCCACTGTTCAAAGACAGGATACTAGGCTAGATGGACCTTTGGTTTTACGCAGTTTGGCTGTTCTTATGTTCAATTTCTTTTTTAAATCAATAGACACTATCTGCTATACTGCAAGATGGACTAGTTCATGAAAACATTCTGATTTTTAATTCTATAGTCACAATCAATCTAATTCAATTTATGCTTTTAATGTGAAATTTCTACAAAACCAAACAAACAAACCAAACAATTGAGGTGAACACCAGACTCAGGACACTCCTGCACACTAATCAAGATGACTGCTGAAAACATCTAAGACTGAAGAGGGGAAGGATCTAGTCCAAGCTGTGTGGCTTTCCAGCCCATGACAAAAGATTATTAGAACTATTGTTAGGATAAGATATAACATGTAACAAGTTTCTTACGCTTAACTGGAATATTTTGTTTTATTTTGCTTAGTAAATTACTTTGATCGGTGTATTATTATTTGCAACCACTTTAATCTTACTTTTTATTAATATCCCCAGAGTAAATAATTATTACCTGGGAAGAGGGAAGCAGCAATGCATCTCTCTCTTTTCATAAGAAAGAAGTAGGATAACATGAGCTTGCTCTGCATAAAACTTTATGAAAAGTAAGACAAATTTATCTGTGATTCTGGTCCCACTGGGGCTGTGTACCTCACCTTTGATTAAGGTTTCCCAGAACTAAGCTGACCTCAGTGTCTGTATTACTCTGCTGTGGTCTGTGACCCCATCTCTGTGCCAGTGCTGGAGATGGGGCCTGGCTCACAAGGATGGGGGGGGGGGAAGTGCCCCAAAGGCCTGGTGGGCAGGATTAGTAATATTTCAGCATATCAAGTGACAGTCTCAAGGGGATCTCTGTGACCAAACCTGTCACAACTTGTCCCAATGCTTAACTATTGTTATATCTTAGAATGTTTTTCCTAATATCTAACATAAATGTTCCTGTCTGAAATTTAAGCAGATTACTTCTTGTCCTACATCTTCAGTGGGCATAGAGAATAAATGATCATTGCCCACTTAGGCTGTGTCCAGACTCCATGCCTCCGTCGACGGAGGCATGTAGATTAGCCAGATCGGAAGAGGGAAATGAAGCCGCGATTAAAATAATCGCGGCTTCATTTAAATTTAAATGGCTGCCCCGATCTGCCGATCAGCTGTTTGTCGGCAGATCGGGAGAGTCTGGACGCGATGCCCCGACAAAGAAGCCTTTCTTCATCGACACAGGTAAACCTGGTTTCACGAGGCTTACCTGTGTCGATGAAGAAAGGCTTCTTTGTCGGGGCATCGCGTCCAGACTCTCCCGATCTGCCGACAAACAGCTGATCGGCAGATCGGGGCAGCCATTTAAATTTAAATGAAGCCGCGATTATTTTAATCGCGGCTTCATTTCCCTCTTCCGATCTGGCTAATCTACATGCCTCCGTCGACGGAGGCATGGAGTCTGGACACAGCCTTAGTAACAATCTTTTTATATTTGAAGACTTATGCCCCAATTCTTTCTCTGGCATTAACATGTTCAATTCTTTCAACCTTTCCACATAGGCTATGTTTTTTTAAATTTTTTAATCATTTTTGTTATTTTCTGGACTGTCTCTAAATTTGCAAAAATCTTTTTTTAAGTGTGATGCTCAGAAAAGAACATATTATTGCAGCTGGGGTCTCACCACAATTACTTCCTGTGACATACATATGACACTCTTTCAGTACAGAATAAGATTGCAAAATATTCCTACACAAAACTACATTATTTGCAAATACAAAAATTTAATCTTACCACTTTTCAGTAGGGAAACTATATTTTACATAAAATAAAATGTCAGAAAACTTACTGGAAAAAGTTACCTTACAACACACCAGTTAAATAGTTAACAAAAACTGAATTGTCTGAACCTTTGGCTCACCAATGCTTTAAGATGTAAAAGCGACCAGGATTAATAATAAATAAAATCACATAACCAGAACAGATGAATAACAGATTAAAAACAGAGCATTAAAAATTAGGCTTGTCTAAAAAAATCTGAATTAAGTGAAGATGTGAATTTGAAGTAAATTAGTTAAACTATATTAAATCAAATGTCAGCATAAATATAATGTAAAGAGCTATTAAACAACTAAATTTTCTCATAGGAAAACAACTTCTAATTCTATACATAAAAAAGCAGTCTAATGTTTAAGAAGAGTTAAATTCTACTCAATATCTGTAGTTTTTGCTTTAAATTAAAGAATAATATAAATATCCACAAGATACGAAATGATAGCATTTCACAGACCAAGATTTTAATTCTTGACTTGCATGCAAGGGAATATCAGTCATGTATAAAAAATGTAAAGTTTAACAAGCCTCACAAATTTGACCGATTTTACGTCAAAAGCACATTTTAGAATTCCAACAAATATGAATAAGCCAAAAATACTGAAATAATGAAGAAAACTAAAAAAAGGGGGGGGGGATGACGTGAACATTTTTTGTGACTAACACCACTAGTTGGGTCTCATTTTGAATTAAGTGAAATCTTTTCATGGAGAGTAAAGCAAATGAAAAGAAAAGTGCAGTAGTCCAGCTTCAGGTCATGGTGAAAGCATATGCAAATGATATGATATGAGTATCCTAGATGCAGGCTACAAATATTCCCAACACACCAAAAGGAAAAATCAAACACTTTAGCAAGATTGTATATAAAATTAAAAAGTTACATTTTCTTGTTGACCTCTCCCCAAGGTGAACTGGAAGCAAGCCTCATTAATGAATCATGGCATTCAGGCAGGAAGAATATACTGTACACTACATAGCTCTGAATCAGTAGAGTAAATTCAGGCCAACTAAAACTGTACTAGAGCATGGACTAATAAACATAAAAACAAAGCCATCATTGGCACCAGAAGATCATAGTTTACAAACACGTGACTAAACTGGATATAGTAACATCTTTGTTCTCACTTGAAAGCAGAGCTATCAAAAGAAGTTCAACAGAGAAAATTCACTCTAAAAGCACGTGTATGTAAAAATTCTATTTTAAGGTTTAGCTGTACAAGAGGCTTCAAAGATGTGAGTTCCTTAATCAGAGATTTTATATCAATTAAAAAAAACGAAGTCAAATAGCCTTACGGCTCAAACTGAAAAACAGAAATAGTACAAACTCTTCTGTGAAAGTGATGGAAGTGTGCATGAAATATACTAAAATTTAACCTTTTCTTGGTTATTTTTAATGATGTTAATCAACTATATATTTGAGAAAGTTTGTCTATGAACAAATGAGTCTGTCTATCCATCTCTTTGTTCAACAACTCCTCCTAAACGGTAAGAGCTAGTATCACCAAATCTGGTATGCAGCTTCCTCTTATAACAAAGCAACGTAAAGGTTTGATTGTGCCAAAACAATGGGATGTTCCCGAAATGGGATTGTCTTTTAGAACATGAAAACAGGGGGTGCTGCTAGCAGGGACAGTTATACTGTGTAATGATCAAGGGGCCAGAGATGGAGGGTGGGACAGCTATAACCCCATTAGGGCAGGGAGAAGGGAAGGAGGTAAGCTTCCTGCCCAGTACCCGAGCAACACAGTCTCTGCTGTGGCCAGCTCCGGGGAGCCGCCACCCAGGCACCATGGCCTCCACCAGCTCCTGCACCCTTAACACCCACAGCCCCATAGCCTGTCCTCACCCCCCTACCCTGACCACTGCATTCCCCACATCCCTGCCCTACGCCCCTTCTTATCCTCAAACTCTGACTCCAGCACTCCCGCCTACCTAGTCCCTGCCCTGAGCCCCTCCTATCCCTGAGCCCTGATACTTGTACCTCCATGCCACTTCATGGCTCCTACTGGCTCTGTTTTGCCATTTGCAGCCAAGGGGAACTGTGGGAAGTGGTGCTCCGGCCCACACTGCTTCCTGCAGCTCTTGTTTGGCTGCAAACAGGGAAACAGAGCCAATAGGAGCTGCAATGCTCCATGGCTGTGGCACCGCAGAGTAAACACACCAGAGCAGCCAGTTAACTGTTTTCTCAAACTGATTTGTGAAACCACTTTGAGAAACACTGTTATAGCCAGTGGTTCAAGTAAAATCCATTTCTTATCCGTATGGGTGGGACACCATTTATGGAGGGATGACTCTTCATGTGACTCCTCCCCACCAGCCACCAACCCGGAGGCTCCAAGCTCTTCCCATCTCCTCATAATGAGGTTCCAAGCTCTTCCCATCTCCTCACGATGATCCATCTCACTTTACCATCCCATGGAGCTACGTCTCCGTGTACAGCAGGGCAAGGCTGCCAGATGGGGCTGGAGGTTCTGCTCTTTTTCCCACTGGGACCCCCAGCCTTCCCAGCTCTGTCTTGCTACATACAGACAGAGACACAGCTCTTGTGGAAGGGCAGAGCATCCTGCTACTTTTCTCACTGTGGTTCCCAGGAATACCCTGAACCACAGGTTTCCTAGGAACTACAGGGGGGAAAGGAGCAGAATGCCAATAGCGCCAAATTTTGAAATAACCCGCTATTCCAAAACATTCCTTAATCCTCATGGAATGAAGTTTACAGAGACGTCGGAATAGTGAGACCATTATTTCAAAAACTATTTCAAAATAATGGGCATGCTGTCAAGACGCAGAAAATGCTATTTCAGGATATCGGAAGTATCCTGAAATAGGGCTGCAATGTAGACGTACCCTAAATGTGCTTGACCTGACAGATTAAGAATTAACTTCTCAATCCTGGATAGCTCTTGTGATTTCCATTTTCTTATTAACCCTCTATACAACCATAACTACTCTGAGAAAAAAGGCCCTTTCTTTACAATGCAGACACAAATGTATAAATGGATTCATTGATGAAAAATAAATGTACATTCTGTTACAAAAATATGTTGAGTGCAAAACTGATTTTGTCTAACTGTTCCTAGGAAACAGGCTGAAGGACATATGCGAAGGACAACTTAGATTTCTCGAGTCACTTAATTTCATAGCATGCACGTGTTCATATCTACTGTATTCTATGCTATGCTTTAAATTGCATGACTACTGCTCTCAAGAGCACATAGGCTTTTCTGAATACTTTTATACTTAAGAGAGTCTGTAGGCATAGTTGAGCTCTCCAAAACTTATAAAACCACTTTGTGAACACTCAGTTCAATCCTGCTAAGTTTGAAAGATTTCATGGCATCACAGCAAAGGTTAAGAAGACAACAGATTTTAAGAGAGCATTGTAATATATCTTGTAGCGTATTTGGGAGTGTTCATTCTGAAACTAGAACCCCTAACTATTTGTGCCTGTAGAACCACTTTTACAGTTTACAAACATCAAGAGCAGAATGAGACTGAAGCAGGCTATAATAAACAATGAAAACTTAGTTGTAATACTTTTTGATGGGGCACACAACAAAGGGAAGAGGATGAGTAATTACTGGAAAAGAAGTGAGAAATCTTGATGCATGATATTAGTGAAATGTATAGATATAGATATAGATATAGATATAGATATAGATATAGATATAGATATAGATATAGATATAGATATAGATATAGATAGTCTCATCAATAATGCCATGCAATTATAATATGAAGTTTAAGCAACTTGTTTGTAATTAGTTTACTTATTCAGGATTCATATTTCACTAATGTTTAAACTAAAAAATGTCTGAACAGGACCACAGCCTGAGGATGCATTAACATGTTTTCATACTTGGTTTCAACTGAGACCAATCAAAATCTTCCACAGAACATTAATCTCAGAGGACTATATTTAAGTAACAAGGATAAGAGAAAAATGCTCATATATAAGTTCTGAAGCTATTTAATACTATATAATTCTCTAGCAATCAAGCACCTGAAAGAATTGAGTAGTCATGGAAAAATGGATTTTAAATCAATACCAGCTAAGTCATTTATTTTTTAGTCAAGTGATATCATAGCAATGCAATAAAGGAAGCCTATTTTGATTGGAGTCAGGGGGTTAGCTGTGTTAGTCTGAATCTGGACGTCTAGTTGTTTATTTTGATTGGGACTCATGTAGCACACTTAGTAACTGTTGAAGTATAGAATAATACTTCACTGATTTACCTCCCACATTAAATTATGGAATTAACTGCTTCAACTTTATTAGAGAAAGTTTTATCCAAGGATTGAACTGAAATTTCTAAAGAACTGTTCAGACAGCCTTTCTGAAGCTTTGTATAAACTGTAAACCCTGTCAACTGTAAACAGCTCACAAAATAAAAATGTTTTCAAAAGCATTGTGTTAAAGACTTTGTCCAGCTATGTGAGATGACTGACTTTTTATTCAGAAGTTTACTACGTCATATACTTGTGCTATGCTGAGAACGTTGTATGCTGTCACTGGTATTATTCCCCAATGCTGGACTACAGCCAATCAAAGAAAAATGATCAATTGTTTCAATAAAGTAGTTTTCTGAATATTTTTATAAGGAAAGTCTGTTTTCATATGATACTGAAACAAAAGAACATTGGTATACTTGACTAGTAAAACTTCAGCATCATCTTCCACTTGAGGCTCTACAAGGCCTCTACCAAAATTTATTGAGCCTCAACAACTTTCTGAGGTATGAAAGTGTGGCATGTGTGCATCTCCATTCATTTTATCACAAATATTAACAATAGAAATCTTGTAATCTAAGGTGTTGTTTTAAACCTAGTGTTATGACAAGTATTTCCAACTAAGAGAGAAAGGGTGGAAAGGACCAATGTCACTTTAGAACTTCATCTCATTCTTTTTGACATATACAAACCAATTTCAGAATGTCCCACTTATCTATTGCATGATTCAGAATTGTCATTATACACTTGGCACAGTGTTCTTCATTAGTATTAAAGGTGATGCTGTGTTTCAGCTTCTAAGAACCACTGAAAAGGTTACATATTTTTAAACGTGGACACTCACGGCAGACATCAGAAAGTTATATTCTTATTAAATAACTACATGTCTGTAAGTTTGGAATACTGACAATTTATGCAAAATCAAATCTAAAACAACAAACTCTGGTAAAATGTATAAATAATTCTAATTTTTTTCCCCCAATTTTCATCTTAAATATTACTACTACTACTAGGGTCTACTCCTCCTCTCAGCTGCTGGCCCATATGCTGTTTTCAGATACTCTATCTCAGGGGTGGGGAACCTTTTTTGAGTCAGAGTCCGTTAACACATGAAAAAAATCAGCCAGGGCCTGCACACAACTGAGAACTACAAAAAAAAAAAAAAAAAATCCCTCACTGACATGGCTCCTAACTGAGGCTGTGTCTAGACTACACCTCTCTGTTGACAGAGAGATGTAGATCAGGCACATTGAAATTGCTAATGAAGCAGGGATTTAAATATCCTGCACTTCATTAGCATAAAAAGCGAAATTGAGCTTTTTCGAAAAAATGGCAGTCTAGACGTGGATCTCTCGAAAATAAACCCTTTTTTGACAGATCCTGTAAACCTCATTTTTTGAGGAATACAGGATCTGTCGAAAAAGGGTTTATTTTCAACAGATCCGCGTCTAGACTGCCGGGGGTGGTTTAAATTTTTTCAAAAAAGCTCCGTTTCAAAAAAAAAAAAAAAAAGTGGTGGCCATGTTTATGCTAATGAAGCACGGGATATTTAAATCCCTGCTTCATTAGCAATTTCGACATACTTGATTTGCATCCCTCTGTCGACAGAGGGATGCAGTCTAGATGTAGCCTGAGAAGAAGAAAGACACTCCCCACATTCCCTTCACACACCAGAACCTAGGTAAACCCAGCTTAGTAGATTCTGGGTACTCCAGCCCTGCCATGGGGCAGTGATGGGTCTGGAGTGCCAGCATGGGCTCTCCAATGATGGGGAGGGGCCCTGAGCCTCAGGGGCAGGAGCTGGATCCAGACAAGCTGGAGGGCCACATCTGGCTCCCGGGCCGGAGGTTCCCCACCCCTGCTCTATTGTAACCAGGAAAATCAATTTCCTGCTGTAACTACTGTGAGTAACTGCAAGTGGCAGCAGCCAGAAAACTGTACCCTCACCTTCATGCAGTAGCAAAACTGAATAGTACCAGTAATGGAAAGACATGCTTGTAAAACAGATTCATAGACTGTGAGACCAAAGGAACCATAATAATCACCTAGCCTGATTTCCTGTGTAACATAGCACAGCTCATTAAAACTCACACAGTGATTGCTGCATCAAGCCCAATAATTTCAGATGCAGCTAAAGCATATTCGCCATATCTTTTAGAAGGCATCCATTGCTATTATAAAGATTCCAAGTGATGGAGAACTGACCACATGCCTTTGGAAGCTGTTCCAATTTAAATACCTTAACTATAAAATCTACATTTATTTCCAGTGTGAATTTTTCTGACTTAAACTTCCAACTTCTGAATACTGTTATGGCTTTGGCTGCTAAATTTAAAAGGTCTCTAGTATCACTTATCTCATCCTCATGTAGCTACTTACAGTCCATGATCAAGCCACCTCTTAACCTTCTCTTTTGTAAGGTAAATAGATTGAACTCCTTAAGTCTGTCACTGCAAAGCAGATTTTCCAGATCATCCATTATTGTTGTAGTGATTTAAGTAGCTTCATTCTCTGTGCTACAATAAAAAACACCATGAAGGAACTAGACTTATCCAGCATTGCTTGGGCCCTTCAGGGCTGAGGCTGGCACTGTGGGAAGTGCAGGAGCCAGGACGAGGGTTTGAGAATGTGCAGAACTCAGGGCAGGAGGCTGGGAGTCAAAGATGAGGGTTGAGGATGGAGTCAGAGCAAGGGGAGGGAGTATAGGGTTGGTGGTGCAAATGCAAGCGGCAGGGCAGAGGGATCAGGATGAGGAAGGTTCGGAGGGGGTGGCCACTGGCTTTTCCCCAAGGCAGCAGGGGAAGGCAGGATGTCAGGGACTGTGTGGCGTGCTGCTCCCATGGTCATTCATGAGTATAACTGTCCCCCATGCTTGCTTCTCCTCTGGGGTCACCAGGGAATGTAACTTTTCCTGCTATCACATACCTCCCTTTCACACACACATATGATACGAAACAATCACATTCAATGCGCATCCCATTATCCTGGCACAACTAAACCCTGACCTTGTTTTAAATTATGATAAGAGGAAGCTGCACACTAAATTTGGTGGTCCTAGCTCTTACGGTTCAGGAGAAGTTCTTAAACAAATGGACTCACAGACAGACGGACAGATACACATGTCTAAAACATATAATTAGGTTACAGAGAAAAAGCTGAGCTACTCCCAAAGACTGGTTAAAAATTATACTTACCCTAGACATTTCTGAAGGGAATTAAATCAACACATTCACACAACTTAAATCATCTAGTTGACAAGACGCAACTCAGATACTAGAAAATTAATAATTTTCCCATACCACAGAATCTATTCAAAAAGAAAAAAAGATCAAGTCTACTATTAGAGCTTTGTCAAACAAGTTAGTCCAATACAAACTTACACAGAACTTTGATCATTTTTAATGACTTGGGAAACCTAATTGGGATTGAAATTATTTTCTTCCAACAGAAGTGAGAACCTTTAACTCATGAATTAATTTCCTCTCTCACAATTTATATATTACTCCTACAAATGTCCTAAAGGGAGACCTAGAGATTTGAAATGTCATACATTTCAAGATACTATATTGGAAAAATGTTTGTGTCTTAAAATAAGAGGCATTAAGCTATGAACACCACTCCAGAAATTTTACAGAGTGAAGTTAAAACTTCCATAGCACTGCTGAGTAATAAAGCTAAAAATCTCTCAGGTTGAAGATAGAGATGAACTTGGTCTCCTGAGGTGTTTGGAACCAGATGTAACTTTACATAATACTTTGAACACCAAAATCATATGGACAAGATTAATCATTCAATTAACCCTCAAATAATAGCACAAGATACTATTTATGGGTGCTGTTTCCTCCTGAAATGAAAATTTCAAAAGGCTTGTATTTGCTCGGGGGTGAGGGGGGGGACATTCTTAACACCTGTATGATAAACAGATAATTAATATAAGCACTGTGAAAAGTGTACAATTTGCAGTAAAACATAGCTTTAAGTATATAAAAAGGAAACGTTATGCAGAAGCAAATGCATCTAGTCTTCATTTTCCGGGACTCAGTCATCAACCCCCAAATTTTTCAAGATATTTTGAAATATCAGTCCTTTTTGCTTAGAAAACTAATAATGAAATGAAAAAGGCATCCCTGCTTTAAATGACTGAAAGTGGAATATCTCATTACTATGAGCACAAATAGTCACAGAAACAAGTGGAAGCAGTTGAAGACAGACATGCCAAAATTGGTGGAAAATGATAATCAGTTACCACTCCACCTACTCTTATCATTCAAACGGAAAGAACCTGTTTAATCCTACATAGCAAAAATCTGAGTTAGTCACTAAAACCAATTGAGGCTGCAATGTTGTGCCACAATACTTTATTTAAATATATTTTGAATATGAATATTCATAACTTGAATACACTTTATGCAAAATGTGGCATGTAACCAGTCATTGAAAAGCTTGCAATATGCTGAATGTGTATATTCTATTTGTGTCCATATATCATTCTTGTATGTAAAGTTTGAAATATGAAGTATAAACCCATTTATATATCTAGATGTGCTAGTGAAGGCCATTAGCAGTACTCAAGGAACTTAATGGCCTAGCACTCAAGACAATGATCTGTGAATAGTCTTTTTCCTGTAAACCTGGACTATGTGACTACATAGACATGTGACTTTTTATATGACTCCTTTTTTATTCTGAGATCATGCAAGATCTCCTGGGTAAGCCAAGATGTTTTTTTGCCATACTTTTGTTGACAGTAACTTAGTATATTAAGATCAAGGACATTTATAATAATAAGGACTCTGAAATCATAATGGTGTCTTGGATTCCACTCAGAAATCAAAATGGAACCCAAAGGGCTGAGAGACCTTTTTGCTGCCAAAACCATCGTCTGCACACAGCACTATTGCTCTGCACACGGCACTAAAGTCTGCACCAGGAACGCTAGTTTGCACTCAACACCATATCTTGTGCACTAGAGATGTTCCTGCTGTTTTCCCACCTTGGGATCTTTATAAGCTCAGACCCCTGAAGAGATCAGGTTCCTTCGTTCCTTTGTTGGTTCCTGTTCCTTGGCAGCCTGCTGTTCCCAAGGACCATGGTGAAGGCTGGGACCTACTCTGGGACAGACCACCATCACAGCTGCTAGCAGGGTGCTTCAGTTCATTACTGTGGCAATAGCCCAGTGTTGTGGGCTCCAGCTACCTGCACCACCGAACCAAGCATACCACCTAGTTCCACTACGATTACTGTGGTGAGAGCCCTTAACCCCAGAGCCAAACACTAAACATTTCCATTGGGTGTGTGTGCTACTCGCATGCTGTCACACCATCGACAGAGAAACACCTTTGGACTCCTCGGTGTTCCTCCCTTGAGGCTGTCAAGCAGCCAACAGGTAGCAGGACCTGAGCCTCCATCCTAGACAGACTGAGTATAGTTTATGTCCTCTTGTTAACTGTGCTATCCCCTATTATTTCAGAGGGTGAGGGGTTGGTTTTCTTGTACAGTGTTGTGTTCTGGGTTTATACTGTCATCTGTTGTATTCAATATATCTTTTAAATTTGACATTTGTGTCTGTGTTTATTTCGGACTGGAGAAATCTGCTGGTGATAGATATGGTGATTTCCAGGTCGGACCACCTTCTGAGACAAAGGCATTTACCATCTAGTTGACCCACACCAAATTTAGTTTACAAGTGCACCTTTGCTAGTAACACTTTCTATCTTTCCTACACTGTGAAATAGCTTGCTTTTGGGCCCTTAATAAGAAAAACTGACAACTCCCTTCAGTTGTTTTTCCCCTTAGTCTTGCTTCCCATGGAACCTTACCTACCAGCAATTCTCTGAGTTTACCAAAATCAAACTTCCTGAAATCCATTGTCTCTATTGTGATGTTCTTCCTTTTACCATTCCTTAGAACCATGAATTCTATTATTTCATTATCACTTTCACCCAAGCTGCCTTTCACTTTCAAATTTTCAACCAGTTTCTCCCTATTTGTTAAAATCAAATCAAATCAAATCTAGTAGATTTTTCAACCTTCTGAAATAAAAAAATTGTCTTCAATGCAGTCCAAGAATGCATTGGATAATCCATGCCCCACTGTGTTAGTTTCCCAATATATGTCTGGATAGTTGAAGTCCCCCATCACCACCAATTCATGTGTTTTGGATGATTTTGTTAGCTGTTTAAAAAAAGCCTCATCCACATCTCCTACCTCATTAGATGGTCTGTAGTAGACCCCTAGACATCACCCTTGTTTTTTACCCCTTTTAACCTAACCCAGAGACACTCAACACATCTGACTCCTACATCCATCTCCACTTCAGTCCAAGTGTATACATTTTTAATATACAGGCAGTCCCCGGGTTAAGTACAAGATAGGGACTGTAGGTTTGTACTTAAGTCGAATTTGTACTTAAGTCGGAACTGGCGTCCAGATTCAGCCACTGCTGAAACTGACCAGCGGCTGACTACAGGAAACCCGAGGCAGAGTTTCTCTGAAATCAGCCGCTGATAAGTTTCAACAGCAGCTGAATCTGGACGCCTGGGACAGAGCAGTTGGGGCGTTGCCGGGTAGGTCTCCGCAGCGCCGCACCTCAGCGCTGTGGGGACCAACCCGGCAGCACCCCAGGTGCTCTACTCCAGGTGTCCCCAAATCAGCTGCTGCTGAAACTGATCAGCGGCTGATTCCAGGAAGGCCGGGGCAGAGAAACTGATCAGCAGCGGCTGAATCAGGACTCCTGGGGCAGAGCAGCTGGGGTGCTGCCGGGTTGGTCCAGTAGCGCCGAGGAGCAGCTGCGGGACCAACCGGCAGCGCCCCAGCTGCTCTACCACAGGCATCCGCGAGAAAAGCGTGGTCTGCTGGGGGGGGGGGGGCGCACTAGCTAGTCCGTGTCACGTGTAGCCGCGTGGCACGGGGTCCAAACTACCCGGCATTTAAAAATGGCGCCGGCCGGCTTTATGCAAATGAAGCCCGGGAAATTCAAATCCCGGGCTTCATTTGCAACTCCGTATGACTACATTACCCCCCCTAGTTCGAACTAGGGGGGTAGTGTAGACATACCCTGAGTTATTAGCTTTCAAATAATTCTTCACAATGCATATGTGATACAAATATTATTACAATAGTGCATAGGGTGTGAATACAGGGGTACAGTCAGTCTCAGAGTATTGAAAACAATGTAATGAACGTTTCATATTTCAGCATATACCACTCTAAAATATTAGTTTAATTAAGAAATTTAATATTCCAATTTATTATGGCATTTATCAGTGCTGAGATACACATTAAATTATGCAGATAAAGTGTACCAAGACCAAAAGATTTTATATTGCTTTTTCCAATGTTTGAGAGAACAAGAAAAGCAGCAGTAGAGCAACCAAAGTAAATATCACAAAGTGAACACTGCTCTTATTGCAAGGGTGAGCAAAATCGTCAAATAATGGTATCCCACAGGTAAAACTGACAGACCACTTAATACTTGGTGATAAAATTGCATGAGCTAACCCTTTTTTTAAAAAGTGCCCATCACTATTGTGAAAGCTCCTTTTTCCTCTCTGTTTTTTCCCTTTTCTTGCAAACTCTTTCTCTCTCCTGCTGCCTCTTCTGTCTTCACTGAGCAATTTAACTTAGGTCACCATGCATTCCTCTATAGCAGTTCACCAAGGGTCTCACTGGTTTAGGCCATATAAAGCACTAGAACTTTATTAAAGTGTTGAACAATTTCCCCAACATCAAATAGGATTTTTTTCTTTAAAGCCTGCTCTGTCGGGCATTCTTTGTTCCAATATGTTGTCCAAGGTCATTGCTTTGGAGATTTTTACTCTTATAAGATGTAAAAGCTATTGTGACCTACTTTAAAAGATTAGCATGCTAACATTGCTTTCACGTGAACATCTTATTAACAGGATTAATGACATAACTAAACAATGTAATGAGATGTTGGAATTATTTACCCAGATCCAAATTGAAAAAAATAGATGTTCAAGTAAGAGATAATATGATATTTGTAGAAGTCAATGTAGTAGCCCTGAATTCTGTTTGTGGCTTCTCCACAGTTTGTTTCCCCCCCCCCCCCCCCCCACACACACACATAAAGGGATTTTATTTTAAAATAAAAAGATGGAGATAAATGCTCCATCTTACTCTTGAAGAATCTGATCACAGTAATCCTTACATCGATCACCTCTATGCTAGCTTGTGATTTGTTGCATCTAGGGTGGAAGATGGAAAACAACACTTGTGAGGAATGTAGTAGCTCATCTCCTGAGTTGGACACTGTGCTTAAAACACTGTATACTTGTGTTCTGCACCTTCTATTCACTCCTAACACCCTTTTACTGACAACTTTGGATTTTTCAAAAACACCTGTGTCATATAAATATCTAAGTTCTATTGACTATCAATGGGACAGCTATACTCTTCTAAGCAAGAGCTTGTGGGAGGTAGAGATGCAGTGTTCTTGGTAAAGAATGCAAACTTTTGGAATAATTACTAGAGACAACTAAGTCCAAACCAGGCCACCTTCAGAAAATATTGCAAGATCCACTTACTTGCCAAAGCTGTCCTGCCATAACAGATGACAAGAAATGCTAACTGAAAGCAAGAGGGGTTAAAAATAAAACTTGCATGGAAGAGGCTCCTACACACTGTCACAGGCAAAGTGAAGAGTCCTCTATTATGTCCACTATGAACAATAACTGTTCAGTGCTGAAATACTACTATAGTGTGAGCAGCAACAAGACATTTTGTAATCACATACAGACATTCAACATTATAGTATTAGGTTTCTGGGCATCCTCACCCTTTTTTCCTCATTCCAATGGGGCAGCAGAGTGAGTAGCGATTACAAGGGGACTGAAGAAGTAATTTGTCTCTTATGCTCATCCTTTCCCTCCCAAATAGCCGTCAGCTTGCACAGCCTCCTTTCCCCACAAGCCCAGGGCACCTCTTTGTCTATTCCATGCCAGAGTATGTCTGGAGCATGTAGTTGGAACTGTCAATTGCACACATCAATGGAGAGCTGCTAGGTGAACTTGCTCAGTCAGATAATCAGAAAAAAAGCATTTCAAAAAAGTGTTGGCCTTAAATAGGGTGGGCTCCAATGTACACGACCCAGGGGACCCCATTAGCAATTGTGACAAAAGTGGGGCGTGTCTGGCATTGTGGAACATGTGCTCAAAAACTGTTAAGGTAATCAGAGGTAACACAATGACTAGACTCATGCTGAGATGCCAGAGAAATTCCCCGGACTTCATTTTGTGTCCCCAGCTTCCATTTTGAATAAACAGAAGCCACTTCACCACTAAAAGTTGGAGGTCACATGGTAAGACAATTGCTCATAATTCTGAGGTAAACAACTGGCAGTAAGCATGAATGAATATGCAGTAAAAGAGTCATGAATGGATTGTGTATTTTTAAAATGTCTAGAAAAGTTCTGACAGGATGGCATAAAAGGCAAATGGTTAGCATAGTTGAGTGGAGAGAGCTGGAGAGCGGATGGTTTGACATGGAGTTGCTGAGAAAGAGGAGTGAAGAAAGTTGAGAAAGGAAGTAACCAAAAGTAGCAGCAGCAGCAGCAACAGCTGCAACAGCAGCAGAAGCAGCAAAAGAAAGTGACCTGGACAGAGTAAACCTGCCTAATTTTTAATCACAGAGTAGAGCAAGGATGAAAGTGTGTGTGTTTATTGTAATTTATCAATGTAAAACGTAAGGTATATTTAGGAACGACTGTCAGTAATCTGTAACAGACTGACCATCTGTTAGAGAGTGCAACTACTTACAATCATTCAATCATTTGAACTGTACACTATTGCAGTTTAAAATGCTCTGAACTTACAATAAGGGATTTGTGGGGGGATTATACTTTTAGATTAATTATTGTATTTGGGATTATTAGTTGCACCAACAAAAGGTGTCTTGTTTTGGAAAGAATACTACATGAGTCAATCATTTATCAGTGGGCTGTATCCATGTCCTGTATATTGTCAGGTACCCTGGAGACCCATACCCAAAGAAGGACAGATTAAGAGAGCAATAAGCAGCTTATTCTAGGGGCTCCTCCAAGCCCATTTTTCTGGGTAACAGCTACATCTACCTCCATATAT